>NW_020897871.1:1215839-1455633 GCF_003984885.1 Neopelma chrysocephalum
GGCCGTGTCTCTGTCGGGAGCCCTGCCCGTGTCTCTGTCGGGAGCCCAGGCCGTGTCCCCCTCAGCGCCGCCTTGGCCGTGCCAGCCTGTGCGCGGGGCCGAGCCCGCCATGCCCCCGCCGGGCTGCAGAGGGCGCTGTGGGCGCAGCCCCTGCCCGGCCGCGGCCTCTCTTCCCGCCGCGGCGGGTCCTGCGGGCCAGGCGCCGCGGTCATGGCGCTGCCGGTGCTTTCGAGCTCGGCCGTGAAGTTCCGGCGGGTCCTGGCACACTTCCCTCAGGAGCTCAGCCTGGCCTTCGCCTACGGCTCGGGGGTGTTCCGGCAGGCGGGGGCCGCGGCCGAGCACGGCGAGGTGAGCGCTCGGGCCCCGCGGCCTTGTGCTGGGCGTTCCGGGCACCGCATTACCTGGAGCCACCTCCAGCCCTGCGGCTGCGGCTTGTGTACGGGAAGAGGCGAAGATCCCAGTCCCTTACGGGGACCGTGTCCGGTCCGTGCCCCGGGCTGCCTGGGAGGGCCCGGGGTGGTCCCGGCAGTGGGTTTGTCATTGTGAGGAGCTCGGGGTCCCCTTCAGTCCTGTGTGTGTACACTGTGTGTCAGGTTATTTACTGCTGTTTTTAAAGAGAATTACAGTGCTGCTATGCACCGTATGAGGGCAATTGAAAATATATTGCCACACTGAAGTTGCAGTCGCGGGGCTTCCACATCGCTTGGGGGTCAACTGCTTGGAAATAATGTTTCTTTTTATTTATTTCTTATGTTCGAGCTTTTAAAAATTGGTAATCAGCAGTATTGCTCGTTATTGGCTTCACTTACTAAGCACTCTCCACAGATGTGACTTTAAATGTATCTCGTTTTCTTTAAACGGGGATAATAAGAATTTCAGAGCTCTAACAGCATCTCATTGTCACACAAAAGAATAGGAAGAAAGGTAGCTAACAGATTATCTTTTTAGTGGTATTAATGGGTTAGCTGAGATGATGCCCACAATTAATAAGCCACAGAGAGGCAATCCTAGTGAATTAGAAGCGACATCACTCCAGATAGTGGTGTGTTGCAGGTATGAGTTCTGAGCTGTTGTGCTGTCTGTGTGCAGGCAGTGTGTGCACTGGTTTCTCCAGAAGAGCAGTACACACTCTGCACACTAGAAATCTTTGGAGTTTGGATTGTTTTGTTGTCAAAAGCAAAGGAATATGCTAGAAATGCACTTGTTGCCAGCTCTTGGGTGCCTTTATCTGCCCACATCCCCCAGTTCATGGCCTTGCAAATTGCCAAAAGTCCTGTTCATTAGCAGTGCCAGCTGTTCCACTGAGCTGTGAATTAAGGTGGTGGAGATCTTACACTTGCTCTTCTGTTTTGGAGGGTTGAAATTCGGTCACGACCGGCACAGGAAAATTTTGAGTAGTCTTTGCTAAACGGACAAGAAAACACAACTTTATCTGAATCTTTAAACTGTATCTGACTTTAATACTTGTGTTTTAGGCCTTATTCTTATATTTTTCTTGTGAAAAATTATTAGCTGGAAGTTTGATACTACATATATCTTAGATTATTATGATTATGTATATCTTAGGTTATTATGATTAACATTGGCTGCTTCTTGATGTATAACCCTCAACACTCTGCTCCTCATCCACAGAACAATATGCTGGATTTTGTATTTGCTGTTGATGATTCTGTGACCTGGCATATGATGAACTTGTTAAAGAACAGGAGTCATTATTCCTTCCTAAAATTTTTTGGGCCAAAACAGATAACTAGTATGCAGAGCTACGGAGCAGGAATTTACTACAACACTTTAGTGCCATGTAATGGTAGGGTAAGTATGAGTAGTCTTTGTACAAGTACAAATTAAGTAAAATATTTTTCTGTGTGAAGTATTGAAATGATTAGCTTAAAGCAAATTTCAGAAGCCAATCTTGTAGTTTGTAGCTGTAGATTAACTCATGGTATCTTCAATATTTCTGTCTCAAAACTGCTTCACAAACAGCATTTTAATTAAAAAGCAAACAGAGCAGCTGCTCTTGCACCTTAATAGCGTGAGCAATGTTTGGAACTTAGAGCTAAAGCACTTTGGAAACTGTATTTATATTCATTATTAGGCGCTGTCTGCCAGCTTTGGTGGTGGTACAGTGTATTCTGGGAAAACAGGCCCTTAACTTCAGCAGTGGACCACATAGTAATAGCAAAGTGGATTCTTACTGTTTGTTTGGCATAAAATGCAAACTGCAACATAGCAAGTTGGAACTGACACCTGTGTTCTTTGGTGTTGACAGTCCTGACCTGTGAGGCTTGGGTGTAATTGATAATTCTAGGTAAGTGGTCCAGCAAGTTGTAGATCTCTGACAAACTATTTCTTGAGTATTTTCAATATCATAAAGGATACTGTGGATTAATCAAAATATTGTAACATTTGGCTGGAGACTTTATTGCAGCATTGAGTCTAGAAAAGATCTTAGAGTTCCAGGCATTCCATTTTTTCCCAGAAGTTTGCATGTAAGTAGGAAATTTTTCTTTTACCTCCTGTGTTAATTAAAACATGAAAATGTTTTACAGTTTTTTATTGGAGGTGTGTGTTCTTTAGAATGAATGACAGTTATGTCAGGAAGTAGTAAGTTTCATGTAGTGAAAAAGGTATAGGTATGTTTTCTCAAAAGCTTTTATTTTGCTTTTTTCCCAGATGATAAAATATGGTGTAATTAGCACTGATACCCTGATTGATGATTTATTTCACTGGAAAACCCTCTATGTCGCTGGGCGCCTACAAAAGCCGGTAACTGTTCACCTGTTCAGTTTTCTGTCTCGAAATGCAGGAAATTACAGGGCTGGAAAATGATCAGTTGTAGTTTTAACTTTATCTGTTAAGGATATATCGGTACTGAACAAATAATGTGCCCTGATTCAGAGGTGTAGCCCTGGAGGGATAATCTCTCAGAAAGGAAGTGAAATGTAGTCCTTAATGACATTCTGTGTGATGTGGAAAACCCGCAAAGGTAAGTATGTTGATAAAAGCTTTCTGCCTGTAGTAAATCTTGGGTAACTGGACTATATTAATGCAAAGTCCCTTTAATGTTAAATGTATTCTGTGCCTTTCATAACAGACTATAGGGGTCAACAAAATTTAATGCGGTTAAATAATGGAAATCTTTAAAGATGAAAGCTGCTTTGCTGTGCAGTTACTGTCTAGTGCATTGTATTGTTAAAGTATTTATAATTGAATGAACTATGGGTTAAACACGTGTGTTTTTCTCCTCCGTGTTTGTGTCATAAAAAATAGGAGGTGTTTGCTTTCCCTGAGTGCTCTATTCGGTGTGGTTTCAGCAGATGGCAGCAGGGCTGAGGAAAAATTTGTTAAGACAGGAGGGTGAGAAGGAGAGGAGAACTCTTCAGGTCTTAGAACAGAAGTTAATTATGCTTTTAACTAAAAATTTGGAGTGAAAGTTTGAATGTATTGTCTCAGCACTATTGGCTTCTCTCTATCTCCAGAGACGTATTGTAGCATG
The DNA here is from genome assembly GCF_003984885.1 of Neopelma chrysocephalum. NCBI lineage: Eukaryota > Metazoa > Chordata > Aves > Passeriformes > Pipridae > Neopelma > Neopelma chrysocephalum. Next base: position 1,219,336 of record NW_020897871.1, read on the forward strand.
ATACAGATCAGAGCAGCTGTAATCTCTGTAAAGAGTGAAACTTAATACATTGAGAAAAATAACTGAAGGAAGAATCCTGAATGTCACATTAACAATGAATAGTGAATAGCTATTTTCAGTGTAACTGCATTTGCTGCTACTTTGATTTGTGATATGGTACAGTGAATAGATCCAGTTAAAAGTTCTCTGTACTGTGAAAAAGCCTTCCTTAACTTTGGTGCTCTTTCAGATTTACTCCAAGAATCAACATCCATCCCTTTTGTACCAGGGTGATAACTATTGCATTCTGACTTCCTGGGAGATTTTTAGCTCTCTGAACTGTTTAAAATTTGTCCATAAATTAATTTTATCACCACTGCAGTGTTTCCAGTCATGCAGTTTTTGAAGCCTAGCATATTGTTTTCCTTGGAAAAAATTCCTGTGGTCTTCCATAAGGAGGAATAAGATCTCCTTGGAGTTTCACATTTTAAAAGGCTGTAACTGTGGTCTTCTTAAAACAGGTCCATAACATGGTGCTATTTCCAGGGCTATCCTAAGGTATTAGCACCTATATGAGTGCTTGTGGTGCCACAGACTTCTCTCTTCTGTCTTTCCTTAGAGATTCCCTGTAGCAGCAAGTTATGAACACACATTTATTAGTTCATCCCCATGACCAGCACGTCTTAGTTATTGAAACTACTTAAGCAAGTCTGTTGTGCATTCAGTAACCTTCTCCTGTGGCTTTCAAGGAAATAAATAAATAGTGCAGAATGATTAAAACAAGTAACCTCTGTACTGTTGCATTCACCATCATATCAAAATCAGATATTATTCCAGTTTTATGCCTCTTAAAGATTTTGCCATAACTAAATAGTATGTTCTGAATATCAGCAATGTCAGCCATGACATTACTTTGGCTGTGTCCTTTCTATAATAAGAATTGTGTGTAGCAGATATGTCTGATTTTCATACTTTATTGAATCTAGGTTTGGTTTTGGGTTTTTTCCCCCCTTGATTAACAGAGTATTTATACATTTATATATATTGAAAGGGTCCCTTAGCTGTTTCAGGTTATATGTGGGGGCAGAATTTCAGGTAATACTGCAACTCATTTGTGTGTGAATGGGCTTTTGGGGAGAAAGAACAAATGGGATACCTTTGTTCATAACTGCCTGTGCGTTTGCATTTTAAGGTATTGTAGGGTAAACAAATATTAAAAGATCTGCCTTTTATAAGCAAGACACTTGAAAAAGACAGCAACTGACAACAAGCAGGGATTCATGGAGAGTTGTTTCTGGAAGAGTGTAGTTATAGAGCCATCTTGTAAACCAGGAGGATTTCATCTGTCTGATATTCTGTAATGGTGTGTTTCTATATTCCGTTCTTACAAAAGATCTGCTTTTTATTCCAGTATATTTCCGTATCCTGGGTGACTGGTTTCTTTAGTTGGTCTTGAACAGTTTAAGTGTTTCCTAAAAACAAATACTTTATGTGGCACATAGAAGCGTTAAAGTGATCTGTTCTTCATGTATATGTGAAGATTCCATTGAGTTCACATTCTTCTCATGCAAAGTGCAAAAATAAAACCTTGTTTCTTCTAGGAGGACAACTAATGTCTGAGAAGCATTTGATAGGGGAGTCCTCTATTAAAAAAAAAGAATGAAGATGAATATGAAAACTTACCTCTTTGGTGTTCTGTTCTCTTTCAGTGAGACAGTGGTCTTTTTTCTTATTGCATAATCACATATGAAGTATTTCTGTTGATGCATTCATATTTATTGTTTTGATCAGTCTTAAATTTATGAATATGAAAAGGTGAATAGCTCTTCAGAGATTGGCTAATGGCTGTAACATATGGCAGTTCCAAACCTGTTTGTAAAAACAACCTTTTTTAGCAGACTGTTAATTCTTAAAAAGATGTTCCTCTTTCTCACACGGTGTAAACAAAAGGGGAAACTAGTCCTTATTATACCATACTAATTATACCATACTAATAAGATCTAATCTTAAATAAATTTCTTATTTATTTTTCATGCTGAATTGAGTAACATTTCTAGTTCCATCTTCAGCAGCACTTTCCTGAAGTCTTGCTTCCAATGGCTCTGCTTTTTCAGGTGAAAATACTGACACAGAATGAGAATAGCAAGCTGCAAGCTGCTCTTGTTAGCAACCTGAAGAGTGCAGTCACAGCAGCCTTTCTCATGTTACCAGAAAGTTTCTCTGAAGAAGACCTCTATATGCAGATTGCAGGACTCTCCTACTCTGGTTAGTATGTGGTGTCTGAAGTCACCAAGGAGAAAAGCTGTAGTTGGAGCTCTTGTACCACAGTTGGAAGTCTCATGTGTAGTAAGTCATTTGCCCTCTTGCTTTGGGCCCACACTGCTGCATGCTCCAAAAATTGTATCTGAATGCTGTGTTACATAACAGCTCCAAATGACTAATTGGGCTTATTCTTAGGAAATAGGTGGAGGTACCTAAACAAAGCTTCTTATACCTGCTTGATTTATGAACAGCTAACTATGAGTGACTGAATATGATGAAATAATGTGGGTTTTTTTCTGTTTGTATGGACTGTATTTTGGTTTAGTATTTCAAAACCTTGGAAAAAAATTTCTTTCCGCTCTCAGTGTAATGTTGAATCATCTTATAGTCTGACTCATACCTTGTCATCTCTTACTTTTTGAGTGTGATGTGTTTAAGGTTCTTATTTAGTTAACTGAAGGATCCAGATTATGATTCTTCAATGTATATTTAACATTCACTCCTGGTTAGTATTTGTTGACTTTTTTTATTTGCTAAGAGAATTTCCTCCTTTCTTTAGTTAGGAAATGGGTATAGAAAACAATTGAGGAAACTGCTGCAAATGACTCTTCAATGTAAGATTCAGTTGTTACAATTTAATTCAGCGTTGCTTTTTAAATGTTGATATCCTTATTGAAATCACTATGAACAAGTTTGATTCCTTTATGCAGCACTTCCTTTGCTTGTGTAGAAATGCAAGTTTGGCTTTAAAAAATCACAGGTGGGCAGGTGGGGGTTATAAGCTGCAGCTTGGCTGTACTGAGGAGTTTTACTGTTCTTTATGTAATACTTCCCTGGGCAGTTTAGATTGCAGCTTTTTCAGCTTTTCCATAGTAGTTTTTTTTTGGAATTGTTGCCTGTTTTAAAGTGACAATAAGAGGGTGTTGACAGTGGGATTGCCAGCCAAGGCTGTTTGCTGCAGGGCTGCAGACCTGTCCACCTGAAACCTGCCCAGCAATGGCATTACATTCTTGGTGGGCACTGGTGACCGAGATACTTTTTTCTAGAGTTTTTGAAACAGTGCAATTAAACAGAAACATGGGAGATCAGTTACCATGCTATAAGATGTTGAAATTGGCTCTACTGTGTGAACAAAGCTAAAGCAGTAAGATTCCCAGTTGGGAATGTTCAAGGAAAAGGCTGTTGATTATATGTTCGTGGATATTTTATTTTGCTGCCATTTTGTTAAGTCTTTCAGAGGGTATACTAGTAGACAAAATTGATTTTATGTGTTACTCTAATTAATCTCCTTGCAGACTGCTGAAAAGAGTTGTTCGTACTTGAATTTAGAAAATGATTATCCTTTATTTTCTTATGCATTTTTTGAGAGCAGTGAGTCAGTACCATTTGTATGCAAAGTGTTTTGTGGCTTGGCATAAATTGAAATAAACTAAGTAAGGCTAGTGAGTTGCCATCTTTCAGTAACATTTATCTCCTGAATGTGGGAAGTGGGAAAATGAATTGATTCAGGATTTTGTTTGTTGATACATGCTGCACTGAGCCTCTAACTCCTGGTTAGAAACCCAGGAAGTTACCAGGCTAGTACCTAACTGAGGTAGTTATTACATACTAGCTGTCTTTTCACTTATTCTCTCTGAAACTTTTCAGTCATGTATCAGAAGAGAAAGTGTAAAGGTCAGTGATGTAACAGTGGTGTTAAAAGCAGTTGATTTTTGAGACTAATAACAAAACACATGGCTAAGAGGAAAAGATAATACAGTAATCTTACCATGACTGCCATTAGGTGAACTTCAGGTACTGCCCTTGAAGTGCAGAGACAATGCAAATTATTTTCTCTCAATACTGGAAAATTAAGCTTATTTGTTTGTAGATACAAAGTATTAGAACTGGTCAGTTTGTTTAGTAGTCTTTTGAAATGTACCTGTCGTTGCAAAGAATGTAACTGCTACTGCCACTTGACAGCTGGACTTATTTTGTTGTCCATAAGTGAAAATGTGGACATATGGGCTGATGATATTACAGCATATCAGAGGCCACATAACAATATTTGACTCTAAGCACGTATTTTCTGTGCTTGAAGATATTTGAATAGCTTTTTGACTACTAGAAGGTGAACCTTATTGTGAATTATATAGGCATTGGTAGAATTGAAGAATAAAGCTTTAGATGACAGCTTTTTACTATATTGATTTCTGTTATATTCTCCTTCTCTGAGTTTTTGGGTTTTTCCTAATGAATTAACTGCGTCTCTTTTCTTGACTAGGTGATTTCAGAATGATAATAGGAGAAGACAGATTGAAAGTGCAGAACATAGTGAAACCCAACATTCCCCATTTTCAGAAGCTTTACAGTAACATATTACAGGACTGCCCTCAAGTGGTATATAAGCACCATCTGGGAAGGCTAGAGGCAAGTGTTCTTCAAAACATTTTTAAAACAAACAGGTGGAAGTGCTTTATCACATTGACAGAAGGCAGGAATTATGCCGTGCACTGAGGGCAGTTGTAGTCACTGTACTCGCTATTTGTTATGTTTTTGTTGTTTAGTTAATTCTGCAACCAGAAGATTTGCCTTAAATACCAGTCTCTGCATATGTAGTAACTACTGCTCATTTTCTTTGAGTATGGGCACAGAACCAGAGCCCTAGCAAAGGAACAAGAGAAGATCGTTGTAAAACACGTGTTCTAATGACTACCACATGGACACAACAGTCTAGGCAGTGATGAATGAACATATGGTTTATGTTAAAAAGATTAGGTTGTAACTCAGAGGTGCAACTTTCCACAATCAAAAACTGCATCTCACAAAAAAACTCATCAAGTGTTAGTTGTGAAGATCAGCTGACTAAACCCAAGTGAAATTCTGGCATTATCTTTAAATACCCATCCTAAACCATTTTTATCCTTATTTGGGAAATCCAAAATGACGAGTATCTTGAATTCGATCTTTCTGATATAACATTGGAATTAGGAGAGAGATACCACACAGTCAGGGGTCCAGTAGCAATTTTCCTCTTGTAGTTTGCATGTCCATGAGTGAATATTCAAGTGTGATATAAACTTCAACATGAAGTTACAAATAGCACGGGTTGTCTCATGGACTCTTGTCCTCAAGTCACCGTGGTAATTATCTCCCAAATGCCTCCTTTTAGGATGTGTCTTTGTTAGAAACTGATATAAGTACAGTTTTAAGCAGACTTGAATGCAGTAAAAAATTGTGCTGCAGCACTTTGGGGTACAGCATAGGCAGATCTGTCTTACGCTGCAGCTGTCTCCATGTTTTCTTATCAGTGTGCTCTTCAACAGTTTAGTGGAAGAAATATTTAAATTAATTTTGAAAAGGATCAGTAATGCTTTCTTCAAGAAAAAGGCTAGTTACAATAATACTTCCTGTTGTTTTACCTTTAAAAAAATCCTGATAGCATACTGCAAATATGCTGTTGGATAATAAATCTGTCCATAATTCCACAATTGTCATCAAGGCTGTTGATTAAATACCATTATTTCACTGTTGATTTGAAGCAAGGTGCTTTAATATTCTATTGCTCACACCTTGGTGTGATTATTGGCAGTTATTACCCAGACTGAGGTGAATGTCTGCTCTCAGGAGTGCAGTTTAATGCAGAATAGAACCCCGTTCTCCAAGTATATGTCTTCAGAGTTACAGAGAAAATTCTTTCTTAAAAGATTCCTCAAAACCAATTGAAGACAGACACTAGTTCTCACAGTTTTGGTTCAGGCGTGGATTCCTCCCACATAATGTTCAGAGCCTGCTCATCGTCGGCTGCCTCTGTAGTGATTCATCTGGAGATCATTTTCTCCACACTGACAAAAGGGAGTGTATAGGGGAACTAGACTCCTGTCTGATGTCTCCATGAAGTGTCTGAGTTGTTGTGTGGGAGGAATTGAGCTCTTCATATTTTCCTCCAGTTTTGGAGAGATCTGCTCCATCATGCATTTTTCAGTGTTTGTGCTTACACTCTGTATAAATATGTACAAGCTTGTATGTTTGTATTGTTGCATTCAAAAAAGGGTCCTTGAATTTCTGATTTAGATTGGAAAATGTGGAATGAATGTTTTCTTCAAATTTTCCAAACCAGATGTGGTTTGAGTTTAAAGCAGAGAAAATGGTTTTCAAACTAAACTTGAAATGTGTGTGTCTACAGTTTGATTATATTCAGGCAGAAGAAACTGAGCTAAGTGGTCTTTTGGGAACCTTTTTTTAATTGTAGTGTACTTATGTTTCCAAAGGAAATTGGATATAACAGAAAAGATACAGTTTCAATGAAAAGTTACTTGCAGAGACAGGAAGATCACGTGTGTTTTTAATTAAAATTAACATCTTTGCACTGAGTTATACTTCAGGTTCAGAACTGAGATAGCTGCATTTCCCCGTGCTTGGGAAGTTTTCATTACAAATGTCCATTACTTGTACTAGTGACATAGACTGGGTTCTGAGAGAGATTTCTCAGAGGTCAAAGAGAGCCAGAAGAATTTTCAGACTTCTTAAGAAAGAGAACTGAATGGTTTTTTCTGTCTTATTTTCTATAACATTCAGATTGATAAAAGTCCAGAAGGTCAATTTGCACAACTAATGGCTTTGCCAAAGACTCTGCAACAAAAGATAACTTCTCTAGTAAACCCTCCTGGAAAAAACAGAGATGTGGAAGAAATTTTACTGCAAGTTGCTCATGACCCTGACTGTGGATTTGTGGTGCATCAAGGTAGGCCTAACCAGTGTCTGTAATCTCTTTTAAGATGTGATAGAGATACAAATCTGTTGTATATGTTTTTCTATTTCAGAAGGATGGTTTAAAGAGAAGGGTGAAAAACCCAAGAGATTTAATCACGAGATACCTTCTTAAAAACATGGGTTCAGACTTCTTTGATTGCAAACAGGTTATCTGAAAAACTAGCAAATAGCATTCCTAGTGATATAGGAAGATATGTTTTGGTTTGGGTCCTGGAAGAGACAGTCTTTAGGGATTAGTGTGGCCTGCTTAGACTGTCTGACTCTGGAGTGCTTACACCTTTAGGCATAACTTCATTGAAATACTGAGCTATGTATCCTACCAGTCACACATTGCAAGAATAAGCTAATTTTCTGTCTTGCTGACATTACCCTTCCCAATCATGTTGGTTAGTCCAGACATGTGAGCTCTGGCAGAGAACTCAAGCTTTAAGGAAAAAGATTGAGGTGTGTCTCATCATCACAGCTGCTCTGAGGCAAGATTATGTCATTTGAGCAAGTTAAAGCTAATGCTGCAGACATCAATGTTTTTATATGCTGAAGAAAAAGGAAAATGTTTAGTGCTTGAAGAACTTGACAAATTTTTAGTTCCAGTTAGCAAATTTTGCAAGCTCCTTGAGCACAGCAAAAGTTCCCTATGTGCCTGGGGGCCACTAGACACTCTCCAACTGCTGAGGGAGCTTTTAGACTGTTTTCTGTTTGGTGAAATAAAGCTCCTGAGACTTGCAGTTCTCCACTGACAGTATAGGATGAATTGCATCTGGACATCGAGGTGTCCAGCTTTTTCATGACAGTCTATGGCACCTTCTGTGGTGGGCTGCACCAGTAACAGGATAAAAGCTGAATCCGGGAGCAGTGTTGTGAGCTGCATGTGATTTTAGAGCTCCAAGTTATCCACCCTGAGCTCATCATCCTTGTGGTTGTGTTTATGTAGGGTCTTGCAGGCATGGCTGTGGCTGTGCACAGTGGTGCAGCAGTTCAGTATCAAAACACTGAGTAGATCTGGTCTTCTCAGGCCAAGCAGTTTAAACTCTTAGGAGAACAAATCAAAACCCCTCTTTCACTTTTGTGGCCAAAAGATTTTCCTAATTCATCACTCTGAGTGAAGGCCAGGACAAGCCATTTGGGAATCCTACAAGACAAAGCTGATTACTCAATGTGAATTGCATTATCCCTAGATATTTTGCTAGATCAATATGATTTCTTCCTTTCCCCTCCCTACCCCTCAAATTATTTTCAGTGGAACATTGTATCCCTCTTACTTATTAATGGATTACACTAAACTTTGTTCTTAATTATGGAAGTAGCTTTGAAAGAAGGATTTAAAAATATTTGAAATTATATCCTAGGTGGTTAATGCAGGATAATATCTTTCAGTTTGGAAGCCTAACTCTGAGACTACTGCATTCCTACATTTTTTTAAAAGTATTTAGTAACGTGCAGTACTTTTTTACATATCAGTATGCTTTTATGTGTTCGAACAAACATAACAATACTTCTGAAAAAAAAGTTTTAAAGTTTTATATACTTTTCCATTAATACCTAAGAACCACGGGACAATGAGAACTGAATGTGGCACAGTGCAAAGTGGTAAATGAGCCTTATCTTTAAAAGCTGATAATTTAGAAAAGCCAGACAAGCTCTGCACAATAGTGACATCTCTACTTGATCAGAGAAGTGCAAAATCCCAATTTTATATTGAAGTAATCATGAAGTATAATTTGTTCTGCTCTAGAATGTTGATATACCAGCACTTAGATGAAACAACTCTGAATCCTTTGTGACTAATTATCTTAGTAGAGATATCGTGGGACCTCTAAATACATTTATTTGATCAATTCCTACCGATTGTTGTCTGTTTTAATATTGATTTGGTTTGTTTTTTTTCTGTATGTTATATAAAAAATAAAATAGCTTAGAGAATATTTTCAATTAATATGACAAAGCAGAGCAGAAACAAAACATTCTCAGCATAAGTGTATGTTTTACTTTCAGGCTGGCTCGATCTTATAACTGGAACAATATTTGATTTGTGTATGTTGGAGGGTAAAAAAAAAAATCCGCACAAAACTGCTAAGATGGGTAACATCTGTGTGCTTTTCTCTCTGCAGGCATTTCAGGAATTGTGAGATCTTCCAGTATAGTGCAGAGTGCTAAAACCATACTGACAGCTGGTAAGAATGTGGGTGATTTTCATCAACATAGGTCTTTTAATTTCACAAAGGAAAAATTACAGGGCCCCAAGACTATCTTGTTACAGGAGTTTATTCTTTAAACTTTTAGTGCATTTAATTGAAAGCCCCTGGAAGATAAAAGTAATATTTAAAGCAGAAGATTTATTGTAACTGTTGCAAAATTGTAAAATGCTAAAAGGAACTGGAGTCCGTGGAACTTGTAAACAAATAAACAAACCCCCCAACAACCCAAAAGTAAGATAAAAACCAACTTCTGAGTTCAGTTTAATTTTCTATGCAGGCCAGATCTGGCTGATATGCACTAGTTCTGCACTTTTTGCATTAAAAAGGCTTCATTCTTTCTTGAAGTTGCTTAAATAATTTCCTGAACTCATTCATACCTATTCCTAGTTCTTCCACAAAAGCAATTATGTACAAATGATGCCAGTACTGGTTTTAAAAGCGACTCTAGAGGTTCCTACTGAGCAATCCTTATCCAGACTTCTCCAGTGGCTGTTCCCCTCCATTACTGTTGGTGACTCCATGTTACACCTCCTACCCCTTGTAAAGAAACACAGGTTTCAGTGTTCAGGACCATTACAGGTCTGCTGAGTAAAATAAACAGGAACACTTTTACTTTTTATATGTGTCTGTTAATAGTTTAGTTCTATTAAATGGAAGAAGTCTGACAAAACTATTGCCTAACTTTTAGTAGCTGGAGGAGACAGAACTCCATCTAAGTAAAGCAATTTTGTTATATATCAATTAAGCACATGGCAGATGTTAGTTTCTAATGTAAGGTTTCCAACCAAATAGGTACATTTTTCTTCTAGGGTTTGTTGTCAAAATTACCTGCTAGTGGTCAAGAATTCTGGTATTATAACATGCCTTTTTTAGAGATGTCAACTTGCATCCTATCTGTTTCTAAATCCATGGAGTGTAGATTTTTTTAGTGAAATAATTGTAGGGGAGGGGTCAAGGACAGTGTTATCCTATTGAATCCAGTGCTTGGGAAAGTTATCCTGACTGCCCAGTAGGGCAAAGCTGTTTGTGTGAACTTAAACAGCAGGGATAGAGATAGTTGAGCTTTCTAGGTTATTTATGCTCTCCTTCTGTCTGTTCTGATGGACAGAAAATCACCTCTGGGAGTTGTTAGCTCCTTTTGCGTGTCATGCAGTAAATCACTTACAGCCTGTGTTGGTACTGGGACTTTTGTGGGGTCCTAATGCATCTTCTAGTAGGACTTGTGATTCTTACCATGTTTTCTGCTTGTGCACCTGAAACTAGTTATTTGGGAAATGCCTTTACTTTCCTTTGTCTTAACTGCTTTTTGCTTTATATACAGTGGCTTTTTTTCCCCTTTAAAACAAACTCGAGTTGTCTCCTAATCAGCCAGTTACATAGAATAACACTCATATTTAAAAACATGTATTTTCTACTAGTGGTTTTAGTGTTGAAAACATATTTTTGTGGTTTGATTCAGGTAAAGCAAAGCAATTTGGATCCTTTGCCTCAAGCACGAGCCAAATTTGAGCAAGGAGGCCCTAGGGGAGTTGATTTTTCTTACTTTTAGCATAATTTAGTTCTTTTTTTTTAAACATAGTTACACTCTTCTGCCAGAATCTGACCAAAACCATTTGCAACAGAATTCAGGATTGATGGATTTTTCAGATGTGAGGTTTGTATGATCTTAAGTGATTTTCCCTGGAATTGAGGAGGAATGGTGTCCATGGGTTTAGGAGTTAGTTAGTAAAAGCTTTTTGCTTGTGGGGTTTTTTTTGTTGCTCTTTCTTTTTTTAAATATTTCTATCCAAACACTTATGATTATGTTAAATCTTGCTGTATCTTCTCATGAAGATTTTCTCTCAAGTACAGTTTCTTAATTTAAAAGTGCATTCCTAGAGGCAGCAGTACTGCTGCTGCCGTGGCTGTGCCAGTCCTTGGGGCTCTTCATGTTCCTGCAGACACAGAATGTGCACAACACAGTGTGGCTCCTACATTGGAGTAGTTGCTTGACTCATGCAAGGAATGTGTCTTACAGGGAAGTGTGGAGCTTTAAATTCAATCCCTAAGGATGCCATATTTCTTTCTTCATTCTTTGTCCAAATCTTGTCTAATATTCTGTTCCCCTAAGACCTATTTTCATGCTTTCTAGTGGAGACTTTAGGAAAAGTATATGGCTCTGACCTTCTGCAATGCTTAGGTCAAGAATAGTAGCTTAAAATAAGAGAATTATTAAAGAGATTCATGAAATCTGTGGCTTCATTAAATAAACTCTGACTTTTTTTTTTTTGTTGCTGTTTCTAGTATCTGTACAAATAGTTTGTTTGAGGAAGAATTAGTTTTCACTACCTGGCCGTCGTTCTTTTTGGAATGTAAGGGAAGGCAGAATATCTTTTCCTTAGCTGATTGTTTTACCTTAACAACAAAAAAAGTGAAATGCCTACTCTGGTCCATAGCATGGCTGTCCAATGTACAGCATATTTCTAAATTGAATGCTAAATGTTAAATCAGCAATAGTTGTGCTGAGGTGGCATGCTGGGTATTAACATTATTGGCAAGGAGCACAAGCAAAATAAAGGATTTCAACCCATTTAAGAGAACTTTTTTCATCTTTCTCTGCCAATGTGGTTTTGAAGTTGAGCTCTAGCTCTGTGTTTTTGTTTGTTGTTAAATGCCCTATTTAGTTTTTGAAAATGTGCCTGTGCATTTCTTCGAGTCTGTGGTGAGGTTGCCTCTCTGTTTCTCATTAGAGATGGCACCATGGTTTAATTTCTTTTCCCATGTAGCCAGAGTTTGCATGGTCTTTGGGAACTAACTTTGCAGCTCTTATATTTAGCTCCTCTGAAGGAGATGTTGATACTTATTTAGCTTGGATTTCTCCTTTATATTTCACTCGAGGAATGCCGCAAGCCTTGAAAATTTTTCTATAAATACAATACTATGAATTAAATCATCAGTTGAAGCATTTGTTCAAGATACTTTTAAGTTAACACAAATGCTCTGAATAACATTTGTTTTCTTAGAATTGAGATATTAGTATACTAATCCTTGTGTATTCAAGGATTCTTTTAGACTTGAAGGATCAGCTTTACATGTAAAATACTCTGTAGAGTTCAGATAACTGATGTCTTCATCAACTGCCTGAGCAGATACTGCATTGCCACCAACTTCCCTGGGAATATGTGTACAAAGTTTGCATATGTCTGTGCATGACACACTATCAATATGTAACTATTTGCCTCCACATGACAGCTCTTCAGCTGTACATACATCAGTCTTTCTTTTTAAAAGGAAGTAACGAATACTACAGCCAGGCATATCTACCAGGAAACTTTGGGGGAATTAAGCCAAATTGCTGTCTTACAACACTAACGCTTCCAAAAAACTCAATGCGGATTGTTAAGTAAAACCAGATACAACTTGTGTTTACACTGAGATGCTGTGGTCTTGGTCCCATGTGCATTAGGCCTTTGTTCTATATCCTATAGTGGAAAAATTTGAAGGGGAGGTGGAACCACCAAGTCATAGATTCATAGCTGAAGTAAGAAAGACATTTTTATGTGGGTCAACTGCTTCAGATTCTGAGACTGAGCCATAATTACAACCATTAACTTTTACTACAGATGTGACTCATCACCCTGAGGGCTGCTTTAAGAAACCAGCTGTATGTATAAACCTGCATTTTCCTTTGCAGGCTGATGTGGTGGGGCAGAAATGTAAGCATCTCATTCCATAAGCCTCTGGTGGGTGGAGTTCAGTGGAGTGCTCCCTGCAGGGGGAAAATAGGAAAGAGAAAAATCTCTTTCTCTTGAGCTGCTTCAGGAGGCAGGGTAAGTTGGCAGGCTGGTAGAACAAGCTGACTTGCAGGCTGCAGTGCCAGCACAGTTAATTCCAGTCCTGCAGGGCTGAATCAGCTGCGTTACTGTTGGTCTGCCACGTTATCCTGTGCTTCCACAAGTACTCTGACTTCACTGGAATGGCACAACAGCATCGATCCTGTCAGAGCAATTCCCCTATTGGAGGGACTGGATCCTGCATGTATGGTACCTAGGAGACTGGACAGTCATTTTCAAAGCCACAGTTTTAACTTTGGAGATTGGAATCACTTCTTTCATTTATGTGCTATGCCCGAGCTCAGCCTAGCCTTGTTCTGCAACTGGAATTCTTACCCTGTGTGCAATTCCAATGTGGATGTGTGAGTCGCCTCAGAATTTACATGATTATTCACTTGTTATTTGAGGTGCTGCAAAGAAAAGCCTGTCATGACTTCAGTAGTGTGCTCACTTTTACAAAAACCTATTAATTCTAGAAAAGTTAGAGCATACATATGAGATACAGCGGGTTTGTAAGTTCAAAATAAAGGTATGGATTATTTCTTACGAAAGATAAAGCTGAGCTTATTGAAATTGCAGTTAGAGGCATGAGAAGTGTAAAACTGATTCTATACAGCGTATTTATCATAGGATTTTTACCCTGTCACATTCCTTCAGAAACAGAGCATGCACCTTTCCTTGTTACTGCATACTCGTTTGACTTCTTGCTACTCTAGACTGTCAATACTGAATGTATCTTTTCACTTGAAATATTTTATCTTCATTTGATTGCTTTCTAAGGTCTTTTTCAAATTAAAAATGATCATACCCTCTTCTCCTCCCTCTCTCCAAAAAAGACCAGTGCAGTAGATGGCTAAATCTGTGGTGCTTGTTCCAGAATATCTTTTCTTGAACTCTGGTCTTTCCTACTGTGTGGCTTATGGCTAAATTGCTTCTATGTGTTTTTAGTCAGTCTTGTGAGACGTTCAATTAGATAAACATAAGAAAGATTGTAGTAAGTATAACGTACCATACTTTTGATCTCTGCATTTAAGTGTCAAAATTAAAGCTTCTTGTGCAGCATTAAAAGCTTGCCTTTTCGGTTTTGAATTTGTAAGGGTGTGATTGAACTGTGTTGTAAGCTGAAAAGTCACTGTGTCTTATGTTGGTTTTTTTGTTTGTTTGTTTTGGGGAGTATTTAAAAAAAAAAAGCTGAAATATGGAAAAATAAGTAGCTCCACTTGCTAGGATCTCAGGACCCCACTGAAATGCCAAAAGTAACAGTATTTTGGTTTTAAGTTTACAAATACTAGGTGACTAAACTCAGCAAAAGGCTGTGTCTTTTGTTTATTCTCTGTCTGTAAGAGAGGGCTCATCTCTGGTAGAATTTAAGTGTTTAACTCTAAGGGTGCACTTCACAAATTGTGTGGGAGTCATCCTCAGTCCCTTCTTATCTAAAACTCCTAAATGCTTGGAGGCAACAACTGCTGCTGTATCTTTATGAAAACTGAGACATTCCTGCCTTCATTGTAGGCCCAGTGTGATGGTGTGGTATTTACCAGAGTTCACTCCTTGTGGGCAGGAGAGTGCTAGAGTATGGCAGCTATTCTGGCTTCATATGAGGTTTGTTATTAACAAGTGATTGGTCCAGACAACATCCCTGTGACACTTTTCACACTGAGGTCCATGGTACACCTCTGATATTGGCAGTGTCTCCAAAGTATAGCTGCTTGTCATAATCTCATTATTTTTGCTGCTTTCAGTTCAGCTGGGTATGTGCCTTACCTGGTGTTCCAGACCCATCATTTCAGTATCATCTCCTAAGCATACAGATCGAGCAGTTTTATTCTCTGACAGATGTACCATTCTGTCAGTTATGAAATTGTACCTGCCCTTAGTTGGCATGAGGCAATAACAAAATATTCAAGGAAGTTATAGTGTACTTTACAACTTGTTGAAACCAGAACAGATTTGCACCTTAGCAGTCAGCAACCCAGTTCCTATGACAAACCCAGATCTCTGTTTTCACTTGTAATTCACGAGCCTTTGCATAGCAGTGCCTGGGCTGCTGATGGTCTGCAGGGTTTGATTAAACACATAGTTGAGGTGGCATCAGCGTGATGCTTCTCAGTTCTAGCTGTAGAATTGGTCTCCAACAAGGCAGGCAGGTGCCCAATGTATGGCGCTAAGCACGGCTGTCTAAAAGCTGCTTGGCACCAGGAATTGGCCCAGGACGGGGTGGAAGTGTAGAGCTTGTTGTCTACCAGTCACGTGGACTTTGCTTGTCGTGCTTGAGCAGAATGTTCTTTTGTCCTGGTTCAGCCCTCTCACTCCTTCCCCTTTATCCCTTCAGTAAAATTTTGGCTGCATAGCTTTGGGCATAGTTTGAGGTTCTTCATCTAATCTCCAGAATCTGGGAATTGGGCTCCCGTCTCAAGAGCCAAACTGCTTTGACAACTAGATTCTTCTCACAGGCATGGGCAGCTAAGTAACCTGCATGGCTAACGAGCAGCCTGGAATTCTCCAAGCACTCCTGCTTAGGTGTCCTGCTGCACGGTGGAATCTGGCAGGTTGCTGGTGTCCATTACCAGCCAGAGTGGAATCCTACTCAGCTGGACATACCTTGCAGTAGATGAGAAAGGGCTTGAAAAAGCACAATGTATTAGTTTGGTGAGGATCTGCAGTACACACAGGTGGGTTAAAAGTATGGATGTAGCATTTAGAAACAGTGATGTGAAGAAGTTTCCCTCTGTGCCAGTTAATTGTTTTAGCAGGAATCTCTACGTTTGCTATCCTTCGGTTATTGTCTGTACAATGCGCTTGTATACAACATTGTCAGGCCTTCAGAATGAACCTGTTTACTGTACATGCTTTGATACTATTAAAAGGGTTTTTTTGTGTCATTATCTACTGTGTTATGAAGGTTATTTGCATATCTGCCTGGTGGATTAGATTGTCATTCCTCCATGGAAATACTTCACTTGGTGTAGTAAAAACTATTATCTGAGTCAGCCTTCCTAAATGTTTATATTTTTCATTTTGTCATTTCTTTTTTTCCTTTTTTTTTAGGGGCAAAGAAATCTGTAACTTACAGTATGAAGAAATTATATAAAATGACAAAGGGATGGTTAAGGAAGACATCTTGAGTCTTGACGTAGTATGTATGGGTAAATAAATGGTACTTTTTCTCTAAATATTTTGCAGATGCCACTTTGCATACTTGAGAAGATTACAATGCATTTAAGAAGTCTGTTCTAATGATTTACGTGCCCAATTTTATGAATGAAATAGGAACGTTTTAATGGGAGAAGGTTTGCTGATAATAGGGCAAAGGAATTCTACTCTGTAAATACTGAACTGTATTTTCTTATATACTAGAGCTTAGGTTTTCAGAAACCCCTAGTAAAAAGAATTGATTGTAGATATGAATGAAAACCCAAAACCACTCATTTTCTATGTATTGCTAGCTTTATTTTCCAAAATACCCTGAGGCTCTTTCAAAATAATCAAGTTCTTTCAGGGACTTATAGAACTGGAGAGCCCACTGAATTTTATGTAGATATGAAACTGTCCTTTCACATTTCTGCATTGACAAGTTCATCCTTAGAATTCTTCTGAGGATCCTCACTGGATACTTCTGCAGGGCAGACCTTATGGAAAGGACATTTCTTCTCACGTGTGACGTTCTGAATCCAAAAAACTTCCACGGTGACTTTTGGTGTGGGACAGAGAAATGAGCAGCTTGTCAGGTGTCACGTTTCAATCCTTTTATAAAAATTCTTTTATGAGCCTGAGATGAAAACTGCCCAACTCATGGCTTAGCCTTGTCAGAAGAGCCAGAGTTGGAGGGAAAATCATAATTCCATGGACCTACTTGTGCAGACTTATGAAATATGTGTTGTTTGGCAAAAGATTCTATCAAAGCACTTTGGAGTTGGGAATATTATGAACAAAAGCACATATTGTTTGATTCTTTGATTTTATTTTTTTTCCCCTGAAAATACTGTCCACAAAGGTGAAACTTGTTTTCCCTTTAAAAATTAGCTAAACTAAAGAAAATTGGAGTTTTACATAATGTGTCAATCATGCCATTAAAGATTGGACATTTCTGGCAGTTTTCATGTGTGGTGCAATAAATTTGGAGGACCTTTTGTAAACAGAATATTTTTCGCACTCAGGTGGGTTTCCTACTTTAGGAAGTTTGTCTTATTAGAAATAAATTGAGACAAAATTTAATTTTGTTTGTGAAAATGTCAATGATAAAAATAATTTAATGGTAAAAAATGGAAATAAAATGTATCTTTCCTGATTAGCATGTATTTTTTTTTCTTGTGTATTATCTGATCAGTAGGGTTATCTCAAGCCACATTTAATTTAGTGATCTCACTTTAAATTATTGGAATGAAGTTGTCTGCTAATTGTTTCCAGGGAGCAGTTCAAAGCATGAATTTAAGAAAGACAACAGAAAATATATTATTGTATGTAATACGACTCATGCAGGCTTACTTTAATCATAGGACAACTTTAAAATATTGATTATTTTTAAATATTTGAGTTTGACATTTTGAACCAGAGTCAGGAAATAAATGTGTCCCCTTTTTAAAATTATTATCTTGAAAAATATTATTCCTGTGAAATAGTAAAGAAATTACTGTGAAAATTTCTAAGGCCATAGGTAGATTCCTAAAACCTTGCATTATCCATTGGTGATAGATCTAGAATGTGTGAGCCAAATCCCCTCAAATGTCCCTTTGCTGATATTAGAAGGCTCACGAGCTTTTATGGTGATGAAGAATGTTTGTATGTGTGGTATTAGCATTCTCTGTCCCCCCTTACTAATGGAAGAGGCCAAATTCCCCAATTTGAAAAGTTTACCATATAAGAAATGGAACCAGGGGCTTTAAGCCACTGCTTAAATAAACTTAACTTGGGTTTTGGCTGGATTTTTTTGTTTGCATGAAGAGGTTACTTTGTAGATAATCTAGAAGTCTTTTATACATAATACACCCTATCCACCTTAAAATTAACCTCATATGTAGTGAGGACTTACAGTAGCCATGCCATTTTTAACGTTTCAGCATAAGCTCTGGTAAAAGAAATCTGAAATCAGATGTTGACTTGCTTAGGTGTGCTCGGTGGGAAGCTCTTAAGAACACAGAATACTGATCCCAGTGCTAGAAACAGACCCCGACAGATACAAAGCTTTTGGACAAATGAACAGCCTGAGAAAAGATTCAGGATGGAGCCATGGCCTTCTGAATGAAATAGTTACCAGGTAAGAAGTGAGAACTGCCTGGTTTAGTCATCTAACGAGGTGACAGCTTTGATTAGTTGGTCCCAAATGAAATACTCTGTAGGGGAGCACTTGGGCACATGTGTAGCAGCATAGACAGAACACTGATTTTTTTATCTGGTGTTAGAAAATTTTTAGTAGGGTCCAAGGTAGTATCTGGGGAGGGAAGGAGGGAGGGAAGTCCTCATCTGTGAAAGTCTTAGAATACAAAAAAATTGGAAGACTGAAATTGACAGCACATAAATTATCCTTGTAGGAAACGGGACAATTTCAAACATATCCCTCTGCATAAGTAGTTAGCAAAAGTATTTATTGTATTTATCTTTTGTAGTTTTGTTCATTTTCTTTTAAGGCTGTGTGGGAAGGGGTCTAAGAGAGCCTTCGCTCCTTCCGAAGAAGAGGACGCCAACCACTGGTGAGGATTTGTCCTCGACAAATTCAGAGAGATCATTCCTAATGAACCTGTATTTTCTGTGTGAATTCTGTTCCTCTAGTCAACTTTTGGAAAATGAATACTGTAAGCAGAAAAACGGAGTTGGTTTTTTGTTTTTAAGAAGTGCCAGTTGCTGCATGCTGGACTGTTAGAAATCTATTCCATATACTGAATACATTACCGGATAATTAAGGCTAACATCTAAAATGTTATTGCAGATTTTGCCTCATTTATTTCCTCTTTGTGTCCGTAAATGAAAATGTAACTATTGCATTTCTGATTCCCATAATTCCCTCAAGTATGCAGGCTTTACTAGGCATTGCATAGAAATCTAGAGGCTGACAGAAAACAAAAGGACATCTGTGGTGCACAGATGGAGCTAAAAGTTTTCCATAGAATAAGCAATATGACCGAATTAAGAAAAAAAGAGGCAGTGGCAAAACTAGACACTTAGATTTTAATAAGCTCATTCCTTCCTCCTGTAATGGTGGAATGTAGTGAAGTTTTAAACATCATGAGGCATTCTGGGGAGTAATATTGAACAAAACCACCCTGACAAACCTGTGCACTCTTTTATTTTGTTTTCTTAACACAAAAAGGTGAGAGTGGGGCTTTTTAACCTGGTTAAATAACAGCACCACAGGATAGGAAACCACTGGATCATAAATTGTAACTGCTTCAAGCACTGGTTGAGAGGGATCATGTGTCATAAGATTGCTCAACATCTGGTTGAGAATTCCTATTAGCAGAGCATTTAATCACATGCTTGACTTAAAATGCATAGGTTAGCACTGTTGTTGAATAGGGATGTAATTCCTTTTTGAGATAATGGCAACATATAGCTTGGCCTTGAATCTACAGGAGTAAAAAAAATTGTACAAATCTGTGATGTAGAGAGTTGTACAGTACAGTTGGACATGGCTGCCCCCCTCCTGGGATACGGCTGCCACATAAGTAAAGGCTGGATTCTAACAGCTCATTCACTCTGGTGATTTTTATTTGTTACCTTGAAGTTGTGGCTGTTTTCCCTTCTGTTGAGAGAGGATGCCTTGGAGATATGTGTGCACCAGAACTTTAAATAGAGTATCTTATGGGGATATCTTGTATCCTGAGAGGCTCAGTGTTTCTCCTTCTCTGCAGTTCCACACTGTTGGTGAGTTTGGGGATAAGCAGCAGTTAAATCTGGAATTTTTTAATGATGAAATGCAGTTGTAACTCTAGGGAAGCATTTGAAAGAGCAGCTTTCTTTGAAAACCCTTAGTAATACAGTCAAAGATAATGTCCTGAATATTAAAGTAAGACACATTTAAGAGTGGGTTTGGTGTTTCAGAAGCTGCTTGCTCCTGAAATGGTGGTTCAAAACATTAGAAGGCAAAGACAAGTCTGTGATGTGAGAATGAGTTGGCCTCATTCCTGCAGTGAAACAGCAGTCTTCATCCTGCACCTTGCTAGCTGAGCAAGGGCATTTATTCAAGAAATAAGGTTCTCCTAGGAAAAAAAAAGGTAACGTGCTGCTTGCTGTCTGGCAGCTAATTAACCATTTTTATGTGCAGCAGATGCTGTGTGGCATCAGGCCCTCCCAGCCCTTACACTGTTTGTCCTGCCATGGATTGCTCTGCCCCTCCACAGGTGTTACTTTACTGCAGTTTGCCTGTAACATGAGCTGGCCATGTTTGTCTTACATTGCTGGATACCCCCTGCATATCTTGATTTGGCTTTATGAACTTCCTTTGTGTACAGCACTATAATGGGTCGCTTCTTGCTCTTTGGAGAGAGTTTTGCAAATCCCAGTTTAATAGTTCCTAGTTCACTCCATCTGTTGATATATTGCCAGTATCTAAGTCTGTGCACTAAATGTTTGTGAGACTTATCTTAAGTCCTTCCTCGTCATCCATATAGGCTGAAATCTTCAACTGTATTCTGTTCTGTAAATCATTTATCTCTGTGCCTTTTAAGAAGTGGCCTACCTTTCCCCTTGGGGCCGTTGGTCTTGAACGTATTTATTTTTTTGGCAGAGTGCCATGAATGAATCATAGCCCTGAGCAGCTCAGTCTGGGCTCCTCTCGATTGTTAATAGAGAATACTTGGGGCAGTTGCTACAACGCCTTGCTCTGGGAGACTTTTAAGAGAAGAGAGATTGATTTCAGACTTGTTAGTTGCTTTTGAAGTTCCTCAACAGTATGTGGAAATGATTTCTTATGGTTGTACAGCTGTAACGCACTAAAGTAACTCGTGATTGTTGAATGGGAAGTTGGTACATGGGAATATGTTACTAACTCTTTGTCCTAATGAGGTGTTTGCTCTTTCACAAAAAATAGTCACTTTAGCTTTTCATTCCATTTGTAACTTTCCTGTTTATACCTTCCTGCTCCATTTCCATACTGCTTTATTGTTTCTCTTCTTGACTTAATTCTCAAGTCTTTCATTCTGTTCTTCAGACATCCCTCTTTTTTGGTTTGGCTGTCCCACATGGATATTGTTTCATACTCCCTCCCTCTTTTTCCTGTGTAACAGTGCTTTCATTAAAGGCAACCAGGCAGATGATTTATTTCTGATGTCTTAAAAGGCTTCTTTGTAATGAAGAGCCTGGAGCCAATCAAACTACTAAGGATTTCCGTAGGCGAATCAGCAGCATGGGCCTGGCTGGCTCTGAGACCCACAGTGCCCACAGTGAAGTACGGAACTATCTCATGCTTCAGAGGGAATGAAGTAGCTGACAATGGGAAATCAAAATTTGACTGGATACATCACCATAGATTCTGGTTTCCACTTCTTTGTTAACTTGTCCACTGTTGTGAGCAGCTCATTTGGCTAGCAGTGGGATGTTTGGCTGCTCCTAAACTTTGGATTTGGGCAGTGCACAAAGCTGTAGGACACAGGATGCTGACCTCCTCCATCAGCATTTGTGGGATGTGTTCTTTATCACTTGCACATTTCCCATTTTCCAAGTGTTTGAGCAGTGAGCTTTTCCAGCTGGTTGGCTGTAGTACCCCTCAAATACCACCTATATTGAGTACACCTGACTTAGTTTTAACTGCAGAGCCTGTATTTCTCACCTGTGCTTCAGGGAGGCTTCTCTTTAGATTTGATTGACCTTCAGTGTGAGGGAATTGGACCAACAGATGGGGAGTAACAGCTGCAACCTGATCATAAACAAGGTGCCTGTAGGTTAGCACACAGCTGAGCAAGTGGGATCCCTTTCTGTTAGAGGGATGCACTTTGGAGTATTCCAGAGATTCCTGATGTTTGCAACAAAAATCTTTGCAAAATTGGGAAGATAAAGATGGATACAGAGGCCAGTATTCCTGGGTGGCTTAGGGAACTGAATTGTGAGGTCCTTGTTCTCCACATTGAGGTAGTAATGCTACATCCTGTTCTGACTTGGGAAACTTCAGAATAAACAGAGCCCTTGGTGAGTGTCCAGTGGAGGGGGATCCAAGCAGGGTTGTGACTCATGCCTTTTCCCAGCAATTAATTTAAAAATAGAATTGACACTGAAATATGCTTTGAAGGTCAGAATGCCAGGTCAGTGTGTGTCTGATAGTTTTTCATGGGTAAGGTGTTGATAGAGGACGAAGTATTCTTCATTTTCAAATTCAGTTCTGCTGGCCGTATATTCTGTGTAGAAAACGAATTTTCTTTGTATTATCTGCTGCAGGAAGAAGAGACATTACCTCTACATAGGTATTTTCTGGCATATTTTTTGAGTGAATAGCTGCTCTGTCACTTTTGATACTGTGGTTTCACAAAATTTTGCAGCGACCTTATTTACCTGTTTTTTTAGATAAAAATTTACATCACAGTTGCTAACTGATCCTGAACTTGATGACTGC
This sequence comes from Neopelma chrysocephalum, assembly GCF_003984885.1. Classification (NCBI taxonomy): domain Eukaryota; kingdom Metazoa; phylum Chordata; class Aves; order Passeriformes; family Pipridae; genus Neopelma; species Neopelma chrysocephalum. The sequence continues at coordinate 1,241,874 of NW_020897871.1, forward strand.
CTTAGGGAGAGGCAGTAATCACTTTACTCTTGCATGTTTTAGCCTCTTACTCAGACTGGTTAAATCAGAGATGTTAAGAAATGGGTTAAATTTTAGTACATGAACAGGAAGCTTCGGACTATATACATTCTGAAATTATTCATGAAAGCTGCAAATATTTTAGTTACATCTTTAGTAGAACTTTCATGTCATTTTTGCCTTCACAATTCAGCGTTCTGCCCAAACTTTTCATTAGTGGTGGGTGGTTATTTTGATGATTATGCACATTTTTTTCCTGAGAAATTGAAGATATTGCAGCTGTAAAGACAATATTCTGAACTGACTGAAACTTCATGCAAGTGTCATGGCTATAGAGGATTCTTCCTACTTTTGAATTTGAATAGAATTTGATTCTTGGGAGTTTGCAACCACAGGGGACTGTCTTTAAAAACAAAACAAACCAAAAAGTGGTCATAACACTGTGTCTTTTGGTTCCTTCACTTGCTTTTGTTGTACTGTGAGACCTGCTCTGAAAGACTTGAGCCTGATGTTTAAGATACCTCCCCTACTGGTTAAACAGGCCAAGTAAATGGTAAAATATCTCATTTATTTAATTAATTTGTATTACTTCTCTGCATGGAATCTATCTAGCTCTATGAAATACTTGGTGAATTTGAAAGGCTCTGCTCCCACACAGAGGATTATTTTTTTAATCTCTGCTTCCTGCCAAAGCTTCTCCAAACCTTAGTATTGAAGCATGAAGGTGGGGAGGGGGGGCATTCAGTGGGGTTTTTTTGGTTTTGTTTGTGATTTTGGTTTGTTCTTTTAATGTTGCCGTCCTCGAGTTGTCTTGCTCTTAGCAGTGGTGAAATGTCTGGCTCATTCCTTGTACGAGACAACAGTGAGAGCCAAGAAGTTTGGCTCCTTAAAATGTTTTGAAAAGTGGTGCAGGACAGGGGGCAGAGCTGACATAAAGCAGCCTCCCAATGTCTGTCTCATGATATTGTCACAGTGCTGTGGCATTACAGCCTGGGGCAAGGCTTTTGAAAACCAAATTATTTCCACAATAAATTCTAGACTATTTCTTTTTTCTTTTTTTTTTCTCTGTTTTTTCTCCCCTCATTGCATCCCAAGTCTGGTGTAGGGGTATAAATCCTAGATGGGGAGATGGTACACATTCTGCACACTCCTGGTTAACTTTGAGCCTGCATCCTAGGGTTAGACTTGCCAAGCAGAAGACTGAGTCAGCAGCAATTTCATAGTTTGAAGGTGAGTTTGTACAGACAACAGTAGATGGTCACTGTGCTTTAAATTCTTACATTTTTAAAGTGGATTATATTTAAGGGTTGTACTTGCACAGGTGCTTTTAAAGTACTGGTTTTTTCTGCTTGTCTTATTGTTGTTTAAAGAATGTCTCCTCTGTTCCTTGTTTATAGTTTATTTGTGGCTAATTTTCAGTATAAAATTGAAAATGTGTTACTTGTATTATAGAATCATAGAATCATTTAGGTTGGAAAAGACCTCCAGGATCCTTGAGTGCAACCTTTGACCAATATGGTGTGATTCCATGACACATCTTTGAGCTGACACATGGATATTCCTAAGGGCCTAGACAGTCTCCTGGTGCCCAGTTCCTTTAGGCAGGCATGTTACTCTTATCCAGTCACCTACTGCTGGTTTAGAAGAATTTCAGGTGACTAAAGAACCTTTCCTTATAGCCTGGAAATGTATGGAAATTATGTAGCTTACCATAAGTTAGTGTGGAAACTCAGAAAAATAGGTTTGCATCTTATGAATTGCAACCAGTCCATGATTTTAATGATCCCAGTGGCACTAAAGTTCCTCTTGACTTATGTGAAAGGATACAAATCTAATAGGGAGTTAAATCTATTATATGTATGTGTTTGTTGCACAAGAAAAAAGTGTACAGTAAAGAGGTTGCTTTGAATATTTATCTACATTTGTGTATCACGGTTATACTGACCTTTCTTTTACACTGAGCTCATCATTCAGTCTCTCTGTGAACCATTTGTGGTCTTTTTATCAGTGTTTAACAAAACTTGGACAAATTAAAACCAGTGGGTGTGACCAAAGGTTGCTTTTAATTTGTTAATCCGACACTCCTTTATTTTTAACTTTTTTTTTTTTCTCAGCTATCTTGACTGTCTTCATCTTATGGGAACCTCCATAGGGTGGAATCTTTTCTAGAACAAAGCAAGCAAAAAGTACCTGTGGTTAAATGTTCTGAAAGAACAGAGTTGGTGGTGTTCATATTTCTGTTTTAGTCTGAAAGTATCTCATTGTTTGCTTGAAGATTATGCTGCTGTTATGACCCTGCTCCAACTGAAATTATACTGTCTCTTTTAATCTGCCTTTGGATGATGAGGCAGACAATTATGAAGAGGACAAGCTTTGTCTTGAAGCAGGTAATAAATAACCATCTCCATCAACTTACAGTTTGGATCAACTTGTCTGTCTGGAATTACTGCAATTTAACACATTATGGTCTAGTGAAATAATAAACTATCTTCAAAAAAAATTAAAGTGTCTTTTTAAATCTGATGTTTCACAGTGTTTTGGATTTTGAGTGTGTTTTTATATAAGGTAGCTTTGAGATGCAGTGCAAATGAACCCAGATTTTTGCAGGGAAGAGTTTTAGATTCAGAGCTTAGGAGTGTTAACATGGAAGAAAAGATGTTTGTTTCAGAGGCTGCTTAATTTGTGTGTGATAAAATGTGTTTTGAGATATGATTTTAAAAGCTGCTGTCATTTGGTGTAAAATCAACCTGTTTTATTAAAAGAATGTGTGGATAGATGGAAGTATGCATTGTAGTTGTACTGACAGAGATTGTGAAGCAATGACATGCCTTACTAAGCTGACAAGTAATGGTGTTTTGTGATAGCTTTGGGAAAAGTTTGCTTTTGGCACCAACTTAATCATCTTTGTGCAAAGTTTAGTATGCCTTGGGCTTCTCTTCAGACTCAAGGTAACTTCATGCATTCCTCTCTGTTGTATTGTTGCTGTTCGAAAAACTAAATGAGATTGCAGTAAGAAACTGGAAGAACTTCCATAAATTCCTCTGTTACATGCAGTGATACCAGCTGGCAAATTACTTCCTTAGATGGGCACCTAAAGAAAAAGAAACCATCTCTTTGTAGCTCTACGCTTGTGTTGTTGACTGAAGCAACACACAAGACGTGCCCCCTGCTGCAACTCTTAGAAGCTGAAATCAGTCAAAAATAGTTTATCAAACCAGGCTGGAGTCCCTTTGCACATGGAGCACCCGTGGCTGGTGAACACTGCAGACTTTCACAATAATGAGGCTATTGCTGTTGGGACCCACATGGAGGGAGATACTTGCCCAAGGCATTTTTAACCAACTCTTGGTATGATGAAAATGTTTTATTTTCTTGGTTGGTCATGGAACAGATGTCAGGCTTAATTTCAATAGTAATTACAAGATTAATGTTTGAGTAGGGTCTGTAGAACTGGGCCATCAGAGCCCCCTGCAGACTGCAACTGCACTTGCTAGTATACAGTTTTCTCCCTCTGGTTTCAGGTCTTTTCCTTCTTCTATACTAAAAAGAAGAAAAAAGTGTTGAAACACTTTGTGAAACAGTGGTAACTCTCAAAACATACTTAGAAATGACTTGGTGGCTTTTGGTGCTTGTGAAATACTGGTGTCTTTCTGTGCCCCTGTGCTAACATATTGTTTGAGGAGTTCAGTGGGCCTGGGGGATGTGGCAAATCTCTGTGTGAGCAGCATATCCACAGCAGGAGAAGTTGGGAGACATTGATCCTGCGGCACCTGAGATGCACCATCAGTGATAATCCCGGCTCCCTCACGCAGGGGTTAAATCTTCTGTTGCAGTGGCCATACTGTATGGAGAATGTGGCTAATTTTTGGTGATTAATACACATTTGGAACAGGAGTAGCAACTGGAGTCTGTCCCAGGATTTGCATCATACCTTAGGTGCCTTACCCAAGGCTGAAGCACTACTTTTGTTTTAGTTCAGCTAGCAACCCTCAGCTGTCTCAATCACTTTTTGGGTTTCAGCAAAGTATATTTTTGCTGGTATCCGAGTCAGCAAAGAGCCTTTGATATCATTCAATTAGAAAGTACATGCAAAAACTAAAACAAATTTTAACACCCAAGCAAAACAAAATCCTGTTCCTCACCCAAGACTGGTTTTGCTTTACTGGTTTGTGAATTTGCCTTTTGAGCGGCTTCGCTGAACATTAGCCTGTGTTGAACTCAGCAGCTTCAACAAGGTTTTCTTATGCTGTTTTCAAAGATTTCCAGTGTTTGACAACTTGCACTTCATTCTTTTGGTTTTAACAAGTGTTTACAGCTCACTTCAGTGGGGAAGTCTGTCTGTCTGCACCAGCAGTGTCTGTACGGGAATGCACAGGGTCACTGTTCCCAGCAAGCTGATGTTCCTCAGACTCTTCAGATGTTTAGTAAATATCCTGTTGTAAAACTTTTGCTGGGAGCTGTAATAGAATATCCAAAGGATGAAAAGCTGGTTTTGACCTCTCCTTTTTCAAGCTCCTCCTCATCCCAGGAGCTCTGTGTCATTAAACAAAGAAACCCTTCCTACCTATTCCCTCCAGCAGTTATAAACAGGAGCGGCAGACTTTTTTCTTAAAGATGCATATTAAAAAGTCTTGTAATTACTCTGCAGCAATTAATTCTCGTGATGTGTACCAATGTCTAGTTCAGATCTTCCCCCAGTGCCTGTGGCTTTGTTTTCCATATTTCATTTTTTTTTCTGATATCTTTTTTTCTCAAGTTTTAGATTATTATGACTAGTATTTTTCCAAATATTAGATCATCAAAATTCTGTTCTTGTTAGCTGGTAATGAAAATATTTTTCAGTAGTCTATTAATACAATATTAATTTAAAAAATATAAATATTACCATATATTGGTATAAATGTCATAGACAAAGGTTTAAAAATACGTATAAAATTATGTTTATGATTATTATGAGACTATATGCCTTTCAGTTTTTTAGCAACTGAAATGTTTCTATTAGGTATTCTGAGTGTGTGGAGTCTAAATCTGGATTTCATTTAATGTTTGGAATGCATTTTTGGCTAGCTTTTGGTGGCCCGGATATCTCATGACCTGTCCACGCAAGGATATGAAAATACTTCAGTGTCAGCTATTCTTGTATGATTTTGATAGACTTTTAAATGGGAACTGGACAGCACAGGCCCTTCATGGGATCTGAATCTTTCAAGGAATCCAAGTACAGGGTGTGTGGGTTCATCCCTGGCCGTTCCCTTCCGTGCAGCCTCCCACACCGCTTGGCCGGGCTGCTGCTTTGGCTGCACCTCTGGCTACATGTGGGAGCTGTGCTCCCTCCACCATTTCATGCACCAATCCCAGTTTCAGGATCTAAAATAAACCTTGCTGTGCCTTGGTACTTTTTTTTCCTTGAGAAAACACATACAATTGTGCTGCCATTTATATACTTATGCATTTATTATAAGTGTGTGTGTCTGTCACATTGAGGGGAGGAGGAGCTGGATAGGAGAAATACCATGAGCAGAATTCCACTGAGACACGACATTTCTGTTGCCTTGTGCTCTTTTTGGGTTCCACCACAAATCTTCAGCCCTAAGGCTCTTTGTGGGGTTCACGTTGATTTGAAGTTGTGTCAGGGCAGGGTTAGGTTGGATCTCAGGAAAAGGTTCTTCCCCCAGAGGCTGTTTGGGCACTGACCAGGCTCCCCAGGGCAGTGGGCACAGCCCCAAGGCTGCCAGAGCTCCAGGAGGGTTTGGATGATCCTCTGGGGCACAGGGGGTGACTGCTGGGGATGGGCCTGTGCAGGGCCAGGGGTTGGACTGGATGATCCCTGTGGGTCCCTTCCAACTCAGCATATTCTGGGATTCTTTCTCTTTGCAGTGCACTCCAAGAGCTGCCCAAAGCACCCTCAGATCCTTGTGAAGGTAAAATGCAGAATTATTGGACCTGTTTCTCTGCATGACAACTGATGTTCATGTGGACACCAGAAGATCAGTACAGCACTTTCCCATTACTGTTCTGTACTTAATTTCTGCAAATTAAATGCCTGTTGCACAAACAGCATTCCCAAGTTCTTCAGAGTGCATTGGAAAAGTCTTAGTTTGGCTTCTGAAAAGTGGCTCTGTTCCAAACCAGTTTGTTTTTGATAACATTACTCAAAATGTTGTTTGCACAGGCAAAATGTGCTCCTAAATTGCTTGAGTCTTGGGAATGGCAAACTTGGAATGAGTGCTGCTGCAAGGCAATGGGAAGGACTGAGGATGTGCTGGTGTTCGGGGAGTGCTGGGATGGTGAGAACAGGTGTTTCTTGCTTTTCCCAGTAGTCCAGTGCTTGAGGGACTGGATCGTTCTGGCTCCTGGCAGACATTCAGACTTTTTGCAGTTGCACGTGGGAGCTCCTGCTCTGCAGATGGAAGAGTATGAGAGCGATTCGTTGACCGTGGCGATGGCTCAGCTTTAGTTTCACACAAGTCTGACTGTTGGCAGTTCCTCCGATGGCTGAATGAGTCACATCGAGTGCAAGAAGGGATTCTGTAAAAATCTGCTGCGGTACGAGCAGTAAACAGGAAACAAAGTGACGGATCTGTTCAGACCAATTGTCGTCAAATTGTGTGGAATACGTGGACGTTAGCCCCCCATCCTTCAGCCCGGCTGTAGTACGTTACCTCCGGCTCTGAAACGCTTGTTCCTCGTCATTTGTGCGTGTGGCTACTCAGCCTGTTTGTGAGATGCTGAGTGACGGCGTGTTTCAATTTGAAACGCCAGTGGCGCACTTCTGCTTTTAAAAAAGTGCTTTGTGAAGAGAAACTTTGTGTTGTTTGCCTGTAGTTTTAGAAAAGCTTTTTAAAGCAGGGTCGGAGTCAAGCAGGCACAGACCGGCGGCGTTGTCCCCACTCCCTGTTCTCTTGTTCCTCGGTGTGGCGTTCCCGGCTTTCTCGGGGTTCGAACCGGTGGCCCTTCGACCTCGGCCCCGCGAGCCCCTCCCCGGGGCGGGGCCTGGCGCGCGCGCTCCCTACCTGCGAGGATGTGACGTCAGCTCATCATTACCCTAATTACGCTGACGTCATAGCGGGCTCAGCCAATGGGACCGCCCCGTGCTCCCCACCTGCTCGCCACAGAATTCCCTCATTCCTGGGATTCCTCCCCGGGCCCGCGAGCGAGCGGGGCCAGCGGGGCCGGGCTCGCCGCGCCTGCTCCGCTCCGCTGCCGGGCCGCCAGTGCCGCCCCTTCCCGCCACTCCCGGCCCGGCCCGGCCCGGCCCGCGGGCGCCGCGGCCGCGCTGCCGCTGCTCCTCCTGCCGCCGCCCGGCCCCGCCGCCGCCCGGAGCGCCGGTGAGTGAGGGGGGAGCGGCCGGGCGGGGGCGGGCACAGGTGCTGTCCCGGCCGTGTCGGCGGGACGGGGCTGCCCCGGCGCGTTCTCCGCGCTGCGGGACTTTCCCCGGGGCGGGCGGAGCGGAGCCTCCCGGGGGGGCCGCGGAACCACCTCGGAGCGGCCGCGGGGGCTCCGAGCGCTGCCGGCGGGGCCGGGCCCGCCCGAGCAGCGGGGCTGTCCCGGCAGGGACCGGCTTCGCCGGCTGGAGGTGCCCGAGGTGCCGCAGGTCCCAGCGAACGGGAACGGGGAGGAAATACCCCCCAGGAGCCCCTACCCCGGGTGTCCCGAGCAGCGGGACCGAGCGGGCACTGCGTCCCTGCCGTCCCCAGCTCACACGTGGGCTCCCGCACGGCGTGCGTTTCCTGCAGGGAAAATCCCCGGGGTCACATCAGTAGCAGAGGTGAAACCTTCTAGAATGAGTCCCAAGGGCGCTGGGAAGGTTTTTGACTCTGTATGTCGTATATTCCATTTGTAGAGAGATTTTTTTATTTAGTCTGTAGCAGTGCAATGTCAGGCTGTCTTATGTGTTCCCCAGATGCAATCAGCAGTAATCAATTCTCAGGGTTTGCGTTTTTTAAGTAAATAACTGGGCTGGAGCAGTTGTTGCTGGATCTCCAGCATCCCCAGCATACTGTGGGGAACAAGAATGGGGTGTTTTGGTGCAGGATGCTAAAACAGGGTAGAAAATCATTATACAGACTCTTGGGGGCATGTTAATTAAGAGCATTCACATAATAAAGTGTCAGGTTCTTATTTACATATATGTAGCTCTGATAACCTTCTCAGCATCTCCATATTGCATTAGTTAATTTGTTTGTTCTCAGAAACATTTGAAACTTTTCTATTATAAAAGGGAGCTTCAGTTCTATCTACTGTAGTTAAGTGTTTGCAGCAGTGTGTAACATGTAGGATGGACTGAGTGGTCTTGTAGATAGATACAAGACATGGTCAGGTTGGACTTCTCTACCTTTAATTTCTTAGGTTAGCTTTTAATTCAAACACCATTGCTAATAGATTTCTTTGTAGAATGTTACTTTGTTAAGGAGTTTTTATGCAACAAGACAACAAAAGGCACAAGGTAAAATGCCGAAGCTCTGCTTTAAGCTTATAATTTTCTGTGTGATGAGTTAAATTGTTGTTTCTGCCTGAAGATTTGCCTGTTCGAACACTTTTTCCACATGCAAAACAACCATAGTTAAAAACCCCAAAGTAGAGAATAAATAACTTTATTTTTTTTTAAAGAAAGTGATATTTTGAAGATTCCTTGGCCATACTTGGCCTGAACTCACTCTAAGGACGATGGGTTGTAAATGTAGGAGATGATCAGTACTAACGGTAGTCATGACCTAAACTGAGTACTTGCAGTTAACATTTCACATGGGTGTCTCAACACAGGATTTATGTATCAACAAGTGGAAGCTTTGGTCTAAGTGCAGTTGAAGGAATTTATTGTGTCTATTTGGGACACGTACTGTGCTTGTCATTTTTCTCATTCATGTTGCAAATCTGATTTACTGTCTCCTATAATAAAAAATAAAAGGTATTCACCTATTTTGCATCAAACTGCTGCTTTATCTTCTTTTCCTCTGTGGACTTACTGGTTGTGCTGATAAGCTGTGCCTGGATTTCCTCTTCAGTTTTGCTCTCTCCCATGGAAATCAGCTGAGTCTCTCTCTATAGGTACATCTGGTTATGAATTTGGGCAGGACTGTGCCTCTATTTCCCTGGGTAGGAGCTGCTTTTGACCATACTCTTCAATTAATCTTGTTTTCCCTGTACTTGTGTTTATCTGCACTTGGTTCACTTTAGTCTTGATTGTTTCTCGAGTGTCTTGTCATTCTTGAATCACTTTGTCATTGTTACAATGGGCTTTGTTTATTAACCCTCCTTTTCTCCCTCAAAAGTTATCTCTATAATTTCACCAGATGGCAATTCAAGTACCAGACTTTTCTCTCAATCATTAGAAGGTTCAGCCTTTCTCTCCTTGTCTAGTTCACACTCGACACATTTGAGAGAACTCTTTCAGGTGTTCCTTAGGAAGGTGTTTGCAGTGGCTGTTCTGTCAGGCAGACCTGGAATCCAGTCATCGTCATGGCTGTGATTTCACTTTGGCTTTTCATATCCAAACTGTGTCAAAATTCTTCTGATTTTTTTTTTCTTACTTGCCCAGCATGTCTGTTGTTCTCATCATTCTTTGTCCTTGTTTCTATCATCTAACTTGTTACTTCAGCTCCAAGGTAAAGTCCATCCTAGACAAAAAACATCATATCTCCTTAATGAGTACTGCCCAAACATCATCTTTCATGTTTCTCTTTTCTTTCTGTCCCTTTGCTATTTCCCCTTTTAAAAAATCAAATGTAAAGTTTTTCTCTTTATTTCAAATCATTCCTGATGTACCCTGAATATATCTTTGGTGGGATTAAATAATTGTCTTTCTGTTCAGGCTGAGTGAGTTGGTGCTGTTTACTGAATTTCAAACAAGCAGCTTTAGGATTTTTCCATTAATGCTTTTCCTGGTGCTTGGAAGGTGCTGTATAAATCCATGAAATCACTTAAATCTTCATTTTCAAAAGCTTTAATTTCTCCATAGTCTTAAAGAAAAAAAAAGTTAGCAGACATTTGCTGAGAGTATTCCGTGTGTGCCTGGAATTTTCAAAAATGTGAAAAGAAGAGGGGAAAAAAATGTGCTGTTTTGTTACATTAATGGGTGTTGCGTGTTTCAAGTGCTGCATAAAAAAATTAAAGGTGGATCAGTGTTTAGTAACTTACTTGTCTTTCAGGCATTGTACCTCTGTTTTTACATTCTGTGTCTTTACTACTTTCCAGAATGTTTCTGTACTGCAGTGTGGGTAAGAGGACAGAGTAAGGGCATGCTGAATGGGAGCAGTAGCTGATAAATAAAAGGACTGAGGAAGATATTAAACTAATGTTTGAAATTACAGTAGATAAAAATATCTTGAATGTTTGTAAAAGTGCTTTTGGCTCATGTCTCTTTAAATCTAACAGTTAAGGGATTGTAACAAGTAAGATATTTGGGAAACTGTTTCCATAGTGTTTAAATCAGATTTAGTCAGAGGAAGTTCAATTGTGTTCTTGTATTTCACTGGTCAGTTGTTTTCCCTTACCAGATCAGAGTGCAGAGCAGCACTTACACATAAGATAGAGTTGGTTTTTGATGGGGATACTCATGAAAGTCCAACATTTTATGCAGGCTGGCTTCTGCATACACAGGTTTCTGTGTCACGCAGAGAATTAGCTGGATTTTGTCAGGAGTCTGCTTTTTAACTCGCTTTTTTATTTTTTAAATTTTTTTTTGGAACCTTGGAAAGTGTCCTGGTCTTTATTTCTGAAACGTGACTCCTCCTGAGGATGGCTGGGCTGTTCTCTGAAGGCAGCCCTGGCAAAGCTGTATCAGTTGCTGACCTTGCCCAGATCAAATTAGGTTTTTAAGCTTTGAGCAGTCTAAGAGAAGATCCCTCCTCTCTCATTCTCATAGGCAACCTTTATTGAAGTGGTATCACTGGCTTGTTAGTCTAATTTAGAGATAGAGGGATATTTAATATTGTTTGAAAAATAATCTGGAAGTTTATATCTCCTTGAAGGTAATTTTCATAACTGTGAACGTGTTCAGTGTGTTTAAAAAAATCACAGAATACTTGGTATTGCACTGTGGGATTTGCAGCTCTCCCTACAAAGCAGCTCTTAGATGAGCTCAGCATTCTGCACAAGGCCTTAATTTTAGAGGAGCATCTCAGCAACCCTCTCATGATATGGACTTGAATAATATATAAAGATGCAAAACTATATAGAGCCCACTTTTAGTGAAGTTGTTTTTGAAGTGTCTAATTTCCTGAATAGAATTAAGACCTGGTTCCTGTTTCCTTCTCTCAGTGTGGATTTCTGTCACCAGCTAATTCTTTTACTAGGGACATGTTCCGGAAAGAGTTTGGGCATCTGCTACTCCCATTACTTGAAATTTACTGAAAAACTTAAAGAAAAAAGACCATTTCTTGTCAATAAAAGACATTTTACTATCCTTTGCGTTGTTCTTTATCAAGAGGTGCTTGTTTTTTTGTTTTTCTTTTCATAAAGAGTTGACTAAAAGGGTTTGCATTGCTGTCTTTGAAATTTAAGACAAAGTTAGCACTAAATCACAAGTTAGCCTTCAGTTTGGTGTAGCTGCATCACCTGATCAGACATATTTTAGTAATTTTTCCGACTGAATTTTCACTTTGTTAGAGGAATTTGTGTAAGAGGGTCAGTAATCAACAGTCTGGGGAGAAATAAAGTGTTATTTTGAAGTCCAAGAAAACAAAAAGCAGGAAAGAAACTAAACTAAGCATCAAGATCTAAGGGATCAAAGTGGAGTGATGCTGAAGGCTTCTTCAGCAAACACGCTCTGCCAAATATTTGCTTTGGTTTGGAGGAGAATGTGGCCAGACAAGGTATGAAGAAATATTTAATAGTAAAATAAGAAGCTCAGATCTTGTTTTCTAAAACCTCTTGCCCACAGGTACTATCTTTAAATGAAAGAGTTAATTGACTTAAAGCTTAGTTAAAATACTGTTCTTGAGCAAAAGCTGATGATGACAGGGAGGGAAAGTGCACGTTTTAAACCTCAAATGCTATGCTTTGTTATTTCAAGTTTTTCTCTTGTATAGTTCTATGGAAACATTACTGGATTTAATTATTTAAACTTAAAAATATATTTTTTAAACTTACAAATACTTCAAAATCCTTTCTCTTATGCTTTAAAACCTTTGATTAAAATCTTTGATGTTATTTAGGAAGAGGGAGGGAGGACAGTGAAGTTTATTGTTTTAGTGCAAAGTCAAGGAAATTGCTTCCCAAACATATGCTTGTTGTTAAGTCTGTGTACATGTTATACATGTGTTTGAGATTTCTGTAGTTGCCACTACCTTCTTTTTTTTTTAAGATTATACTGTAAAGTAAGTTACAGTAAACAGTTTTTATGACAGAAGATCATGCTAAGTTTTTGGTGGAAAAAATCCAACAAAACTGTTAGCTGTTCCGAGATTTTCTTTCTCTATTTTTTTTCTTAACAGTTCTGCCTATGCTGTTGCCTTCTTATTTAAAAACACATATAAGTTGCTGGCCTTTTAATGAAAGCAACTTGACAGCACGTTATTCTCTTCCTTAATTTCCCTTTCATATTTTTGGAATTTCATATTGGGAACTTCTTTTTTAGTTTTGAAGCCATCTGTGTGAAGCTTTGAGAAGCTTATGGGAGCTGCAATGCAATCACTGATTTTATGGAAGAGCCTGTTGCTTGATACGGTGTTGAAATGTCCATTTTTAATGTGGTAGGATTAATTTTTTGTGTGTGGGAATTATGTGTTGCAAGGGGCTAAAACCGGGGAAGAGCAGCTACTGAGGTGTGTAATTATACAGGTTGCAGTTCTCTGTCTGTGTTGTTGTATATACACATACCCAGAGTTCAACTATGTGTCCATTAGTAAATGGCTTATAAACTTTGAATGATTCTACCCTGGACATAGGAGAGAGGATGGAGATGGAGTTTATTGAATCCTGTGGCTCTAAAGCAGTCTCGTGCTCAGGTAGCCAGGCCAGCTGTCACCTTCACTGCAGATGAGTTGCATCTTTGGATATTGTCTCAAGTAGCTCTTAATTGGGATGGAAGGCTAGCATGTGGGACAAAAAAGCACAACATGTAGTAGATAACCCTGCTGCAACATTTGTGAGCAGCAGTCATCAGCTTCAGTACTTGAGAATTTGGTCTTCTGGTTTGTTTGGGCGAGTAGTTGGTGGGAAAGCTAATTCCAGTGTTTCCTTGTTTTCAAAACTAAGCAATTACTTAGTTTTAACAAGTCCTGTGCTGGTATAACATGAAAAGAACAGCAGAAACTTAGATTTTTGATTCTTTTTGCTGTCATGCTCTTTTTCGTTCCTTCTGTAAAATCTGATGTGTGTATGTTCTGAACAGGTGATGGAGCACTTGGTATGTTAAGGATTCTGAGTTTCCTATCTGTAACTTTGGTTCTGAATTTTGCAGGATCCAGGGAGGAATGGAGACTCCATTGGATGTGCTGTCGAGAGCAGCATCTCTAGTACATGCCGATGATGAGAAACGTGAGTCTGAAATTTAGCTCTCTGCTTTGCTGGATCCAGATAATTACATTTGCACTCTATGTCAGCCTAGATGTTGGCTCTATCAATCTTGGCATTTTACTGAATCAAAGATGTGTAGAAAAATGTCAAGAACCTTTCAGAGGTTGTCTTCCTCAGGTGCAAGCCCAATATGTTGCATTTAAATCAGTTAGTGTGCAAGACAGAATCATTCCCGTTATTTTAAATTACTTACCAATTCACATGAAGGTGCCCCTCTTTTCCCAATTGCATTTGCATTGTGAGTAGACAAAAAGTTGTAAAGGAACTATGTCAGACTAAGGCCAGTTTGAGAACTCGCCCTCCCTGATGGTATTGGTTAGGCCTGTGGGGGCACGAGTGGGTTGCAAAGATTTCAGTTCATAAAAACTACCAGGTAGACTGTTTTCATTAGTAATGAGCACTTCATTTTCCTTTCACTGCCAGTAAAAGGTGATAACAGGGTTTTAACATAGTGATGTCAGCGGCAGCCCATCATTTGGGTAATATTTTTGCTTTTAATATTCATGATAAGAGTTTCAGGTGGGTTAACTAATGTTAGAATAATGTTTTCAGTTCTGCCAAACTGCAGTGCTGCTTTGTAGAACAAATTGTTACCTGCATGCTTACTGATAAATGTCTTTGCCAGGTTTTTCTGAGTAGTGTAAGCACTTAGGGAGTGTGTGCATCTTGGCTATCAGTGTGAAGAGGTGCTGACTAGCAGAATGGTATTTTGGATTTCAAACTGCTTTTGTGTGTAGCTTCTGTGCCTAAAATCACCTTTCAAGATGAATTCAGCTTTTCTTCTTTTGGTCTTTGTTCCTTTATTCTGCATGTATTTTTGAAAAGCAATTGTACTGAATGGTAAATAAAATAATTGATGCACTGTTGTTAATCAACTCACTTGAGTAATTACGAAGTAAAAAAATACAGCATATTTGGATAACAAGTCCCAGATTTTTTGTATGTATTCAAATAGTCAAGAAAGCAGTAGGTCATCCTTTCAGAAGTCCATAAAATGAAGGTTCCATACCCTGATGAGCCTGTGTTACTGGCTTTTAGCCTTATAATGAATGTTGGTTTTGCTGTTCTTTCATGTTCACTTTGCTGCTGGATAACTACCAAGTTTTTGTTGGTCTCACTGTAGACAGATGACTTAGTTGATTGCCACAGTTATTGACTATTGCTGGTAAAATGAACAGCAATGAAACTCCTTGAGGAAATAGTTTCACCTGTGAATTTGGCCTGGGGGATTTCTCTTGCAAACTAACATATATTTGTAGAAAAGTCAAAAGCTTAACCTATTTTGCTTTGCCTACATTTTATAATATATTATGAATATGTATTCTCAATGTTCTTAAGCTTAAATGCATTCTTTTTGGTTAGCTATTCCCTGACACTCTAGTTTGAATCTGAGTTCCATGGGGTAGGAATGTTGCGCTGGATTTGGAGAATCCAGAGGAAGTCTGATTCAGTGCAACTTGCATGTGAGGAAGCTGATGTGTGTCTGGTTCTAATTTACATTCCTTTAGTCTTACCACTTAGACTTAATTAGATTTATGCCACTCTGCAGCTTCTAACTTGTGCTATCTCTGAGCTTGTCCTCTTGTGTGAATCACACACCAAAAAACTGTAGTAAGAAGAGCTGCTGAGAGGAAGAAAAGAGCAGTCCCTGAAGTTACACTTTTTTGTGTCAGCTTTAGTGGAAATGGCACCAGCCAGACTTCACCCTTTGTTAAAGTGGATACTAACAGCTTGAAGTTAGTCTTAGTCTTGAAATTAGAAATTATCCTTGAGCTTTCCAGTGAAGTGCCTGGCATGCTGCTTGTGGAGTTCTAGCAGTGGTCCTGTCTGTATTTCTGTATCCCCATTCACTTTGGCTGACACACGGAGTTTTACAGAGAGTTTCCAATATTCCAGTCATGTCCAGGAGTTCAGGAAGAATTTTTTTATAAAGTGAAGGATCCTCTTATCTCTGTGGGCACTCACTGCAATGTCAAGTAATATTAAAATGTCTTTGTCTTATATGTTGTATGAACACATATATCTTTGTTTATAGACAAATCACATACTGTTTAAAACATGCTTTTAAACTTCCCAGCACTTAAAGAAATGAAGGAGATGTATGTTATTGTGGCTTAACCTCAGCCAACACCCACGTACCACCCAGCTGCTCACTTACATGTCCCCTGCCCTGCTGGAATGGGGAGAAGAATCAGAGTAGAAGGTAAAACCTGTGTATTGAGATAAGAACAGTTTAATGATTGAAATAAAATATTATAATTACAGTAATGAAAAGGGAGACGACAAAAAGAGAGAGAGAAATAAAACCCAAGAAAGACAAGTGCTGCACAATACAGGTGCTCACCACCTCCTACCGATGCAGAGCCTGTCCCCAGGCAGTGATCAGTGGCCAATTCCCCCCAGTTTCTACACTGAGCACAGCATTCTGTGCTCTGGAATATGTCTTTGGCCAGTTCAGGTCAGCTGTCCTGGCCATGCTCCCTCCTGGCTTCTTGTGCACCTCCTCACTGGCAGAGCCTGGAGCACTGTGAAGTCCTTGACTTCAGGTGAGCGCTGCTGGGCAACAACTAAACCAGGAGTGTGTTGTCAGCATTGTATTTATCCCTTCTTACCTGAAGGGAGCCCACAGCCTAAAGGAAGGATGGAGAGAGACTATTTACAAGAGCCTGGAGTGACGGGACGAAAGGGAATGGCTTCACACTGACAGCGAGTAGGTTTAGGTGGGATATTAGGAAGAAATTTCTCCCTGTGAGGGTGGGGAGGCCCTGGCACAGGTTGCCCAGAGAAGCTGTGGCTGCCCCATCCCTGGAAGTGTCCAAGGCCAGGTTGGATGGGGCTTGGAGCTACCTGGGATAATGGAAGGTGTCCCTGCCCATGGCAGGGGGTGGCACTGGATGAGCTTTAACTCCCTTCCAACCCAAACAATTCTGGGATTCTACGATTCTATAACATTATTCCCGTACTAAATCCAAAACACAGCACTAGGCCAGCTACTAGGGAGGCAATTAACTCTATCCCAGCTGCAACCAGGACATGCCAATGCAGATTTCCCAGAATGGTCATTGGTTTCTTAAGCAAATATGACCTTGATGTTTTTTGGTTTGGTTTTTTTCACAGCTGCACCTGGGTCAGTGAGATTGAACCTCAGTGGTACATTAGTACTTGGTGTTGCTTTCAGTCTCATCTCTGGTTTAGTTCATGAACTGTATTATAGACTGTATTTCAACAGCTCCCAGTTTAAATCATTCTGCACTTATTAGCAACAAAAATTTATGAACCCCATTTGGTTAACTGCTGTGTCATGGAAAAGATATATTAGGGAGAAGAAATGACTACTGCAATTCTGTGTTTGTAACTCTTACCACTGTGATGGAAACAGCTATTTAAGGTTATGGTACAGTGGATCTGTACTTAAAAAAAAAAAAGGCTGACCAAAAGAAGGTAGACAATGATGTCATTATAAGCCAGACATCTTAAAGACTTGTCACTAGTTTCTGACTTGTCAGTAGTGGAGGAAAGGCCACAGGAAGCCTGTGCTGTTGATGAGCAGATGTTCAGTGCTGGAGTAGGTAATGTGCAACTATTTTATCTGTAAGTGGCACCTGTAAGGTTTTTCTGGGTTCTTTTCAGGACTTCGGGAATGGGATTTAGATGAAGTAACCATCTGTATGATGTGCATGTTTGCTGGTTTTTGCATGTTATCATGGCCATAAACATTATTGAATGTGGGTTATTGTAAACTGCAAAAATCCAGTTTACAATGAGATGCTTGATACTCATTACTCTTATTTCTCTTCTTCTCCTGTACTTCTTACTGGGGTTATACTGATTTCTCATATGTTCAGGGTTCAAGTTGGCTGGTTTTAGAAGACCACAGTGAAAGCTGGTAAGATTTAAGCAAGTGTTCAAACAGTAAGGAGGATTATCATTTTGTATTTATCTCATGTGAAAATAAGAGATTTGGGAACTGGTCTTTCAGTTATAAACAGTGTTTTAAAAGCATAATCTTGTTATTGAGAAAGTAGTGAAGGAAAACACTAAGAAGGAGTTGTGCTTGCAGAATGTGTTGTAAGCACTGAGTACTCACCTGTGTTGATTTTATAGTAACATTTACACTTTCCTCCAATATTTAAGTCCAGTTTAAGAATATGGGAAAGAATGAGGAAAAAATATGTCATTTCTCACTCTCTCAGGGTAGTATAGTGAAAAATCTGTTGTTGGCAAACAGGAGAAAATATACGTCCATAAGGAAATGAAAGGTTTGGAAACAGCTAATGAATGGCACATTGAAGTCCTGGCTAAGTACTTAGCAACCTAATGCCTTGTACCAAATCCTTACCTGTTGAGTCTTGATTTATGTTTTGAAAAACTGATAACTACACGAATAAAAAAAAAATATCTTTGATCGAACCATGCTTCTTGCACACGTGGCATCAGCCACATGTGTCATCCCTGCGTGTAGGGATTGCTATTGTGGAATTGCTATTCCACACTTCTTGCCTGTGAACACTGTTATTGTTTGGCAGCAGTTTCTTTTATGTGGTTTTGTTTAATGCACTTCAAATAATTAGACCATACAGTTGATATTTCTAGTACAGAAGAATTACTGTGCTTTAAAATCCCTGCCCTAATCTGCTTTGTCATAAAATCCTTGTGTAGACAAGACCTACAAGTCAGTTTTTACTGTTCTTCATTGGTATCAATAGTTAGAAGTGGAAATTTTGTGCTGGCTGTCACCTCATCATTAATAAATATGCACTGATTAATTGTTTTGGATAGCTGATCCTAAAAAACTTATCACTTCAAGGCAGAAGTGAAAACAATGTATTATTTTTTAGCACTCTTGAAGAGGACAGTAATTCTGTAAACTTATTGTCTTTAAATACAAAACAAGCAGTATTTATAGTAAAATTAGACTTGAATGTTATGTGTGTTAGAGATATTAATGATGAAATATTTCCAGCATCACCAGGACTTTCCACCTACACTACTAATGTTTGTTGTGTAAATTTATAGCAAATTATGGGCAGTAAGCCTGAGAAAGGTTTTAATATCAATGTGTGCAGAAGTTTTAAAATCCTACTGTGGGAACACTCACATCAGCACTGAAAATACTTCAGGGCCTCAGGGGTTTTTGACTGACTGAAAGTGAGGGATTGGATGGAACTTGCTGTATGATGCAGTTAGTACAAAGTCTCAAGGATCTGTTTCATTTGAGATTTGCTTTTTAGGGGGGGTTGACGTTTTCCTGGCATCTGCTTCAGAAAAATGGGGAACAGTGGCAGCATTTTGGCACAGAAATGAAGAAGCAGTATCATATCACAGTCCTTGAGTATTTTCTATTCACCAGTTCACAATTCTGAGTAAAAGTGGGAGGAACTGTAGTGCTTGTAGCAAGACTGATAAATATTATATAGCAAATATTACTTGGAACAAGATGAAATATTTCCAGGAGAACATAATCTTGTCATGTGGCTTGCTCTTTGTATTTTTATTTGCACATATATATCCAAAATAGCAAATCTTGTACCAAAGAAATAAATGGAAAAGGTCTTAGCAGTATTAAGAGATATTTCAGTATTGCTTCTCGTTTATGGAATGTTTGCTTTAGGGGTGGAAAGGAATCAAATTGGTTTAATAAGGGCATCCTGGAGCATGTTTAGAGTTCTTTTGACATCTAAAATATGTTTATGTACTGAACCGTAATTCTCATATAGACTCTTTTGGTGGTAAACTATTTTTTGTTCATGCTAGTATTCACTATTTGGCATCCCTAATCCTATGTGTAATCCATGGAACAGTGTAGTACACCATCGTTAATCTGGTTTGTGTTTATTGTTCTGCCATTATTTCTGGAGTTTGTGATTATTTTTTCACTGCCACAGTGTCGAGAATGTGAATGTTTTCTGTAGTTCTTGGTGCTGTACAAATACATGGGAAATACAAAGGGCAGGAAGCAGAGCTCTGCTGTCGTGGTATGGGGCTGCTTCCCGTTACCCAGAGAGTCAGGAGCAGGGCTGGAAGCTCCAGACTCCCATTCCCGACTTCTCTCTGTAGCACCACGACACTGATGCCACGACTTCTTTTGAACCCTTGAGCTCTGCTGGTGTACAAAAAACGTGCCTGGGAGCCCTGGCAGAGTCTGATGCTGTGAACACTGTTGCTGCCTTGGAAGTGTCAGTTTTGGAATATTCAGGAAATGAACTGGTGATTGTCTTTTACAGAAGCTCACAGCTGCACCATGAAATTGCTCACAGGGAAAGTATCCTTAAGGAATTCCTTGCTTTGAAGAGTGTCATGCTGGGTTATGATCCTTTACCAGGGCAAGCTGGGAGTCATTATGGATAACCTTAAGATACCATTGCCAGCAGGGCTGACTAAATCTTGTTTTTTCCCCAATTTAGACTAGATAAAAATTTACCTTATAATGAAAAAGCTGTATGTGATGCATCTACTAAAAATATTCCTTCCTATGACTTTCAGGACTCCTCCAGTGAAACATTTTTTGGTTTGTGGGACAATACTTGCTGCAATCCTGCTTGGCTATGTTGAGGGAAACACAACCATGTTAACCCAGATTTTTCTTTTGCATTCTGTAAATAAATTTAACAGTATTTTATATGCATGTTGTTTTTCAGTGCTTTTGAAGTTTGGGGATTTTTAATCAGGGTTTGGCAACTCTTTGGATGTCTCTTTTAACCAATCCAGTGCAAACTTTCATTTAGAACTTGACTTCTTCAGAAGGACTTTTCCCTTATTGGGTTGAGAGGAGGGTAAGAAGTACTTTGTGATAATTTCTCATGGGAATGTGGGTGGTCTCTCCACGTGGATGTTTGTTTCTTCTTTTACGGCAAATTAAAATATTGATTTGGTTGTCTTTCTGCCAGGTTGATGATTGGATGAATATGTCTGTGGGTTCAGAGAAGAGGCAGATATTTGATAGACACAAAGAGTTGGTCTTAAAAATCAGAGGTAGGGTTAGACTTTGGTGTTCCGCAACTCAGTTTAATACACTGAATTCTTTAGCTGCAGAAATTAATGTGTAATTAAGTAACTGAATAGCTTGTATGATTTAGCAACTGTGCTTGTGGTCAGAGGTTGTCTGTGATGTCCAGCAAAAGAGGAACTGAAGGTTTCTGAAGGAAAAGCTCTAATTTCGAAGAAGCAGCATCAGCAAAAATCTGCATTTGTAGTCCCTTAACAGCTATGAGAGGTGTTAAAAGTGGATTTGTCAGCTATTTGTCTTTTTGTAATGTTTAATCAATGGTAGCGGAAGAGGGGAGTCCTGTTAGTTTTGGAGCAGAATCTGTGAGATAAATAATCCTTTTTTTTACTGGACAGGAGAAAAGTATGGAAATGTGATGTTTCAGCTTAGTAATAACGTGATGGAGAAATGTAAGTGGTCCGATCCTTGAGATGTGGCCTCAATCATCTGCTGTTGCTGTCTGAATACCAAAAACTTGAAAGAATTAAAATTCGGAGTAATAACATGCATAGTGCTCTGCTTTTAAATCATGAACCATACAGAAAATACTAATATCGTCTGTTTTAAATATCAGTTGGTCTGTTTTTTTGTAAAAATAGAAGAATGGGTGAATTCCTGATCTTCTGCTTTTTGTTTTTCCAAAACTTTTAGCTCTTTGTATTACTTGGTATTTCACAGGATAACTTTCTGTAAATGGTGTCAGGGCCATTTCATTATTTTTAGGATTTTCCTGAAAGTAGGAGTGTTAAGTAGGATAACTACTTGTTTGGGTTGTTTTGTTTAAAAAAAAAACTTATTCTTACCCGCAGAAAGTTTCACCCTCTTTTCCTCCAAGTTTATTGTAGCATGGAAATAAAGAATGAGTAGAGTTATGTTTTCAGCTTGTTAAATAGGCTGGAAAATGGGGCAATTGTCTGCCTGGCGCCTGGATGTATTTTAATAGCAGGGGAATGCCATTAGCATAGGCAATGGAGTGATGGTAATGCCTGCAGGGACAAAAGAGTCTACATGTTTTTTTCAAATTAATTTTAAAAAACATTTGCAAGAGGTTCAGCTGCCTACAGTTTGTAAACCTGTTGTAGCATCCTTCAACATAGCAGATATTTCTGCCCAGGCTGCTCAGAGCTCCTGAGCAGCGGCAGCCACAACGTGGCTTTTCTTTCTGAATCCTTTTCAGCTAATTGGTGATAAAATATTTGCAGTGACTGGTGGCATTACCTCCAAGTAAATGGTGTTTACAGGAACACTGTCTTTAAATGTTGTTTGGCAAATGGAGAGGAAGGAATCTTTTTACCAGGATGGAATTTGTCATCAGATAGCAACCATTGCTCTGAAAATCACAGCTGGCTGAACACCACATTATTAAATGTGCGAGCACATCCAGACCTATACAGATCTTGTTGATGCATGTGCTCCTAAATGACTGGCATTTCTGAAATGCTGTGCTTGGAACTGAGTGCTCAGCTTGTCTATTTTACCATAACCTGTATTTATTATATACTGAATTTTCAAACAATGCAGGGAAATTATTCACTCATTAGGTTTTGTCCATTGAGTTTTCTGGTGGTGGGTGGAATTACAGAAATGGACTGGGGTTTCCAACTTGGCAGAATATTCTGGCATGTGAAAATCTGGCCATTCTTCATGTTGATTTAATTTTAATTTTTTTTTTAAGTTCTTTGTTAATTGGAAATACTGCAGGCTGACTTGGGAAATGCAGGGTGCTTTCCCAGGATGTCCTTTCCATGTCTTTAAGAGTACAGAGAGTTGGGTCAATCTTGGAAATGACAGTGCCACACATGAAAAGCTGGCAAGGCAGAATTGGTGAGGAAAGGAGTTAAAATATTTCTGAAATACTTTGGATTTGGAATATTTACTATTGTTTACTGCTTTTTCCATATTTAATTGTTTTTAGATACTTATTTCAGCACTTTATCTGTGTCTGAAAAGGTTAGAATAGAGCACTTGCAGCTTCCTTACTGCCTCTCTAACACCATGTCTTAAACCAGGCTTAATGTTATAAAGCCAGTTAGAATTTTGTTAAAATTGAGGTGGTCCTGTACAATCTTTACTACTTGTTCAGTCATAGTCTTTGGTGAAATGAGCATAGAATATTTACAGTTCTGTTGTAAAAAGCAATATGCAAGTTCTTAGTTAATGAGCATCTGTTTGGTATTTTCTTTTCCCTTGTTGGGATCCCAGACTTAATTTATGGTATGCCATTCAAATTCTGACCTGAAGGAGGAGGGATTTGAACATGGATTTCCCAATCCAAGATGAGTGTCCTAATTATATGGTTTATGAAATAAAAAGGGGATATTGTCAATTAACACACTGTTTTACTAGCTCTTGCCTTTTGTTCTGTTGTTTAAGAAAAAATAAAATAAAAAATAAAGAAGCAGCAGTACTTTGCTTCTCTCCAAGAAGCAAACACCAAAATTACTTGCTTTCAATTTCCCCCCCTTTTGCTGCTGAACCAAAAATCAATTACTTGTGTAAGCAGAATTCTGGCTACAAATCTGCAGCACACCTATAAACAATGTGACTACAGAAACTTCTGTCATCCTTAAGCTTAAAAGGAGAAATGCTTCTTATTTAGCAAATTGAAGAATGAAGAATGATTTATTACCCTCCTCTGATTTTTTTTCCCCCCTTCTGTTCTGAATTTAAGCTTAATGACACTCATTGAAAGGTGTAATGCACTGTATTACAAGAGTATTTTTGTGCATCCACTACAACAGTATTGTACTAGGTGATAATGACTTCATAACACTGGAATAAATTTGCTTTAGATACACATTTATTGCTTTGTAAGGCAGAGAAATTCTAAACAGTAGTTGGACAGAAACAGCCTTTTGTGTGTTCTTATTTTAAATCAAACAATTTTAGTACACGCACTAGGCTGAATTTTCCTGAAACTGTGGCAGTAACGGCTTTTATTTTCTGGGTCATGCCCATGTTGTCTGTTTGGTTTGTGTGAAAGCATCTGTGTATTACAGCTGTAACTTTATTGCTGTGACTCTCCAGCCTTTACTTGCCTTCTTTGGAGCTGGATATCTCTGGCTCGTACAGCAGTGACCGTTCATCCACTGCTCCATCTGTCTCTTTTTGTATCTTAATGCACTTCTTGCTTGGCCTGCCTTGGAAAATATTTGATTATATAAACAGGCAAAATGTTACTTTCCCCTCTGAACTCACCTCCAAATTATGAGGACCTCTTTCAATTGGTTTTATCCTGAGTTATCTCATCACTAGGCAATATTGTGACTTTCCAATAGCGGTCTAGATTTCCAGTATGTTCAAGGTGAGCAGTGTTGGCTCTGGTTGAAATCCGTGATCTCACTGTGCAGGTATCTCAGAAAATGTATTTATTTATTTATTTATTTATTTATTGCAGAATGCTGGCACTTAGCATAATTACATCATTTTATGTTACATTCACCTACCCAAACTATTCTTTTATTTCAAAAAGATGAGCTCTGTTTTTAGAAGTACAGTTGAATAGCTAATTATCTTTAAATATGTTAAACATTATGCATTTAAATACATTAAAGGATTTATAGTAGTCCCTAATAAATTTGTTATAAATCAATAATTTCTTGATCTCTTTAATAAAACACATGAATAACATAGGCTTAAGAATGTCATTTGTCAGTGTTTGAATGTGAAGGAAAGTAATGGGCTTTCCACTGTCTTCTGTGGAGAGAAAAAGGAACTTGGAAAATTTCAGTCTTTTTGCAGAAATCTAGCTGGTGTTTGTTGCTTTTTTTCTTTTTTTAGTGCAATAATAATTATCTAATCTCAATGGAAACCTCTGAGCTGTCTGACTCTTCTTGTCTACAGTACAGGAGAGACTTTATCTGAGTTACAGCAGGAGTTGGTTACATGGGGCCAGGGCTCAGCTGCCTTAATCCTTTGGACTGAACTTCTCATGACTCCCAACAGATGTTTTGCCTTTAAAGGTCACTTTAACTTTCTGACTAGGCTGGTTCTGTGCTTCCCAGAGCGTGCCAGCATAGTTCACAACTGGAATGTAGTTGGACATCAGGAATGAAATTTCATTAATTTCTTTTTCACTTCCTTAGTTATTTGACCAAATCTCACAATACCCACTTTCATAACCACTGGCAGAGCATGTTTTAAAAGGATAAGACAGTGCCAAAATAAAAAGACTATATGAGTAATTAGAATGTGTTGGTTTTCTGAACGGTGTAAGGCACAATCATCGGAGTTCTAAGTACTGTATTTTTGTAAGGCTTCAAGACTAAATATCTCCGTGTCTATAGGTAGAGCAGAGACAAACTGGTATACCCACATAACTTGAGCATTGTTATGTGCCTGCATTGTTAGTGCTTCCAGTATAGATCTTCCTAGCTAGACTCTTTTTTTGTGGTCATCTGTTTGTATTTGCATGCATATGCCTGTCTGATCTTCTGATAATCTGGCAGGTCTATTCTAAAATCAGTTTTCTTTTTACTTCTCAGAAATAGGACATAGTGGTATTATGAGCTGCTCCATTGACCTTAATACCATCACATTAATGCCACTGTCTTTCTGCTTTCAGTCATACCCAAATATTACTTAGTAATGAGAGGAAGACTGACAATAGAAAAATGTAGGTCTTTACTACTGCTTCTGGCTATTAACTGCTAACCACCACTAATCTGTTCAAACATGTGCCCTTCTGCTCTCCTTACCTATTTCAGTTATTAATAACAGCATTTTGTGCTTTCTGGTAGCACTCAAGTAACTTCAAGTCACTTGTAAAACAGGATGGATATACGCTTGCTGCCTTACAGTGTTGTACTAGTTGTAAAATTATGAGCATGTGGGTCCAGCATGGAATAAATGTGATAAACCTGAAGAATCTTGGATGGAGTGGCAGAGAATTTCTGGAAGAACAGAGCAGTGGTCACTCAGGTGATTCAAGCTGGTGTAGGTAGGACCTGCCCAGGGAAGACTGTGTGTGCTGCTCACAGTGGAGGTTCAGGGCAGGTGTCCTGGCTGGAACGTGAGGAGAGATGACCTGCAGAATCGTGGAATCATAGAATATCCTGAGTGGGAAGGGACCCACAAGGACCATCAACTCCTGGTCCTGCCCAGGACACCCCAACAATCCCCCCCCGTCCCTCAGAGCGTTCTCCAAACCCTCCTGGAGCTCTGGCAGCCTTGGGGCCGTGCCCACTGCCCTGGGGAGCCTGGGCAGTGCCCAACCAGCCTCTGGGGGAAGAACCTTTGCCTGAGATCCAACCTGAGCCTGCCCTGACACAGCTCCAGCCATTCCCTGGGTGCTGTCCCTGGGCACAGAGAGCAGAGATCGGAGCTTCCCCTCCAGAGGGACTTAATGATGGTTACAAAGAGCAGAAAGATGATGTGCCAGGAAGGTAGGAAATAGTGGACAGTGGGCTGCAGTGAAAGGTCTGCTCAGCTCACCCCTTTAGCAGACTTGTGTGTAGGATGGAATTCCATGCATATTTTATGAATATAATGAACATGTGTCAGGTACAAAAGAAAGAGTTTTGTGGAAGACCTTTTATGTGTTTCTCAATTTGGATTCTGTCCTGGTTTCATCTGGGACAGAGCTTTTCCATCTGACAAAACTGATTCCAGATATATTTTTAGTTACTAAAGTCTTATTTACTTTTCCTCTTTGGATTTCTGTTCTCCATTAAATTGGAAAGAGGTTATCATTTTCATTTTATGGCTGAAATTGTATGGTCACTGAAGTAAGTCGAAAATACTTATGCAAATGATGCTAATTTGTGACTTCTTTTCTTTTGACTGTTATCACACAAAAAAGATAAATGATTTCTCCAGTAACTGTAGCATAACTGGTGTTTCCTATGAGAAATAGAAGCTATGGTATAAATGAAGATTTTTTTTTTTTTAAAGCCTCAGTTCAGTTAGCCCCCTGCATTCTCTGAGGTCTTGTTTTTTGTTTTCTTTCTACCTTCCATTATGGAAGTGGTGTGTGGTTATTCTTTTGTTCTTTGCACGTGTGGGTAATAGATTGGAGGCTGAAAATGAGTGTACAACTTAGTGTTGGAATTACATTCCATGTTCAACATGAATCGGTGTCCTTTCTTTTGTATGGCTCTAAGGAAATCCACATGGCGCCATTTGTGAAGTAACTGAGATTAATTTCTAGAAATGGCACTGAAATTGATTGTATTAATGTAGTGATACCTTTAAAATATTTAATGCTTTTAACCAATAATTTTTTTAAAATGTGAGCTTCTTTTACATTTTGCTGAAATAGGAAGAAATAATTGGAATGTACTTTTGTTTCAGTTGAGAAGGTATCCCTGGAACAGTGGAACAGAGGTTTGTGTCATCAGCTTCAACTGAAATGTACCTCTCTGCAATTTGATAATATAATAATAATAATACCTCTTTTAAAGGTATATTGCTGACAGAGAGTGGAAGGTGAGGTGAGAAATGGTGAAAATGGGGCTGAAGAAATGACAAGTCTGTCCTGTGTTAGTACATTCTTAGCATGTTTAGCACAATTTCTTTGCCATGGTGTGAATTGTTGGTTTAGCCTGTAGTTCATAAGTATTTAGATTTATAAATATGTTATAAGGCATTATATTCAGATCATTCTGAAGTAAATGTACAAGAAGAAAGTTGGAAAAGCATAGGGAATTCTGTATGGAATTAAAGTGGAGGTTGGAGGGGGGGTGGAGAGAAAGGAATTGACGACTTAAGAGAACCTTTAAGAGCTGCAACATTATTTTCTAATGTCTGCTACAGTCGTATTTTAGCTGATACTGTTTTTTCCAGACTGTAGGGTTTGGTTTTTGTCACTGTACTGCGAAGCAGGCACTGAATTTATGATTTAAGTCAATGACAGCAGGCTGTACTAGTGCAGTGTTAGACAAATATGAGGGATAAAATTAACACAGTGCAACATGGTGACTGTTCAGTTCCCACTGAGTTTGAGGTATGGACTGTGATGCCTTTGCTTTATGGATGGCCAGGTTCCAGCCGGCTTTCACCCCAGAGCTCACTAAATTTAAGAATTGTCACTGTTTCTTGAACACTAGGTGCTTTGTACGAAGTGCACAAGTAACTAGAATGTCCAGCTTGACTCCTAACTACAGTTTACAATCCTGCAGAAAAACTTTTGGTGAGGTGCGACCGTGCTTTTAACAGGAATTGTCTGGGTGGCCAGAGGCTTTAGGCTAAACTTTAAAGGAGTGCTAGTCACCCCTGGAGGATGGATCAATGTGTTTGTTCATGGGAAGAGGGTTCAGTGAAAGGCAGTGGATGGGCTGTGCCTCCCTGTCGACTGTGGGCACAGGATCCGATTCCATGCCCAGGGTTCCCTTCGGCACAAAGAGTCAGAGATGCTCCCCTCCGAAAACTGTTGCCAAGTCAGCACTTCTGCTGAGGATGTTACTTGTTTCTGATTCCTTTTCTTGCCCACCGAGGGAAGTGGGATTCTCCACAACTGCAGAGGAACCGGAGTTTGTTTATTTAAACAGATACATCCCCTCCCAGCTTGTTCTCAGTTTTAGGCTGTGTACAGATGTTTTATCAATTTTACTTGGAAACCAATACACAAACCAACTTTGTGGAATTAGTGTAGACCCTTATGACAAAGTAGTGTCAGTTTAGTCATATGATTAACATTAACATACAACCATATTAATTGATTCAAGCCTTCATAGGGTTTACTGCAGTTGCAGACCGAGATCAAGAATAAACTTTGTAATTGGAATGTTAGAGGAGTAGACATGTGTGTGAAGACAAGAACTTGATGTTTCTATTAGATTTTCTCTGTGCTTATTGCATTTGGGAGGCCTCCCTGTCATCTGCTGACATCCTGCACTTAGACCTGTGTGTCTACAATCACTGTTGTGCTGAGTTTACAGTAAACAATATTGCACAATTTCTGGCACTGACATCCGAAGAGGCAGAATGTATTTTGAACGTTTGTTATGCAACACAGTTAACTGAGTTGTATCACTTTTTTTGTAGTAATTTTTTTCCTCAAAACTTTGCAAGCTGTTGGATATATGATAACCTCTGACAGTGCTCAGATAGCATTCCTGATACTGAATTCCAAGCCAGCTGCTGTGCAGACTGGTGTGGCTAATTGGTTTCTTCGCGACTGTCTTTACTGCACAGACATACGTTCCTGACAGAAACTCAGTGTTCAAGGAAGCAAAGGAAATCTAAATCAAGTAGGATTTAGCCTGAGTTGGTTGGCCTGTCTGGGAGTACAGAATAAAGCCTAAATTAGCCCAACAGAAATGGTGTTGCTCCGATATCATTCTGTAATGTGATGGCTGTCTTTTGTGTTTGTCTGACTGGAGAGAAGCTTCAGTTTACCAATGCTTCTGAAATTGTGAGAGCTCTGAGTGTTCAGTATTTGTTCAGTATGTGGAAAACCTGAGGAGAAAATGGTGTATAAAAATGAATCTACTGCTGCCCATCAGTAAATAAGAACGATCGGAGACTAGTGACCACAGTGGCAGCAGAGTCATGACCAGTTTGTGAAGATTGCATTGAACTTTGAAAATTCATGGTCCACACGTGCACATTTGTGTTCAGAGAAAAATGGCAGCAATGTTGAGAAGGTGTATAGCTCAGAGAGGGATTTTCTTGGTGGTATAAAATTCAATAAAAATAAAAAATCAGGCAGCAGTTTTGACAGGGATGATGCGTTAATCAGTTGTTATACACTGGCAGTTCAGTTGATCTGCTATTTTGTATTATTAGTGACATTAATTTACATTTGGCGTATCTGCTGCAGCCTGACAAAGTATGAAGCACTTACTGGCTTTGGAGTTGGAAGAATTATTCATTTAGGAAAATCTACTGGCATGGCTTCAGCACTGTTTATGTTCTTTTGGTGGCCCTATGAATGTACTGTTCCCTGTGGAAGTGATGTGTGCACAGGGAGAGCTGTGTTGGTGTGTATATGTGATATAACTGGTAGTGTGTTTCCCTTTGTAGCTGCTGCTGCTAAGTCTGTAAGGTGAACTTTGATCTTGGCATCATCTGCAGATTTTTTCTAAGGCTGCTGTCTTGTCAATGCTTATTCCCATGAACAGTAATTAATTCTAATTATTGTGATGTTTGTGGATATGGAGTCCTCATTTTGACTAGCTTTCTTATTTTTGATCTTGGTGTATCTTATACACAAAGAAACTATGAAATGACATTTTTCTGAGCCCAAAGTCAGGCTGTAGTTTTTTTAGTTGAAGTTAACAAGGAGATTGTGCTTAGCGAGATGTGCGAAGGTTCACAAGAATCCAAGAATGTCAGAAGATATGCAGTTGAACCAGCTCCCCAAGGCCTGTTGTTGCAATGCTGGGCTTGCAAATCGGGATGTACAGACAGGAATTAGCTGCTTCACTCACTTAAAGAATCTGATTGACTTTGCAGAGTGTAAATACTGCTTCACTTATGTGTGAGTTCAAATCTTTCTCGTAGTCCCTGGAAGAATCTGGGTTTATATCTCCCATCAACAAAACTAAAGAGAGTATTTTGCAGAATGAGCACAGCCCAGAGCAAGGAAAAGGAGGTAAATACTCTACAAGTGCAGCACCAGGATTCTTTTAATAAAGGTTCTCTGCTGGCTGGTGACTTTTTAAATACACTGTCAGTAAATTAACAGGTCAGACAGGTTCTGCCTGAAAAGAATATACAGACCAAGAGTTCTTTTATTTGTAATTATGAGAGTGGATGAAAGCAAGGTGTGGCCTTTGGCCCAGGAGGAGAGTCAGGATCTGACTAGCTTCTGTGCCTTCAGGTGAATCTCATCTTCCTGCCTGAATTTCTCCAGCTGCAATAGAGGTGTGATACTTGCCTCAGGAGGAAGCTGAATATATTCATGTTTGCAAGGTTCCTTGCAGGTAGAAATTCTATGCACATAGTATTTCTAATACGTTGTCTGTATTACATGTTAGAAAACTAACCTGTTGAAAAATAAAAATCCTGATCACATCCTTCAGTTTAGGTGCATTGTTTCTTCTCTTTGTGGAAAGTAACTGGAAAATATGTAATTCTGTCAATTTTGTTATGGATGTCCAAGTATCTGACTTCAGAGAAAGCTTAAGATGGTGAATTTTTCCTGAAATAAAAGATATCTACATGACTGAGTGCATTTGATGAATGAGACACCTAAGAAAAAATGTATTTTGTCAGTTTTTATCCATCCACACCGTTTAAAAGTTGTTGTATTTTGCCAAACCCAAACATTTTAGCACTTCGCAATTGGGCTTCAGAAATGTTCAGTTAAAAAAGTTTGAACTACTTTCTAGTTTTGAGCTCATGGATTCACTTTGAGGCCTGATTTACATGACTCTTTTTTTTTTTTAATCTGTTAGAATTAAAAGCTGAAAAAAAAATGTGTGCAATGTCTTCAGATGCTCATGGGAGAAATGGGGCTTTGAGAAAAACATCAATATTGCAAAACCTTGCAATATCGTGCCCTTGCAACATAAAGAACGTGGGGAAAAAAGGGGTCAGGTCACTGCTAGATACTAGTTTTTAGGAGCAGTGTCTCCTTATCTCACTTTACACGGTCTGTTATAATCCTCAGAATATGAAAGGAAATGCTGTTCTGGGCCACTCAGGATTCGGTTCTGTCGGCCCTGTCATGGCTCTGCTATAGCTGATTTTTCCTTAAGACACACGTGTGAAATCCATGGAAATGATCAGCTCCAGTGCCGTAGGTTTGACTCCTTGGCTCCGGGGGTGATTTGCATCCCGTGTGAGGGCAGGTGTGGACAGGAGGGTGTGAGAGCCCTGCGGAGGAGCAGGGCTGGGTGCTGGCTCCAGCTGGGCAGGCTCACCCTGCCCTCCAGCTCCAGGGAAGAGCTCCTGTCGGCTCCTTTGGCACAGCCAGGGCACAGGGAGATGGGCTGGAGCTGGGGCTGAGGCTGTGTCCACAGGGACACTTCAGGCTTTGTGTGGAGATCCCTCTTTGGGCTGTTTTTTTTCTTTTAGATGCAGCTTTGCCACTGGGACATTTAAACCCACTCCCCAAATGGTGGCAAAGGTGGGGCTCAGAGAAATAAAACAACTGGGAAAAGGGGAATGTCCACTGGTTTTACTTACTGGCTCCACTCTTTTAGTTGCGAATTTGTCATTGTACTTTGTAGGCTACAAATATGTGCAAAGACATTACAGGGTTTTTTAATGTGGTATGACAAATACATTCTGACTTATGGGAGATGTGGTGAATTGTGTCACTAATCCACTTCCACTTTAGCCCCTAGCATTGATTTTGGTGGCAATATTTGCTTTGCTGTCTCTGATACAGGTTCTTAACATTGTTTCATGGAGGATTTGATTTATGTGTCTGTAGATAGAAAATAAGAATAATTTGAATTTTTCTTGATGGAAAATCGGAAAATAAGAATAATTTGAATTTGTCTTGTTTTAAGTGGTTTTACATTTCTTCTTCTTAATCCAGTAAGTACCATTCTCAAAAGTATATTTTAAAACACTTATAAGAACACAGAATGATTTAGTAGAGTATCTACTTGAATAAAGTGTGTGATAAAATTAAGCATTTCCAAAAAAAAAAAAAAAAGAGAAACAAGGTCATCAACTCTCTTCAAGATGTATATTGCTAGGATTTTCTGTATTTGTTTATGTTTAATTATGCCCGTAGCATGCATGTGGGAATGTATTTCACATTAATTTTGTTTTAATAAACTGAGGCAATGATGGTATTGAGAAAAATGAACCTGGTTTTAGAAGTCATTATAGATACACACATGTATGTACAGAACCTGTAACTTCACTCAGAGCAAGTTACCTATTTCCAAAAATAAGATAGGGAAAAATGCAGGAAATAATAGGGCAACCCCAGGAATTATTTTCTCCATATTTATAAAATCCTCACATTAATTTTGGTGATCTGTTTTAGAGGGGGGATTTGAAGGCTGACCTTTGTGTACTTTGTACTGCCCCTGTAAGAATCAGTTTAAGTTAAGGAGAAGCTCAGAGGTGTTGGTGCCCATATTTTGGATGTTTCTGTGGATCCTAGTCCTGGCAGCGTGGGAGAAGGAGCTGCTGGGCTCTGGTGTCTCCAACACCGAACTCCTCAGGGGTGAGGTCGGGCAGAGAGAGGGGAAAGCAGAGCAAGGTGAGCTGTCTGAGTGCAGGGTGTGCTTTGGGAGGCAGCAGTGCATGTTGGCAGAAGAATACAGGAGCTGGGACTGGTTAGGCAAGAGTTTGGGACAAGCAGGTACTAGTCCAGGATCACTGAAAAGGGACATGGGAGTCGGAGGCTCAGGTGATAAGGAGGGCTGGGAAGCATTTTGCCTGCTTGGTGGATATGAGGAGTTCAGCCTCACTCTTAACTTCTGTGGGTACTAGTTTTGTGGAACAGTGCTGGGGGACAGTTCTGTTCTTTGCAACTTGCCCTGTTAGGGAGAGCCTATATGTTGAAATTTTGTGTTGAAGTTTTGAAATTTTGAAGATGGTGATTAAATTCAGCTTCTTTGTTAAAAATGCAGGGTTTAGAGCACTCTTGACTGTAGCTATTTTTCACTCAGGGCCATAGTCTCACTTGCTGAGAGGGACAGTGAAAGAACTATTTGATATTTGGGTGGTTTTTTCTGCATTGCTTAGTGTGGAACTTAAACTTTATTTCTGCCCACTGTCCAAACAGAGCCCAACAGGCAGGATTGTTCAAGTCCTTGTAGGTTTTTGTATGGCTGTCACTGTGCTGCCACAAAGCCACAGTCACACCTGTCCCTGTGCTGCCACAAAGCTTCACAAACCTTTAATTAATATTCACAACACTTTTTTGATATGATTCAATTCAATCATTATTCAGGACCAGAGCCAGTAAATCTTTCTTTACACAAAATGTGGTGAGGTCCTGTAGGAATAGAGCCTGCAAGGTAAGCAAGTGTGATCATGCAGTGGCAAAGCAGGGTTACCCCAAAAAATCCCTTTCCCGGTATTTTTTAACTTGTCAGTATTTGATTTTTACAATCACTATGATATCCTTTAAACATAGGATATGTTTCATAAGGCATGTCGTGGAAATAGTAGGATGTCTCCAGCTCAGGATTTGTTGTTGTTGTATTGTTTTTCGTTTTGTAACCTTTTTGGTGCTACTTCTTTTAAAACAAAATCACAGCTAAAAATGCTGACAAAACCAGACTTCACCTGGGGGGGGTGTGTGCGTGTGCATTTTGGTGCCATGTGGCTCATGGAGCAGTTAGTCAGGGCTGCTCACACACCTTGGAGTCAGTCTTGCTTCCAGACCAGTTACCAAGACTGACATAAAGTCAGTTATGCTCAATATTAAGGTTGTAAACTGAGAGCCTTTGATTTTGAGGATACAATATCATACTTTCATGCATGGTTTAAATGCTTGTCAGTGCATGTTGTGTCTATTTGCCTCTTCATTTATCATTGTCTCAACAAATCAGCAGTTCAGGCCAGCGATGTGACTCCCTATTTAATTGTCCTGGCGCAGCCCGAGCAATCGTTTTCATATGACAGTTCGCTTTCTCTAACTTCTGGAAACAACAAGCCCAGAACTTTTGGCAATAATATGACTTCATGTAATTAGCTCAGCTCACCTCCTACAACTGTTTTTTTTTTTCCTTGCTTAGGAGCTGGGATCTGTCTATAGGGGAATTTTACCTGCATTGGAGTCTTTATCAGAAGGAGTTGCTGGGACCATTTCCTCTTTAGCCACCAGTCCTGTTACAAAATAATGCCTTTTTTGCCCTCTGCTCTTGAAAGAGGAGTATGTGAACTCCAGTATACCCAGGATGACTCTCTCTTTTTTTAGCACTTTGGGAAGAAGATGATGTATCACTAGGTTAGTAGAAGCAAACATTGCTTATCTTGAGTCCCTGTTCCTGTAGCTGAGAGTACCTGTAGTTCAAGAGAAAGGAAATAAAAAGTCAAGAGGAAAAGGACCAAGACAAAGAGAGATAAGGTAGTGCAAGGCTAAGAGTGTGACCTGTGACTTCATGTTTGGGCTATCAGTATCCTAGGATTGTGTATCTTTTGGTATTGTGCGTACTTGGGCCTGTCCTGCAGCTCCAGGGTTGGCAGCAATCAGAAGCAGAGGAGCTGAGTAGCTGAGGCTGCTTTGGAGGGGAACAGGCAGAGGGGATTTTAAAGCCTTGGTTATAAAGTATTACACTTTGGGTGGGCAGGGCTGGGAATTCGTGGTGAGGGAGGATGGGAGGCTCTGGGTAAGTTGGGGTTGATGAGAAAAGTAGGTTCTTAGAGCAGGAAGAGAAGGATGGAATTTAGGGCAGTTGGAGAACAAATCTGGAGTAAAGGTGTTGAGATGGTTGGAAGGAGACAGAGAAGCTTGTAGATAAGTGAAAGAGAATGATAAAATGGGAAACACTTTAAAAGGCTGAGGAAATTTTGGGGATGTTTTATTTGTCTTGCTTGAGAGGCATTGAATAGAGTTGAGTACAACCTGACACATGGGCAGTGTTCATCATAGGGGAAGTTTGACGACTTTATGGAAATGAAAAGCTAACATTTGGGTTTAAAATGGCATTTTTAGCACTGCAGTTTGGAAGCCCCATGTTGCTGTTACACTTTCCATGCTGTGCAATGGTCCCTTCCATTAAAGGTGGTGAGTGATCCTCATGAGCACTGTGTTCCCTAAGAAAAGCAGGGAAGCTACAGGAAATACATGTAAATATAGAATTGGTGGTTCTGTCAGAAAGCTGGAAGTTAATAACAATTAAATAAATGTCTTTTTAATGCAAGTTGTGAAAAATTTATTTAATCCTTCTTATTTCTATTTCATTTTGAAGTAAAAACAGCAAATACAGAACAAGAAAAGCTAGTGTTGATAGTTTTGATTGAGAATTTCCAGCAGTCTCTGAGTTTCAGACTAAAAATGACCCTTTTGGAAGGAAAAATTTCTTGCCTTGTGTGAACCTGTAGAATTGGAAATGGTAACTTTGATCCATTGGAAAAAGGAGGATTTCAGCTTCCTATTCACTGTTAGTACTTTTCACAGGTGGAAAGCAGGAATGTTTGAAGCTGGTGGTTGTTTTTTGGAACAGGAAGAGCTCGACTACTTTTGTGAGGTTTTCCCTTATACAGGGGCTGATGGGGGTGTTATTTCTCTGAGACCTGTGAATTTGTGCTTATGGACAGTGAGGGCATCCTCTGCAGTGGGCAGCAGAATTAGTACAATTTTTAACATTCCACATGCGTGTTACATAACATGCACATATGTGTGTGTATGTGTGAGTGTGTGTAAATCCTGTACAGCTACAACATATTCTTTCTCGTAATGCTACTTTAAACAATGCAACAGCAACACTTCATGGTCCTTTTTTCTTATTTTCTTCTATTTGATCCGGAGGACATCCATCAGTATCACGAGCAAAGGTGCTGTTCTCTGGCTGGCTGGGTTTTTATGAGCACTACAATTTGGGATAAGTGAGAGCGTGTTTAGGGTTTGGGTTTTTTTTTCTTAATGTGGTAAAAACCAACTTATTGCGGTCAAATACTTTAAAAATATTAGAAAACAAGACCCTTGGTTGGAAAAGAATAGTCTTAGAACTTCAGTGAAATTTCATTTTAAGTTAATGAAGTAGGTTGCAAGTTATAAAATTGGGATCTGTAATAGGTACTTACTAATATTTTCATCTTAACATTTAGGATAAGTAATTGCTTTAACATTTAGAAGCCAAATTAAATTTGTTTCGTAAGAAAAGTTGTGATTGACTTTACATGGGATAGCATTGGGATTTTATCTCATTTATAAGGCTGTTACCTGGGTTACTGTAATATTTAGTCTGTGTGCAAGTAAGGTCAGCTCCACAGATCTACATATGTCGACATCGAAGCTCAATTAGGCCCTGCGTGTGTGTATATATATGTATTTATATATATATATATCTTATGTCTCACCAAGCGAGCTGTAAGGGGAAATGTTTTCAAAGACTTTAGTAATCTTAGAGCTCTTTGCTTTATATCTAAACCCTGTAATTAGTGGGTTCTGGAAACTGGATTTGCTTCTTCCCAAAGCTGAGGGATATGCACAGTAATTTTGAAATCTAACCTCTAAACATGGGCTGGCTCCTAACTTTTCTATGTTAAAAGTATTTGAGATGCCTCAGCATCAAGCTGTTTTAGAATTGGCTTTTTTCTTTAATACTCTCTCATTTTTTTATCTTCTCATTTTTCATCTTGGAAGAAGATGAAGTGTTTCCTTTGCCCTGTTAGCACAGTAGCAGGGCATGGCAAAGTTAGCACTTCACTGTTTGCATCTGGAGGCTCCGATGGTGTTTGAGACTCTTTGTAGATCAAGTTTAATTATGTTTATGATTATCATCAACCCTTCAGAAATTTATATTAGCAGGCAAATAACAGGAAAGATTATCAAGTTTTTAATTAGCACATAACAATTTTTCAGCCTAGATAAACTACACTTATCTGTTATGTATTCTAGCTGCATTATTGAAGTGTTGTCAGCCCAGCTTAAGAGAATAAAAAGATAAAAACACCAGCAAATTGTGAATTGCAAGGTACCACTGAGAAATGAAAAAAAATTCTTGGTAAACCTGATCTCAAGCCTGCTGCTCAGTTTGAGCATGCACTCAGGGAATGAGGTCAGAATAAATCAGGTGCTATTGAGTTTTCTCATTCGTGTTCCACCTGGTAGCATTTGGAAGTGATCCTCTGGTTCCTTCCTTCGGCTGCCCCACGGCCTTTGCCAGGTGCGAAATAGTTCTGGAGTTCAGAAGGAACAGTAGATCCTGTGCTTTCCAAGCCCCTGCTCACCATCAATTAAAAGCTTTTAAAAGCACTTTAAGCTTGGAAACAACCAGGAGTTACAGCTTTTGTGCCACAGCCAGAGAACATAAGGTGATGGAAGGACATGGCTCAAGTCCTGGGTCAGTGTGATCCCACTGATGGGAGTGAAGTGGCTCCTTCCAGTTGCCAGCTGTGTCTTTTTGGAGACACAAAGTACCTGCTGGAGCAGCAGCTGCTCCTAGAGGCCTCACACGGGACCTTTGTGCCCATTTTATATAGTCATCCATGGAGCTAATGCTGCTATTACCAAAAAACCCCACCAAACCCAAGTGGGAGCTCGGGGAAGATTTGCTTGTGCCCTCCCTTGGGCCCTGGATTTTCTGTCCCCTCACCCTGTCCTCAGTTCCCATGTGAAAATGGGCTGTGGTATGAGAGCAGGTGTGTTTAGTTTGGGGTGGGAGGCAAATGGCTTTCTGAGGATGATGGGGAGTGGGAACTGAAAGATAGAGGGAGAGGGTTCTTGCTGATGAGGACAGGATTTAATTAACCAAAAAGCTTTGTTAATTGTTAAGTGCCTCAGAGTTTTTTGATCTGATATAAAATGGCTGGTTCTAAATCTCTAAATGTTTACAAGTAAGTGATCTGTATTTTTTATTTACATTCACAGTGATATGCTGTTTAAAATCAGTGTCTTCAAAAAACTAATACAGAATGAGATCTGCAGTACAGCAAGATATTTTTAAAAAACTAATAATAAAAATCCAGCTGCCAGTCCAGACAAGCCATTACCATCCATTCCTGGGCCCTAGAAGAGCTTGCAACTCCAGATATTCTTGGACATCACGATATTTTTGGTTTCTCTGGGATTTTATTCAGTGGGAAATGGAGCCAGGGTGCCTGTTGGCTTGGTCCTACTGGGAGTAGAGTGATTCCTAACCTAAGTTACTCAGCAGTTTGTGAGTCCAGTACACATACACACTCATAAACAGAATTCCTTACTAGATAATACTATGTTTGGGTTTTTGAAGCAACATTGAGTAAGTTAGGGTATGACAATAATGAAAGAATATACAAATTATTTTGTTACAACTTAATATTGGGTGTAAGTCTACTATTTCATTCTTGAGAAGCTTCACTGATAATAGCAAGAACATCTTTTGTGTTTTATAATGTCTGGCATGTTTTTGAAACCTTCAGCTAGCGAAGGACAGGTAAAACAACAAGACAAGCACTAACTTTATTCAGAGATGGTCTAACTGGTAGGGCTTTTTTCTTTATTTTTTTTTAAGGCTGTGAAAGGAAGTAGGTAGTTTATGATTAAAATCTATTTGCAATGTACCTTTATGATTAAAAAAAAAAAAGGAAGAGTCCACATATGAAAGAATGTGTGTTTTGATACCTTCTGTTCACTGGTGCAGTTGTCAGTACTTAACGCTTCATAAGAAGTGTATAAAGTTGGTATGTTTTGTGGTATCTGACTCACTGAGCAGAGCTGAGTTGTCTTTTGCTCTCTGTGGGTGTCAGAGGCACAGCTGTGAGATAGCTGCTTGCAAGGAACTTTAAATGTCATTTTTCTTATAATGCATCAACACAACTTCCTGTGTGTTCAATCCATTTTAAACGTATTTCCTCATCCAATCTGAATGTATTTCAGAGCAAACAACCCATCTTGCTTCAAGGAGAATTTTTGTTTTGTTTTTCCCTGAGAAATGTATTCTAACTGAAATACAAGAATTGAGGAGTGAAGCGCAGCAGTTTTGCAGTGGAGTGCACGGAAGAAGAAAAGCAACCTTTTTTCTTCAGGCACATCGCCACCTAGCAGCTGGCAACTCAAAATTGCTCATTTCCTAGTTAAAGAAAAAAGGTAAAACCTGTTTTTAAGTGCTCTTACTTTATTCCTCCACTACCTCCTTGGTACATATTGAGGTATCAGTAGATGCAGTGTCCTGACCTCAGGAGCTGCAGCAGATAATTGTCCGCTCAAAAATGGAATTATACTGAGCAGAACTGCGTGGTTACACAGACACACCAGAGTGTCTCACCTCTATAAAGACTATTTTTTCTCTCAGTTGCAAAATCGGTCACTGTATAAATAGCTGTTCTTTACTGATGATCAAGGCTGAAATTTCAGTTATCTCTCTTTTGTGCTGTTGATTCTTGTCCAGTGATGCCATTTTCCCACTGAAAGATGTTGTGTGGTGTGGAGTGGAGGCCAAGCTGATAAAACTGCACCAAAGCCATTTTCTCAGGCTCTTCAGCACTACTGCCTGAGGCAGCAGCAACTGTGAGAATAAAGAGGGAGGAGAGGGCGGGGAAGGGCAGTGGTCCATTGGCTGAGGGCAGCGAAGAAAAGGCAGGCAGCAGAGCTCCGTGGTAGCTTGCTTGAAAACATTTGTTCTAAAGCAGCTCAGTGTATGTTTAAGTGCTGTCAAAACCATATAAACTCTTACTGTCAAATCTGATATTATAGACTTGATATATTAAGGATTTTTTCCCTGCAAAAATTCAAATAACGAATATGTACAATTGTACCTCATTGCACTCTACAGCTTCTTCATGAGGGGAAGAGGAAGGGCAGGCACTGATCTTTTCTCTGTGTGGACCAGTGACAGGACTCAAGGGAATGGCCTGAAGTTGTGGCAGAGGAGGTTTAGGCTGGACATTAGGAAAAGGTTCTTCCCCCAGAGGCTGGTTGGGCACTGCCCAGGCTCCCCAGGGCAGTGGGCACAGCCCCAAGGCTGCCAGAGCTCCAGGAGGGTTTGGCTGATCCTCTGGGGCACAGGGGGTGACTCTTGGGGATGGGCCTGTGCAGGGCCAGGGGTTGGACTGGATGATCCCTGTGGGTCCCTTCCAACTCAGCATATTCTGTGGCTCTGTGATTTTTATAAGAAGTCCTAGTATTGCTCAAATAAGACAGGCCTGTGTGTTTTTATCATGGAGAAGTTTTATCAGCATTAGGAACC
Source organism: Neopelma chrysocephalum (assembly GCF_003984885.1). Taxonomy (NCBI): domain Eukaryota; kingdom Metazoa; phylum Chordata; class Aves; order Passeriformes; family Pipridae; genus Neopelma; species Neopelma chrysocephalum. Next base: position 1,282,086 of record NW_020897871.1, read on the forward strand.
AGCGACTCAATAACACTCATGACATGCACTGTAACTTCGGAAAGGTAAGTTTCTCAAGCTCTTTTTAAATCTGAAAGATGCTTTGTGGTTCTCCTCAGCTGTTGGTACATCCACACCAGTGCTTTCGTTGGGGCAGATGTTTGCTTTCAGAGTGAACCTCCTGATTACCCTTCTTTGATCTGCATCACAGAGGGGTCTCAGCCATGGACTAGATGTGTTCAGATGAAAAGAAACTGGGAGAGATGCAGTGAGGGTGCCCCTGATGCGCTCCAGCTGCTGAGGGACATTATCTGTCTGAAAAAAAGCCAGATCAGGGAAAATATGTGGAGCTGAGAAGGTTGAGTCCACTGCTCCAGGTGCTTTACACCACTGTATGCTCCGAGAGAGAATTTGGTATTTTCTTATTGTGAGAACTGTAGAAGGGCACAGAAATCTTTTTACTCCACCCTAATGCATGGACTAATGCAGGTGTCTGCCTATGGAGGGGGCTTGGAACTAGATGATCTCTAAGGTCCTTTCCAACCCAAACTACTGTATGACTAACTGGCAAAAGACACTTTTAGTCACCTGGGTTTAACAACGGTGATTTTTCTACTCATTAGAACCATCTTTTTTTTTCCCTGTATTTTGCTATCCTTGCTTCAGTACACTTCTGTGATAGGACATTCTTGTGTGAAAACTGAATTTGCTTTCCTGTATTAAAGTGAACCAGAAGATCACTCTCTATCTGCTATGTGAGATAATAGAATCAACTCCCATGTGAAGTCCCCAGTGATTCCAAGCCCTGTGGATTTCCTGTTACCTCTAGGGGATGCTGTTGTGTTAAAGTTCTAGTGTTTTAACATTTGATCTATAGATCTGGGTGTTTATCTGCCTGACAGAAGGAAAAAATGTGCAATCCTGTGGGAAGTACTCCAGCTAGCATGAAGCAGAGATACTACAGCTTGTAACTGTGTTTGCAACGATCAATATGTAGAAGAACAGAAGGAACTAACGAAGGTCCTGGTGGATGTTAATAGCTTGTTTTTCAGTGTAGGTTCCATCCAACCTACACTGCATTGATTATTGATTGCAGTTCAGTGGAAGGTCTCTCAGACAGGTGAAGTGTTTGATGAACAATCAACACTTGTTTAGAGCAATCTGGATCAAGAATTTGTTGACAGGAATCAAGTACTTTATAGTGACCTTGGCAGTATTTAAAGTTAATGTCTGCTGGACTTGAATTTGTTAAGCTGATAAGTTTTCTTTCGAAGAAGGGGTTCCTATGAATGGATTTTGGATTTAAAATGTAATATAAGAGATATGTTTACATTGATAATTCCCCCCCCCATTATTTCACTAGGCTTTACCTTATTTTCAGCGTAGATATTTTAATTTAGAAGTTCATAAAGCTCCCAGTGTTTGGTACCAATTTATTATTATTTATTGTGAAACATCTGAGTTGTTCATTACACAACATTTGACAAGTCCAATCAGAGTGTATTGTGCTGCTGAAAGCCATTTCACATAACAGTGATCATTACTGCCTAAAAACCTGTACACCAGTGACAACTGGTCTCATAAAGAAGAATTAACTTATTTATTGGTGTCTGGACAGCACTACTGAGTATTCAGTGGTTTGTGGACAATACCCAACCATGCTTTTCCAAACAGCTTGAAGAAATATATGTCCTTGAATATAGAGGAGAATTCATATTGGCCTTGGAACTGTTATGCCCATGTGTAGCTAACACAGTGTGCACACCCTGTCTTGTAGGCCCGTGCTCTAAAGGAGCGTAGAAAAACAGTGTTTTCTTTTCTTTCTCGTCACCTGCACCTCCCAGAAAGATTTAAGCATTTTAAATTGGAAAAATTAAATACTTTTCTTATCCTTCCTAAGTATCCAATAAAAGTGTAGCATTAGTTTAAATTCAGGGATGCTCTCTATGTTAAAAACTGTACCTATCAAAATATTGTCCCCAAAATATTCTGTATACTTATGTAAGAAACTTGCATTTCATGGTGAAGAAATGAGCCTCTCTTTTGTTAACGTTGTAGGTGTGGATTTTTATTGCAGTTTATATCTTAAAGGGCTAAGATCTCTTGGTGCCTTTATTAGACGGCCGGTTTAATTTGATGCAATGGTGTAGAATATCTTTGAGTATGCACAATATGGTCTGCTATGCAAAACTTCCAGGCCCCTACTTAAAAATCTTAATGAGCTTTTCATTATTAAAAATATTTCTCTTTCTAGAAAATACTATGCACTACTTTGGTCTGCCTGGTTGCAACTTTTGCAGTAACCAATCCTGTGAGGTGAAAAAACAACTGCAACCTTTTTATTAGGTACCATCCAAGAAAAGTGCTGTTGCCTCAGCACTAAGTACCTATAAGTTTTTACACCATGTTAAAGTAGTGTAGATTAATAGCATTTCCAATTAGGAGAGTGCCCTTCTTGTATATAAATAATCAATAAAGGGCTTCTTAACCTTCCACTCCCCAGCCAAGGGGCTTTGTTTCTTGCTGTGTTGAATTCAGCACTGTTAGTGGCCATTCTCCTTCAGCTGAAGCACCTAGGTAGGTAACACACAGGACTGCTTTGTGTATCTCAAATGAGGAGAAACCTTATCTAGGTTCTAGGCAATCTTCCTTAGAAGATTCAGTAGATACCAGTAGTAAATTTTAAGTAAACTAGCTACCTTGTTTACTGAAATACCCAGAGCATTCAAGCAGTAATTTTCAAAATACCATCACAAAATGGGACTCCACAAGTTGCCTCTGTCATGTCATGTTCTCAGGGTGGAAATGAAAATGTTTTACTGGTTCTCACTGTCTGCTCTCATGTGTACGATGAAGATTCTCTGTCCCAGAGAGGCAGGGATGAGCCTCCAAGCCTAAGAGGGCAGAAGGAAGATTAGGACTCCATTAGCTTTTTTTGTTTGTCTTGGACCAAACTTCCCCAGTGTTTGTCTCTTCCTATCAGCCCAGACTTCAGGTGCTGATGGGCTGCAGGAAATGCAGACTGATGCCCATAGGGATAGCACATGCTTACACCCATGCAGATATTCTGCCCTCTCAGGATGAGTCACACACATCTGTATAAGCAGCCAGAGCCTTTATGATCAAGGTTGGAAGTGCAGAAGGAGAGACCACATCCTGAGATGAGAGGGCTGCAGCACCAATCTCCATCATTTCTGTCATCTAACTGGAGCTTTGGCAGCTGTTAAAGATCCAGAGCCCAGAATGTTTAACTGCTAATAGCCCTTAAAAAATCTAATGTGGCTGTGCCCTGACAGAATCGTAGCAATGTGTGCAGTGCCTGTTTATATGCATAGACAGAAACCTTTTTAAATTATATATATAAACTATATACATGGGAAAATGGCCACTGTACCTCGCACCTTTAATTTTAATTGTCTTTTTAGTTCCTGTGATTCCACTTATCATTCCAGTGATACCATTCTGTGATTCTAGAGCTGCTGTTCTGCCCTGTTACTTTAAGGCACCACTATTTTCCTCTGTAAGGCACCACCATTTTTCACTGTAAGGCATATTTGAGGCCGTTCTAGGGAATGAAATAGGCATTGAAGAGTCAGAATTAGTTTAAAATAGAAGGATCAGCATCTGACCAAAACGTTGCTGTGTGTCGGTGTTCTTTCCGGTTACTGCAAAGCATCATCATTTCTGTCATCTAACTGGAGCTTTGGCAGCTGCTAAAGATCCAGAGCCCAGAATGTTTAACCACTAATAGCCCTTAAAAAATCCAATGTGGCTGTGCCCTGACAGAATCGCATCAATGTGTGCAGTGCCTGTTTATATGCATAGACAGAAACCTTTTAAAACTATATATATAAAAACTATATATACGAGGAAACGGCCACTGTACCACGTGCCTTTAATTTTTATTGTCTTTCTCATTTCTGTGATTCCATTTATCGTTCCTGTGATAGCAGTCTGTGATTCCAGGGCTGATGTTCTGTCCTGTTGCTGTAGAACCACATTATTTTTCACGGTAAGGCACTGGGATGTGTGAGACCGTGCTAGGGAATGAAAAAGGAGCTGAAGAGTCAGGATTAGTTTTAAACAGAAGGATCAGCATCCGGCCCAAAAGTTGCTGTGTGCTGGGTTGTGCCCGTGCCCGGAGGAGGCCCCTCAGCTCCGCGGCTGCGGCTTCCTCCCCTACCAGCCGCCTCCTCCTCCTCCTCCCGGGCGGTGTTTCCTGTGAGCGCCGCTCTGACGCGGCCCCGGGCCGGCCCTCCCTCCTCCTCCAGCCCCCCCGCCCCAGCTCCGACACTGGGCGCTTTTTGGGCTGATCTGGTGCACAAAGCATCCCCGACATCCGAGCGGCCGCGCGTGCGCGGGAGGCGGGCCGGGACCGGGATCGGGATCGGGATCGCGGTCGGGATCGGAGCGGGGCCCCGGCGGGCAGTGCCGGGCACTGCCGCTGTCAGCGCCGGCGCTTGCAGCGGGTTCCCCCCCCCCGGGAACTGCCCTCCCTTGTCTCCCCTGCCGCCTTTTCCCGACGGGTTTGCTTTGCTTTTCCACTTTTTTTTTTTTTTACAAAAAAACCAAGCAAACAAACTTGAAAAAAGCAGTGGGAAGCCCTCGCACAGCCCCCCGTCCCCGCTGCGCGTTACCCCTCGGCGGGCTGGCAGAGGAGCGTGTGCGGTGGAACCCACGCTCCCCGTCCCGACCCGCTCCAGGCTGGGCCTCGCGCTGCTGGAGTTTGGGAGCCGGGAAAGCCTCGGCACCGTCTGCCCGGCCGCCTCCCCCTCCCTGAGCCCGGGCCAGAGCGAGCGAGCCGGTCCTCTCCGCCAGCTCGATAAATGCTGTTTATGAGGATGGACCTGTTGAACTACCAGTACTTGGACAAGATGAACAACAATATCGGCATCCTGTGCTACGAAGGTAATGGTGCCTTTTCACGGGAGGGTAATGGATCCCTTCCACGGGAAGGCAGTGCTTCCCTTCCACGGGGGATGGGATAGATCCCTTCGCCGAGCGCTGTTTGCTGTTGTTTGTCAGCGGTAGTGTTCCCTCTGGAGATAGGCGCCGGCGGTGTGGGACACCCCGCGGGCTGTTGTCAGAGCTTTGAGGGCAGGAATTTCTTTCTCTTCATTTGGTTTTTCTGTTCTTTTTTACAAGACGAGTTTTCAGCGGCAACTTTACTTTTTCCTACAGGCAGGATTGCTCAGACTGAAGGCCCACGGTGCGGGTGGGGGTTTGTCCGTCGCTCCCGGAGCTGTGGGAGAAGCGGTGCGAGAACGGGCGAGTTCCCGCCTGGGTCCCCCGGCGTTGCCCGGCACGGCTCGGTGTCCAGGCCGAGCCCCGCCGTGTCCCCCTCGGGGCCGTGTCCATTGTTCGGCCGCTCCGTCCCCTCCTCTCCTCCCCCAGCACCGCCCCGCGCTCCGGCCCCCGCCGGGAATTACACAACGCGGGTTGTGCTCCTGGAACCCGGCGCTGAGTTTCCCTGGTGTCGCCTCCATCCAGGGTAGGCTGGCGCTTGATCTGCACACTGTCAGCATTCAGAGCCCTGTTGGGAAGGCGCCTGAGGTAACAGGGCAAAATCAGTTTCTTAATCTAGTGGAGTTTTTCTCTACGTGCGTCTCGAAGAAGTGGTTATGGCTTGGCTTTGCCTGGAAAGAAAGGCACCACAGAGCTAATTCAGCTTGGCAGTAGAACTGTTTTCACTGTAGCCACACACAAGCACTGCAATTTTTTTTTTCTTTCTGATTCAGCAGAAACATTTTCCATGTTCGTTTGGAAAATAATCTTACTGTAGTTGTCAGGAAAGAAACAATATGGAGTATACATAGGCCCAGGAGATATCTGGTCATACTCCAGGCCAGGCCAGGCCAGAACACAGGGAGCTGAATCTCACTTTGGAAAATAGTCTTTTCTATCACTAAACCAGCATGGCCACATTTCTTCCCTTCAGGAAGTGGAGTGGCTCCCTGTTGAACTGTTAGTATCTTTGTTTCTTTTTATTTTGGTTTCTTTCTTCTTTTTCTTTCCTGCATGAATAGGTGTATATTCATTTGAGTAAAGCTCTTTTACAGAAGATTGAGCTGAAAAATATAGAGCTGGGTTTCAATGGAGTTGGATTTCCAAACTCTTTCTTATCCTTTCTTTATTAGCATAAGAAAACTAGTTTTAAAGAAAATAAATAAAGTAAAACAACTTGCAGGAAACTAACTTCTTCATTGCTCTCTACAGTAACCAGTATTTTCTTTGGAAACAATAACTTCCGATGAAGACCATAGCATTGTATGCAGAATTTTATTTATGTAGTTTCTGAGTGTTTTGTTGACTAAGTTTGTTGACCTGTAATTTTGGCTCATTAGTTCAATTCATTGTAATTATGCCTAGTATTTATGGGAGATTCTTTCCAGCCCCTTTTTTCCCCACCCTTTTCTCCAGTAATTGTTATTTAACCGGATCTTAGCTTTAATAGTTCAAAAGCAAAAGAACAGCTTAAGAAGTACACTCTATTGGACCAGTTTTTGTTTAGTTTAAACATCTGTTGCTTTTTTCCTTATTCTTGAAGTTAACATTTTTAACACTAAAATAAACACACACAAAATGAAGAAAAGAAAAGCAAAACTTCAGTGGTGTTTATAGTGAAGTGTTTATATCCCAGTGGCTTAAAAAGTATAAATACTGGCAACATCTGCACTGAACTCAAAGAGTGTTTTAGAGATGCCTACAGATCTTCTAGGCCTCTGTCATACTATTTCATTTATAAGTGAGTTGTGTCAGCAGTGATGGATCTTGTCTTTTCAAAGGCACTGCCGCAGTAGTAACTATATTGACAACAAAGTGTCCTTTCAAACTCAATGAATTAGCATTTACTGGATGTCACACTTCAACTACTTATAAATAGGTACCTTCCTGAAAAGTACTTTTGGAGTAGGACAAAATACAAATACATTGTATGATGGGAAAATAGGTTCAGAGGAAAGAATGAAGGGCCTATATACCGCAGGATAGAAGTGAGATGGGTTCCTTATTCCTTTAGATTCTCTGTTGAAACAGTTGGTTTTGCTTACTGGTGAAATGTGTCAGTATCATTTTATGAGGTTTACTAGTGATTTTAATCTTTCATCTCTGACACAAGCCACTGGAACTATGTGCCATTGATTTGTAGCTGCACCTTGTGGATAAGAGATGTGTTGGAACACAGAAACAGGAAGAGTTCTTCCATCATGTGCATTTGGCGGCCCTTTAGTTTGACATGGAATATAAGAGTATAATTTACAGCCCAAGATGAGTCCTGCTTTTTCTTGCCCAGCAAGAGTCACAGATAGCAATTTGTTATCTGTAAGCTCCAGGCTATTGAGTTAATGCCAGCACTGGGATAGTCTTCCTTGGCTGGTAGGTGCAAGAACCTCCCAGGAACCTCCGGGAGGTTGCTAAGTTGTGCCATTCATGATCACACTCCAGCAAGTATGGAAACATTGTCCAAGTGCTGTTTAGTTCATAAAACAATTTCTGATTTTGGCTAGTCTGGGGGAAGAATGTAAATGATGTTAACATAGATGAGATCTGCTTTGTGGACAGAAAAGCATCATTTTGCTGAGGCTGGGGGAGAAATGGGAGATCAGAAGTTCTCCCGTTAACATTTAAGAGGTAACAGTGTGTTGTAGATTTACCTGATGGCTTTGTAGATGAAACCTGAATTGAAGTTGACTGTTTCTTCAAACATACTTTTGCTCTTTATTCCTTTTTTTGTTTTTTTTACTGTAAGATTGTGTAGCACTGGCACAGGTTGCCCAGTGAGGTTATGGAGTTTCCGTCTTTGGAGATACTCAAAACCTGTCTGGGCATGACCCTGAGCATCCTGTCCTGGTTTTGAGCAGGAGGTTTGGACTAGATGATCTCTAGAGGTGACTTTCTAGCTTCAACACTTGGGAAGTTCTGTACACTCATGTAATTAAAGCAGCCACAGCCAGGAAAAGGATTATAACCCGAGATGAGGTAAGAAGGGGGTCCATAGCTTTGAACCACAGAATAAAGCCATTTCCTTTCCTCAGGATTATTTTACACATATAATTTGTGCCCTTTTGAGTGTTTCCTTAATCTTATTACTGGCTTTGAGCACCTTGTGATGCCCCGTGATAATCTTAACTCTGATTAGTGCTTTTGGAGGAAAATCTGAATTTTAACAACATGGTGGGTTTTTTTATCAAGTTGCACAGAAAAGAACGTTTGAGTTTTGTTTCCCTTTGTTTTGATTTTAAATCAATCAAATAAGAATGTTTAGTCTTCACCAATGAGAAAAGGACAGTTATATTAGCAATGATCAATCATTTCAAGCAATTTTATTTAATATATATTTGGTGCAATAGGAAAGAAAAGAAGAAATAGAGAATTGTTGACTCGGTATCTGGATGCTGATTTGTAGTATTAATACATCTGATATTCTCCTACTAAACATTTGCTGCCAGTTATCAACAATGGCCAGTTTAATGAGTAGTGCTTTCATGTCATTGTTTTCTTCCTAATGAGCTCAGAGGCATCAGAAAACTCTTGGGAGGCTGCTGTCCTCGCTGAGGTGCAAAGGCCAGGGAGCAGAACCATTCTGTACCAGCCTGGCGTTCCCAGAGCTTCGGATCAAATGACAGGCACTTGATCTGGGCATGTATTCAGAGGTAGAACATCTGCATCTTGTTTTGCAATGGAAACTCACTTAAAGTCAGCTTAATATTCTTTCTCAGAGAGCCTTGTGTGTGAGGTAATGGAGTGCTCAGAGTTAAAGAAAACAAATCTCAGGTGATCCGGCTCTTTGACTCTGTCCAGCAAGTTTTGGCTCCTCATTTCCAATAGAATATGTATGAGGAGGTGCAGTCTCCAAGCAGATTTGTTTCATTCTGTTGTTTATCCGAGGGAGTGTACAGATGGTTGTGTGTTGGAAGGCAGAATTCTGTCTTCCTCTCTCCCCCAGTTTCAAATGCTTTGGGTTATTAGTGCATTCTCAGGGCTGGAAATGCTGTGCTGGGAAAGGTATAAAGAAATGCAATAAGATGCTAAGAAATCCCCCAGGCATGTTACGAGACTTGGAGCACTTGAAATAGTTATACAGAGTTCTCTGGACAGTCCAGAAGACTAGATATTTTTTTTTTAATGAAGAAAATTGGATCCAGATTTTTGGAAGAACACCCCTTTCTGGTTTCAGGACAGCTTACATTAGTTAGTGGCATATTACATAATTTTTTCACTGCCTTCCTGTAACAATGAAGCATTACTTGGCCACAGCACTGAGCTTGCATAGCTGTGTGTCTTCTCAGGGCACTGCAAGGCATTCTGAATATGTGTCTGTCTTCCCCAAAAGGCCAGTTCAGATGTTTGGTATCAGATGAGGAGTCCCACATGCATTCTGCAAGCTTCATTTGCTTTTTAATGAAATGTCATGTGTTTTCTTAAGTTCTAAAGAATAGTTTCAGTCAGCTGTTTTTGCTGACCTTGCATTTTTCTCTGGATTTTTAACATCACTTTCTTGTATTATTTGGTTTAGTTTCTAAATATATAAAATGACTTTAGCACTATTCTTCTATTAAGAATGGGATAAAAATCTCCTTCACGGTGAATTAAGTGTTCTTATTTGTAATTCGGTGTAAAATTTCTGTTCAAAGCCATGTAAATTAAGATGCACCTACAAAATGTTCCCCATTTATAGAACATTTTGTGGGGTTTGCCTTTTCAATGTCTTTTATCTACAGGAAAAAACAAAGAGCCCCAAGTTCACAGTTGGCCTTTTCTTACTCATTTCCTCCTAACATGAAGTTGGGAATATCCTCTTCAGTAATGACATCAAAATTCAGTTTATTTTCCTCATTCATCAAAGGCAGGATAGGTCATACTCAAGCTTTTTTTTTTTTTTTTCCCCCTGGAGTTCTGTTGTTCTCCTCACCCTGGATGCTAGTTCAGCATTTGCACTGAGAAATCAAACAAGGAAATTAAAAACGTAAATATAGTAGAGTGTTATCCCACAGCTTTCAGTAGATAAGATAGGCAACACGTTTTTTTCTGAGATAAAAGGTAGTGAAGTTTGTAGCAGTAAGTTGAATTCTGTGTTAATGAGCACTTTGCTTAAAGGCTGTAACTTTTTACTCACAAGTCAAATTTGTTACAGTGCCAGGTCTCTTTGGATATAAATCCAGGGATTTTAGGAGACATTGAAAAAGCTTAAATTGCTCCAGAGTTTGAACAATGCACTGTATTGTATGGAGAACTGTTAGAGAAAAAATAAACCTTAAACAACAGTCTTCACTGTGTGGCATCTAAAATTATGAATGGAAAAGTTCATCCATATGTATCAGGTTTGCCTTTTTAAAATTTCTGCTTTGCATGAAAATAGCTGTCTATTAATTTCTTCTTGAGGATTAATACAGATGGGCCTTTATATTTGATTTTGGCTGAATAGGCTACAGAGTTTGAACATGCTGCATGCAGACAATGTGCCAAGCAGTTTAGCAAAGTTGTTTACACTAACAGTAATCCAGCAGGACAGAGCCTATAATTTCTCCCTGATAATGGTATAAGGTAGTGGTGAACACAAGTTTCTGGAGACGTGTTTACAAAAATGGTATTATACTTTCTCAACGCTAAAGAATCAGAAGTGATTTTGGTTTTAATTTCTTCTTTAAAGGCAGCCAGTTTTCCCTTCCTCATGCAGTCTGTATCATCTCCCTGGAAATTGCTTTGCAAATGAGCACGGAGCAGTTGCCGGACACACAGAGGCATTGTTCCCTTCCCTCTGGGTGACAGCCCTGCCTTTGGGGGACAACTGGCTCTGGGATACAGTGCTGCTGGCTGCTGCTGTGTGAGCACTGAAGCTGGGATTGCAGTAACATACACACCACCGTGCTCCCTTTGGGTTTCCTGGAGGCAGATTTTCCTGGGTACTTCATCTGACAGCTTTTCTTAAGAGAGAGAGAGAGGACATTCTCATGCCTGTCTCTACAAGTGGACCTAATGGTGTGTGGAGCTTGGTGAGCACTGGTGTGTATCCTGGGAGCCTTGGTGGGATGGAGAGGTGGATCATCCAGTGCATTGAACAGGCAGTTGAGCTCTTAATTAGGGTTATCTCTGTCCACTTGTCAACCTCATGTTACAGATGGATGGAGTTGGGAGAGTCTTAATAGCAAGAGTAGTCTGGCACTGATTGTAGGGTCAGTCAAGCTTGGAGCACTTTAGATCAGAGAATCGCAGAATTTCCTGAGTTGGAGTGGACCCATCAGGATCACCTAGTCCAACCCCTGGCCCTGCACGGGACACCCCAGCAATCCCACCATGTGCCTGAGAGTGTTGTCCAAACCCTCTTGGAGCTCTGGCAGCCTTGGGGCTGTGCCCACTGCCCTGGGGAGCCTGGTCAGTGTCCAACCAGCCTCTGGGGGAAGAACCTTTTCCTGAGATCCAACCTAACCCTGCCCTGACACAACTTCAGGCCATTCCCTTAGAAAAGGCCTTTCCTTGTTAGGAAAGATCTCTGTACAGCTTCTTCCTGTGTAACCTTGGTGAAGTTGAGGTAATGGTGTTCCTGGGACCACCATGGCATTGGTTCTAGCCAAAGAAAGAAGTCATCTAGAAACCTCAGTGAGATGATGGGTCTTCATCAAAGATCTTCAGAGCTCTAGTTTTAATAGGAATGTCAGTCCTGAAAATCTCAGGGTGGTGGGGACAAAAGTGTGAAATGGATGTTAGAATGTTTCCTTTACCTAAGTTTCACAGCACTGTTTGGTATCAGATTTTTTTTTTTAAACAAGAGTTTAGAATGTTTCCTTGCCTAAATTTCATGGCACTGTTTGGCATCAGAATTTTTTTAAAGTAACTTTCCTCTTTTTCTTTGCATTTAAACTTTTTTGCTGCTAGTGTTAAAAACCAGAACTTGTTAAACATAGCAACACTTGGTGCAGTCCAGCTTTTCCCTCCCTAAATGTTATGTGGCACTTTGTACCTCATTTTGGTTTTGGAGGAAAAGCTCATCCATAGTGTGGTGTACATGGATGGAGGTAGGTAATATTTTGGATAAAGTGGAATGTTAGAACCTTTGTGGCACACGGGGAGGAAGAGAAGGGTGTCTTCGGCAGGTAGGTGCCAGCTTATTTACTTCTTTTCATAATACTTGTTGTTACAAGGGTCTCTGATTATTTAAAGACCTGTACTTTTTCACTCCTCAGCAGTTTGGAGTGTTCCTTGTCAGCTGTGAGAATCAGGCATTGTAGTGTATAACTTTCTTTCTGTTCTTTCAAATGTCACTAGCAGGTTCCAGGAAATATATTTGCTCTCCCAGGAAGAGTTTGGACCTAGCTGTGTTTAAAAAGCAGTAGTTTTTCCTGGAAACCCATTTGACAGGGCAGACATGGAAACCACTCAGCATTGCATTTCCCTTGTTTATGAGACTGAATATTTATTCCTCAGCATACAGAAATAGGGTTTTTTTGCCTTTAAACGTGGTTTGTAGGTAGATGTGAGAGAGATTTAGTACATAAGCCTACCATTTTTTTGCCCAGGATAGGAATGGCACTGTGGTATGGGAATATAATCCAGTATTGGAACATTTATGATGTTTTGTTTGAACTAAAAATCCCAGAACAACTGATTAGCAATAGTTACCATCTACCAAATGGCCAGCCCAGCAATCTTTTGCATAAGAAGAGTGAAAACCAAAGCTGCTAAATGGATCTTTTGAAATAGCTGTTGTCTTTTAGGAATAAGTGAATATTTACTTGTTTTACTAATGGCATCAAAACACTGTGGTTGCACTTCAGAGTTGGTATTGGGATTTTCAGTTTTCTTATTTAATTGCTAATGTTTGGTAGGTCTTACTTCTGAAAGTAAATTCAGGTATTTGTGAAATTCGCAGGTTTGGACACTTTCAGAGCAGACCCTTTCAGGAAATTACGGTCTCTTGGCTCCAGATTACTGAATTGGGATTGTTTTCTTTGTGACGTTTTGCTTATTGTAATTAAATGGCCCTATGAAGAAAATTAAAGTTGTCCAGGCAAAAGGAAACTATTTCTGTGAATCTAAATTATCTAGGAAGATCAGTAAATGCCACACAAGAGCTGGCCAAGTAAAATAGGACTATTTAGTTGTTCAGTTTATATTCTTTGGGAAGTAATATCTTCTAAAGCAGGATCTCTACAAAAAGTGCTCTTTGCATATAGAAAAAGAAGTTGACATAACTGTGGCACCTCCTTTGTGGAGGTTTTATCCAGAACACACTAAATGAAGATGAGGCGAGGGAAATGCTCTATGATTCATATAGGACAAGTTTGAACTCAGCCAGTTTCTCAGATTTAGTATAAATATTTATGGCATTGAAGGGGATTTTTTTTTTAATATGCTTCCTTGTGCTCTGGCTCTTTCAGATGTCCTCCTCAGACATCTGGTGTGCATTGCTGCTTGTTTAACCCCCACCCTTCAGTTTTCATGCTGTGGCATCTCAGAGAGCAATCACAGTCACTCTGTGGTTGGCGTAAATTAAATCTCCTTGAGCCAGCTGGGAGAATGCTGACGTGCACACTTTTCCTGCTGAACACTCTAAAACCAGGGGCTGCAGTTAAAGAGGGGAAACACTTTGCTCTTGTCTTGCTGTAGGCATCACACTGAGCTATTTACCGGAGGTGTCAAAAATAGGAATTCCAGCATTAACAAGGATGTTTACAGAGTCTTGGCTTGGTTTCTGTATTTTAGAAAATGCTTCTCTCATTGATGTTACATAGTCAATGTATTTACCTCAGCTCATCAGCCAAAAAAAAACCACCCCAACTTAAAAAGTTATCTTCCTTTAAAAATCCTTAAAAGACCAGCTATCTAAGATTGTAACTGCTTTGAGGTACTTTATGTTTGCCTTAATAGCTAATCTGTGGATGTTCTGACTTTTTCTTTGTAGCACGGTAAATTGAACACTACCCTATTTGATTTCAAGTGTTTCTCAGGAGGTCCATTTAGAAACAAATGTGATAACAAACATTTTAATAAATATATATGTATATATTTTCAGTCCTCTCTGCAGAGTCCTAGTTCTCACAGAAGCATAGTTCAACTTTTAGATTCCCCCATGAAATAAAGAGTGAACTTACTTACAGAGGGGGAAAAAAGAGCTGTAATTGGTTGACTTCACGTAAGTCAAGGATAAAGCTGACCACAACATTCCAAGTACCTCAGTTGTAATATTTTGCCATGGCTGCTAAACCTTACTGTGACCTGCCAGTAAACAAAAAGGGCTTTTGCCTGTTTGAGATGTGCAAATAAAAATAGTCATTGATCAGCTAAGCGGATAAAAACTCTGAAACTTGGACTGATATCATATGAACTAGGTCCTTGCTTTGTGCTCAGCCATCATGGAGGGAAAGCAAGAGCTTTTGGAATAAAATATTGTGACCGTGGTTCGTCTGTAGTGGACCCCATTTAAACTGAGGTAATGGCATTTGTTTCAGTGGAAGTAGTTGAGTGTTTTTAGCTGATGCAAGGAATGAACCCTTATAGACAATAGTGGGATTTTATATTGGGAAGAATTTTAAGTTCCCCTGTCTGAGCCACAGGACCTTCACAGGTCTCTTCTTTTAGATTAGGTCTGTTGAGTTGTGTAAAAGGAATGTGCCCACAGAAGCCGGTAGTTAATTTTGTGTTCTCTTCAGAAGATGAGTTGGGATAAGAAACTCCAATGAAACAGAGTCAAACTGTGAACCTGCAATGCATGGATCAGCAACAGGCAAGCTGAGAGCCCATTTATGACCTGAAGCAGTGCTTCCAAACTTTTTTACTAATGCATGTTTCACAGCCCCCAAAATTGCCATTTGGTTCCATTAAAAACTTCACAGTGGTATTTAATAAAGTGGCTGCTTAATTATGGGGTGGAACATCTTTAATGTGTGATAGGAGGTAGAGATCTACAGAAATGCATAGGATGTATGTCATTCAAGTGAAATTGGGAAGGATTTAAGAGAGAGTTAACTGGGGAATGATATCCTAGTAATGCAGTGACAGGTTTGATTTCTGGATGCGAGTGGTGGATCACAGACACACAACTGACATGTTTTGTTACCTTCATTTTATCTGCACTTCCTTGTCCATTTTGTGTTTTGTCAGGAATGAGTTGCTTCTGCAGCTTTAAAACAAAAAGACTGGGAGCCTGGAGTTAAGTTAATCAAAAGGGAGATTCAGCTAAGGACTAGTAGGTGTAGGGGGGAAGAGGACAAAGCCCTGATTAAATGTCTTTGAGAAACAGAGTGTAATTTTAATAGTGTTCACCCCTTCCAATCCCGTGACTCTCAAGATAACTTCACAAATATGAATTTCTGCTCGTTCCTTGTTTTTCCAAGAGTTATGGAAAACCTGCCCTCAGTGCCCAGAAAACTGTGAGAAAGGCTGGCCAGGCAGTATGTAATTTCTTGGTAGCAAACACAGTCCCTCCCTCTATCTTCCTTGCCTTCGCTTCCCTTGGAGAGAACATTGATTTTAAGTGACCCTGCAACATGGCCCCATAAACCAGCCTCCTTCTTGTGGAGTAAACAGCCCGGCTCTGACTTAGACAGTGCTCCCATCCATCCCCTGACACCGTGGGACTGGCTGCCTTTTATCCCTGTGACAACCACCAGCAGTGTCAGCCCCTGCGCAGCCACACTGACCCTGGGAGTGGGTGGGAGTGTTAATTCAGAGCCACTACCTTCAGTCCTTATTGGGGAGAAATTAATAATATTCTCTGGTGCCAGGTTTTTCACAAGTTGAGTCCTCTAGTGGAACAACGGTTTTCAAGCTTTTGTGCTCTCTGGTTACCTAAATTTTTTCTGTAGATCTCATCATAGCCATTATTTTCCCCAATAAAATTACTCATTGTAGTTGCATGTCATGAACCCAAGATTAAGAACTGCTATGTCAGAGGCACAGAATTAATTTTATCTTTTTCCTTATTGGTGGTGTGTGCCTGTTTGTCTGTTCGTTTTGGAAGACAATCCTGTCAGGAACAATGCTAATATTTTACAGTTTTTATGTATGTTTCTTTATACCAACACCCTGGAGAAATTATATGGAATCCTTTCCTCTGAATCTCATGAGCTGCACTGTTCTCTGGGCTCTTCCAGAAGATGAAGCCTTCACAAGTTCTTGGTTATTAAAACGCTCCATGTGAGCAGTGTCTGAGGGACACTGTTATGTCTCAGAATAATGCAGAGCCAGTGGCTTGAAGGCTCTGTATTATCCACCCTTGTAGTGCTTGCGACGAGCTGAAATCATGATCTTCCACTGGCCCAGGCAGTGGCTGAGTTGTATCTCAGCCTGCTGCCATCAGCTGCAGACCAACCCTGCACATGAGGAACTGGCGAACTGACACATCCTCCTCATTTTCCATGGAAAGAGCACAGTCAAAAGATGATCTTGTTTTCATCTGAATGGCTCCTGTGGTTTGCTGCTGGATTCAGAGTGCCTGAGTGCCCTGCACAGTTGTCACTGCTCCCTTGCTTTCCCTCTGTAGAAGGGATTTTGGAGCCCACTTTGAAGTACAAAGGGATTTTGTTCTCTACAATGGATTCTTTGTGAGAGATGGGTTGGAATTGTTCTGATGCTCTGTGGATTAAATGTCTTCAATATTGTGTGCACTGTGGTTGAAGGAGCTCTGTGTCCTTCACACAAGTCCGTTTCACACGGGCTGCCATCAGGTAACAAAACCAAAATGGAAGCTGAAGTTTTTCCTATGCTTATTAGGCCAAATGTAATTTGCTCATTTAAGCTCAGTTTAGGGAGAGAATTTGGTCACTTGTTTGCTTCTCATGGGGATTCCCTCCGGGAACTGGGCACAAAGCTTTGCAGGACTTGCAGCAGCACAGTCCTCTGAACACTGGCCCAACTTCATTCCAAGTCCATTCTGAAAGGAGCCACCCACCTGTGCATATGTTTTAATAACATTTTGAATACACTTGCTTTTGTGTTTGTATTTTAAAGCATTTCTATGCTCTCTTGAGGGCATTTTACCTTCCAGGTGGGGAATTTGGGGGAAAATAATATGGGAATAAAAGAAACTGCTTGAAAGTGCAGTATCAGATTTCTCAGCTCTTTTAGAAAGCTCATTTTCTCGATGCTCTGAATTTTTCCACATGTGACAAAGAAGAATAATGTGAGAAAAGGTGTTCAGAGCATGTTTATAGTAAACTACAGTAAAAGCTTGTAGTATTTCTAAAAATAAAAGTAGTCGAAATAAGTGGAATATTTTTTTTAACTTTGCATAGTACCTTTTTCTTCAAATCCTTATGAAAGAAACAGTTCACAATTTATTGGATTTAATTTTAATATGACCCCATTGCAAATGAGCATCTCAAAATTAATGTTTTAAGCATGGCTGCTGTACAACTTACTGACTGTCCTGATATCTGCGAGGAGCACTGATTACCCAGTGCAATAAAATTTAATTTGTGTTACAGGATCATATCCATGAAATATCAGCCATTGGAGCAGAAGGGGCTGTTTCAGACCTGAGTATCCATATTGCTATCCACTGACAGGAGGAATTATTCAAATCTGAGCTTTCACAAATTGATTTTCCTGTTTGTCTTTGCCATCTCATGAAAATATAGTTGTAAGGTATCATTTAATACATTGAAATACTACTCAGGCCCCCAATCCAATTTCTTCTGTTGTGACCTTGCTGTGACTTTGATTTACTTTTGAAACAGATGGCAGGTTTTCTAGCTTTGATTGTTTCAGCTAAAAGACAGGCTGGTCTTTGATCAGTTTAGCTTTGCCATCTTTTATATAACACAGTAAGTCATTTAGTGGTGTGACTAAAGAAAGAACACCTAGGTCTGGAAAGCAACATCTTCAACTTGTTGCTGTGTGGGAGAACGACGTATAATTGTTCTGCAAATAAATTAAAGGGAGCTGCATTCTGATGCTGTGGTTATTATTTAAACTTTGCATGGTGATAGTTTTCGTTACGTATTCTGGAATTATTTTCTGTGTTATGATTCCTGTAACCCTCACCGTGGTGTTTGTTGCCTGCTTTCTCGTGTGTGTGTGTGTCCCATAGTCATTCCAGCCACGTTCCGGGGTGGAAATGCAGTGCCTCATCTTTCTTCACGGGACAGACACAGTCTAGAATCTTTAAAGATTTCAACCACACTGAGGACAAAACATTGCCTAGCACTGAATAAACTGCAATGACTAAGTTTCAGTACCAGTATACAGAGTGTGGTGTAGGGATGCACCAGGACTGCTTAACAATGCCGTGTGTTTTGCCAGGGAATTAAATGGCTCCTGTATCTTTTGCTGCCCAGTAAATACTAATGTCATGTTTAGTAAGCAAACAGAATAATGTGAAATGTACTGTTTTCTGCAGAAAATGTAAATTATACTTGTCCCTTTGCTTTCCTTTCTCTTTTCTCCTCTCCTGTGTTTGGGGTGCCCAAACTGCTGCCTCCTGCACTTGGCCTCACTCAGTAGCTGGGCTTAGTGTAGAGCTTGGTTCTTCTCCAGGAGCCTCTGTAATGCACTGGGCAAACATAAAATTATGACTGTGTTGATTTTTAGTCCCTCTTAACTGACTTTAAATGGTTGATACTGGCGTTTCCTGGGAGAACTGGCAGAAAGGCTCAAAGGAGTGCTCCCTGCTTCCTGAGCCAACACCCATCCTCTGCCTGGAACACAGAGGAATCCTTTTTTTGACATTGATGTTAACTAGTGTTGTAGGCAACTCCGGTGCTATTTATCTGGAGATCAGTGTAGTTTAGCATTGATTAAATTTAAATCTTGTGTGCCAGGTAATTGGAATCTGATTTTAGCCATAGTTTACATGAGTACAGGTACTCTAAGCGGAAGAAAGGAACATTTTTTCAGAGTTTTTTAGGAGTTACCTAAATTATCTTAAAGGGAGATCTGCAGATTTATGAAGTAATCTCATGCTCTGCAGTTAGACCCCAGCCTGAGTTCATTGTTGGGTTGGAACTGAACACAGCCCCACATTCACAACTGTTGAGGTGTGAAAAATTGGAGTTTGACAGAGGAAATAATAAGCTCTGCCAGACCAAAGCATTGAAATTTATTCCATTCTGCTTTCTTTGTGGCACCTCTGCTGCCCTTCTTCTTTCCATGCCATCCATTTCTTACCAGAGAGACTCCCTCAGTTGGTACCTGGTTGACAGAACAGAGAGAATTTTTCAGTCTTTAAGTGCTCAGCAGGGACCTTTTACGTGTCTTATATGTTTGTGAAGTAGTTTGTAGAACTACTAAGCAGTTATCCATACAAGTCAGTTAATGCAAGAGTATGCAGTGCTGTTTGGTACAGCTGTGCTTTTACAGTGTGATCAGAGAGAACAGAAGATGAGGCAGGCAGTTTCTCACAGTACCTTTGAAGGAGAAAATACAGTTATACTTAGCTTTGAGGGGGCAAATTTACTGTTTTCTGTCTGTTGCAATGTAGTGTTTGGTATATAATACAGCATTTTCAAGACCTGTAAAGTGGAAAACTGCTTTAACCTGTCCTACTCAGCTCTGAATACCAATATGTGTTTTGGAAAGGATCCTCAAGTGAGCTTGTCTGCAGACTGCACGTCTGTGCACTGTACCTGACTTGGGGCTCCTTTGTGCAAGGTTTTGCAGGAAGTGGAGGAAAAGTGGGTGGAGGTGATTTAACGCAGAGGTCACTGGTTTATGTTTTTGCTTGCAACGTCAAGCGTAACGTGTCCCTCATTGGCAGGCACGGCCAGATGGAGGAGCCAGGACAGAATAGTCAATTTAATCACTGTATTTTGGCTTTGGCCATGGGTTTTCTGGCACACAGGTCTCTGCACAGTGGTAGCCAGAGCTTGGTTCCAGGAGTAAGTGTTTTTCATATGTTTTGTAAACAGAGGAGAACAAACTTTTGCCAATTTTTCTGTATGTGTATGTGACT
Source organism: Neopelma chrysocephalum (assembly GCF_003984885.1). Taxonomy (NCBI): domain Eukaryota; kingdom Metazoa; phylum Chordata; class Aves; order Passeriformes; family Pipridae; genus Neopelma; species Neopelma chrysocephalum. The sequence continues at coordinate 1,301,950 of NW_020897871.1, forward strand.
TTTTCTGGTCTTCTAAATTAGCCTTTTTGTTATCATACCAGAAAGTCTGTAAAATACATTTCAAATAAGGGAATCTGTAAGGGAATCAGTAAATTGGCTGCTGAAAAAAAATCTATTCATTATAATAAAAACTATTTCCAAGATCTGATTTCATAGCAGCATTTTTTGCCATTCTGTTACCATCAATACTTATTTTTTTGTTGTTTTGTAGTTTGCTGTTTTATTATGCTCTCCCGATAGGCCTGTTTAATATATTCTGAAGGAAATGCAACTACTCTGACTCTGTTTACAGTGTTTGACAGACTGCTTCCCAGAATTATGTCTTATTTCAGCTCAGCTTAAATAATATATTTTGAAGAAGCAACCCAGCAATAAAGTCATGGTAAAAAGTGATGATTCCACATAGGAGATTTTGATGTTTGTCTGAGTGGAGGTTATAGAGATTTTCAGCAATTATATAAATATTATAATTTGTAACTGCTTCTTAGGATGTCTCTTATGGTAACCAAAGATTTCTTATTGAGGAGTCTGAATGGATTAATTCGTTGTCTTTGCTCAAGCAAGTGAAGCAAATCTGCCTTAAATTACACGTTTTTAAGATTGTCTGTTTCACACATATCTAATTTCTGGGGAATTTCCCAATTTCAGGCGTATCAATTCTCTTGCTGTACAGTATGCTGTGAAGTAACACCCAAACTAGGCAGCTGCCAGAATCTGCACATTGATTCTCTGGTGCTGTATTGCAGTTCTTCTGTTTTGATAACTTGTTTTGATGACTTGTTGAATTGAGTAATTTGTGCTGACTTCCCTACTTGGTATTTGATATCTCAAATCATGTGAGTTTTTATTTTGTACATGAATTGGAATTTTTATGCCATTTATCCCAATTTATGTTGACACAGACTGACTTCTGTGTTTAAGATAGTGGAAAAACCATACAATATTTTATAAATTCATTACGATCTGTTTGTGATTTAATCTCCTCATGATTGTTAGAATACAGGAACAGAAAATAATATAAATTTCATTTTATATTATCCTTTTCCCACATAGATTGCTTTTGTGATTATCTTGGCTTTTCAGCAGAAGTGCTTCATATGTCACGAAGGTAAATTTTGGTCTTGAATCAGTAGAGAAAACTGCCCTTGAAGATCTCCATGTACTATTCATTCCTGGGAATCTGGCCCTAGGAACATGAGGCAACTCCTTCTACTACTGAGAGTTTGTCTGCAGGTATTGGAAAAGGTAATTAAAAATGTAACGCCCATTAATTAAAGTCTGTTAAACGCTCTTGCCCATGATTTGATTAATTCATACAGTGGCCTGAGGTCATGGTAATTCCCAAGACCTTCAAGGTAAGGACCCTGGTGACAAACACCACAACTGAGGAATTCATTAATTTTTTTCCAAAGTTAATAAAGTTGTTGGGAATTTACTCTCGTGAACAAATCCATTTATCAGATGCAGAACAGAGAAGTAAAATGGGCAAGGGCAGTGCTGGAATTTTCTTTCAAGGAGTTTTATTTCAATCTGTCTTAAGGTCTGTATCATGTCAGTCTTCAGCTGGAAAGACGAAGCCTTTCATTTCTGGGTGGTAATTAATGCTTAGACTTTCTGCATTAATAGCAGCCAGCAGGAGAGAGGAAGCTGGGAGGGGGGATAGGATATGGCAGCACTGTCTCCGTGCAGCCCATACGGAGCTGCTGGGGCAGAGGAAGGAAGCTAGCTGCCAAAATAGTGTATGGGTTTTTTTCCAGTCCTTGCTAACTCCTGGAGTTCTCAGACACATTTAAGACTTCTCTGGTGTCTTGCTATCAAATCCACACTTGTAAAAACATGACTTTTGCTGTTGTGATGTTTGTGTTGCGTGCACGTTCAGGTGGGGATGCAGATACTGCTGACTGAGCTGTGAGAGAAAGGCAAACAGAGCTGGAGATCCACTGTTCACAGAGAGCTGTCCTGGTGGTGTGTAGGACTGAAAAGAGCCATGCTGGTTTGACAAACATTTAGTTTGCATGTGTTAATTCGAACCACTTTCAGTTTAGGCTGGTAAGTGGTTAAAATAAAGAACATTCTTGCTGACTGCATGGACTCGAGTCAACTGAGAGCACTGCTGCTCTATAGGCAGACACTACGTCACGGTGTTATCTTTGTTTGGCTTGTCTGTGCTTTTTATCGTGTTGCCCAACAGTTTTAATAAAAAAAAGAGGGGGTGGGGGGGAAGGGACCAGTATGAATAGTTGTAAGTAGAACTATCTGAAAGCAGCAGATCTGGAGTGCCTTACACCAGCTGCTGAGTGAGACAAAGAGAAGCATTATGAGAGGCACAATAAATGTGTTTGCTATCTCTGCTCTCAGTTGCAGGGCAGACACAAGCCATCACAGTAATGAATTTTGAAGACTGGAGTTTGGACTTGGGGAATTTTATAAAACACAGTTGTTCTATCAGAGTGTTGTCTTGCCAGCTGTGTGATGCTAGTCTGGTTTCCATGGAGTGTGGTCAGCTGGGGGAGACAAATTTAGTCCCTAAAACAGCATTTGGGGCAGTAGTCTCCTTTGTGGTTTCTCCCTCTCTGCTTTAAATTCAAGTTTGGTAAGGAGGAAGGTAGTGGGGAAAGAAGTCACCATCTTAAATTAAAAGCAGTTTTAGCCCTAATCAAATGTACAGGTCTCATGAGAACTCATGGTGCAGTACAAATTCAGTATATGAATAAGCAGTTTATCTCTATAAACAACGTAAAGAGATTTTTCCTCTTGATCTTACCTTATCTGGACCCATCTTTGGCATTGTTCTGCTTGTCTGGTGTTGGCAGGATGGGCTGTACAAGATGCTGAGCACTGGCCACTTGAACCCTCTCACTGGTGGCTGTCAGTCTGTCCTGTAAGAGACACACTGTTCCAACCTGTTCAAGGTGTTGTTAATTTGATTAATTTTGAACAAATGGCCCTGTGGTGCTGGTCAGATTCTGGTATGTTTAACTGAAGGCCTTGGCGTTCCCTGCAAGTGCATTACCAAATGCATTACCAAATTTGACAGGCTTTAATTAGAAGCTGTTCCTTTCTTTGCTGAATTTCTTTAAAATGGGTTTTCTTCTAGCATGCAATAGCATTTTTACCAGATTTTGTACTCAATCTGGATACTAATATATAAATGCTGTTCCTACCATCCATATAAGAAATGGAAATTTTTATTATTTTTTTAAAGAAAAAAATCCCATTGTGGTCATTTAATATCAGGTTCCTACCCGCTGTTTGGGGAAAAAGGGAAAGTTTCTCATTTACTCAATTGAACAACATCTAGAGATTTTTTGTTTTTTGTAAACACCCAAGTTAGCTTTCCATGGATATTTAAATTGCCTGTGTTCCTGTCTGGAGTTGCTCAGAAGTCAGTAGGAGTTAGGTGCCTACATGGAATTTGTAATTGCTGTAATGGAATTTTGTATTGGAGTCCTCAGAAGTGATCAGAGATACTGCAGGGAGAAAAGTGATTGCCAGTGGGTGGGAAGACAGTATCACTGTTTCACTTTAGGTGGTGAAAGCTTTATCTTTTGACATTGGCATTAACTTAATTTTTTTCAAAGACAAAAATGAGGGAGATTCCTCACAGAGAGGAACTGGTATGATGTGGTTTACTTTTAAAGTTTAGGATATGAACACTCTGTAGGTGGAGGTTTCTACTGGCAAAATACAAAGGCTGAATTAAAAATGCAGAAGTTTACTGGTCTGAAGACTATTTCTATGAGAGGTCTTTGTGATAAAGGCTCCTCAGTGACACTGGAGCAGTTGCGGGGGCTTCTCAATTAACACTTTGGTTCTTTGGAACAGGAGGGGTCTGGATGTCTGTCCTAGAGCATTTGCAGCAGGGCACGGTTTTTGCTATTTAGAGCTGAGATGGAAAGTTCCTATTTAAATTTGGTGCCAGAGTCTTTAATAGAAATCATGGCTTGTGGTGTATTATAGGTCAGCATGTATTTGCTAGTTTATATTATGCTGACTAAATTGGCAGAATGCTTATTTTTACTGGTAAACATTCAGGAGGTTTTCTCCTCACTCCTTTTTCCAACAAAATGGCATTTGTCATGTGTGGAATTAGGCAGCATTTTATAAATCATCTGCCTCGGCGATGATGTGAAAATGTGTGGTGGTATACAAAGATTTCCATTGTCAGGTACCTCAGCGCTGTGGATGGAGTTAACTTGATCCTAATTTTAGGTCTGGAAATTATGGCTGTGTAGAAAACAAAATGCTTCTGGCAGTGTAGGAAAAATACAAATTTTAAACTCTAGCAAAGGTGGCTATTTCAGAGATATTACCAGAATAGGTGACCCTGGTTAATTTAGCTCTTCTACAGGCCCCTGATGAAGCTCCAAAAGCATTTTTTTAACATCTTTAAATCCCTATAAGGTCTAAATATGGCCTGTGGCTGTAAGGATGTGAGTTCCAGTAAAGTCTGTAAGTGCTGATGAAGTGCAGCACTGTGCTTCAGCTGGTGCAAGTACTGAGACATTTAATTGAAATTGGAAAAGTGCTGTGGTCATGCTTTAATGCCTGTTTAGCAACGATATGTCAATGTGTTTATGCAAAGGCAACTCTATCGTTGCTGAAATTATTTATACACAGCTCTCATATGCTGTGAATGGCATTTTCTGGTAAGTGTTAGATTATATAAAAATTTATAATCTACTCAGGAGCCTACCCCCAGTCTACCCGGATGGAAATTAGCATTATCCAATTGAAATTCTGTGATTCCTGTGCTGAAGAATTGTGCTCTTTGTTCACAGCTCCAAAAACATACTTTTAAAGTACTTAAAACTTGCATCAGCAAGTTCCAATTTTTTTCCTGAATTTTTCCCTTGCATGGTTATATACCAGACAAGCTTGTTTTGGACAGCTTTTTGTAAAGGGAATCATCTGAGAATTTGAACGTTTATTCGGTTTTACATCTTGGATATTTGGCATAAATGTGAACTGTAGCCCTGGAATTTATAACCACAACTATAAGAAAAGGAACAAAGCTTATTTCGCTGTGAGTAGTCATGGTTTGCAGAGTGAGGTAATCAAAGCTCAGTGTTGGAATTGCAGCCTGTGTGAAGGAATGTTTCTGAGTAAAAAAAGCTGTTGCAAAAATGAGTTAGCTCAGCCTTTCAGATCATCTGGGGTGAGCTGCCACCTCTCTTAGGCTGCCTTTTCTCAACTTTGTGTCCCAGCATAAAGCACTGAAGTGTGGTTTACGATGCCTTCTTATGATACAACCATGTTAAACGTGCTCGTGCAGTTTGGGAAATTTTTGAAAATTTTGAAATTTTGGGGAAATTTTTCTGCAAGCATGTTTTCAAAGCATGTTATTTCACCTGTCTTTCCCCTGCTGTGTTCACACTCTGCTGTGTTCCCCCGTAGGTGAGGCAGCACTGAGAGGTGAGCCCCGAATGCAGCCCCTTCCCGTGTCCCCTGCGCTTACCAACCACCGGACGGGCCCTCCTCCCATCAGCCCCAACAAGAGGAAGCTCAGCATGGACCAAGGGGACGAGGAGCTAGACTGTGAAAACGACCACGTCTCTAAAATGAGTCGGATGTTCAATCCACATCTGTAAGTGCTGCACTATTTAAGGTTATCCTCTGCATCTCTCTGTGTGCTCAGATCATGCCCTGGCTAAAAACTTTGCCCTGGATTTTTCTTTCGTTCCAGCTTGTATGGGAGATCTGCCTAAAAGCTGCTGCGATTAGATGGGGTCTCTTGTTTTCTTTTGTTTTCGTACAGCATGAAGTAACAGGAATTAGCTGGACTATTTATAGTAAAACATACGTATTCACCTTGCAATTTCTAAAGTATTGTTCTGTTGTTCTTTGTTATCTGCCCCTTTCACTTCCCCCCATTCTGGGCGCTCTGTGCGGATGGGGGTGGGGAGGCAGGAGGAGGAGAAAGAGAAATGCTTTGCATTTTTTTGAGGCCAGGAACTTGTGAGCCAGCTGCTCCCTGGTCTGCCTTGACAACTGGGCAAGCTGCAGTTGTTGCTAAACATTACTGAGGGATTGCACGGGACTCTGACAGTCAGATATGGAATGTGTCCGACAGGTAAGGTGTTGGTGAGTGAGGTGCATGTGTTGGGCAATCAGCAAATGCCATTCTTGCTGTGTTCTCATTCCTGGGAATGCAAGCGTGGTTGGCACAAAGTTCAGACTTAGAGAATTCCTTTCATTCTTGACTGAAGGAAGCCATGGAGCAGTTCAGCAGCCTGATGCCTGTCCCTGCTGCCTCAGCTCCTGCAGCCCCGGCATTCCGCGCATTCCGCGCTGCCGTGGACTCTTGTGTGCAGCCCTGAGATGTGGACAGAGGTATTTATCCTCAAATAAATCACCACAGTGTTAGTCAGAGGCTGGGCCTGTAGTCTGCACTCTTGGAATTTGTTACAAATCAGGAATCCAGCACTGAAGTAATGCAAAACAATAAAAGCTCACAAGCTGAAAGAGACTTTACAACATACCTCCTTCTTTCGCCTAAAAATTTAACTATTTGTAGCCTTTCTTTGGAGCTGAGAGTGCTGGTATTGGAAAGAACTGTGTGCTGTGTTTTGTGGCACACATACATTACACAACCAAAGAGATTTATGGCATTTTTGAAACATTATGCAACTTTATGGGGAAAAGTGTGACTTCTATTTTTTTTAAAAACTAATTTTCTAGTGATGAAATAAAACACAGCTGGCACATATGTACATTATAACAGTGGAGGCCATAAAAATAATGAAGTCTGAACCAGCAGACTCTTGTGCAACCAAGGTTCAAAACTAAAAGATACAGGCAGTCATTTCAGTGATCTCTTAGATATACATTAAAGCTATCCAATATTTTCCAGTATGGTATATTTTTGTGGTTCTACTCAATGGATTCTTTCTGTGATTTTGTACATGAAACATGCATCTTCTTATAATAAAAAGCACTGGTTTTCTGTCCAGAGTTCATGGGATTTAATGTGTTTAATTAAATCATCTACTGCAAATGAATTATAACCTAAAATAGCATCCATGAGGCCACATCTTTTTTTCTATTTTATTTTGTAAGTTTGATCTGGCCACAAGAAAAATGTACTTTCAGTGGAATATTACAGAAACCGGAACTTTTGTGATGAATCTGAAATAGCTGAATGTCTGTGTATTTCAGATATGTCAGAAAAGTTCACAAACATTCTTTAAATTTTACTCCTATTTCCCTGCCACCACAGCCAATGAAGTCTTTTTTACTGAATGTTTTCCCTCTTTTTGGATTTTGATGTTTTGGTTTAACAAATGAAATTGATTACTCAGGCTCTGTGGAACTGTCCCAAAAATTTTGGTTTGGAGATGGGAAGTGTGTTGTAGAAGCTTGGGTTTTTCACAATAAGGAAAAAGACAGTAGGTTTGGGGAAATAGATATTATAGAACACAATAGTGGCAATGTGTGACTTGAAGGTTCTAGAAAGCATGACAGCATTTAATTTAGAAAACCAAATCTGTAAGAGACATGGAGTGTAAGGTGGGGAAACTAGATGGCACAATATCTTTGGTGATAGCAAAGACATTTCTGTGACTCAAACTATAAAGGTAAGTTTGAGTCTCCTTTTCAGGACCAAGTCCCCTGAAAGCATAGGATGAGACAGTTGGTAATACAAAATCTGGACACAGTTGCCATGATCAATATGAGGGTACAGACTGCACATCTCTGCACAAAGCGGTGTGTAAATCCGGGCTTCTCTGGCTGAATGCCTCCAGTGAGTCCCAGTGTCCAGATGGGCAGACCACTTTCATTTGGAAGTCAGTGCTTAGAATACAGAAGTCTTTATAACCTCCAGCAGCTCTTGGTCAGGCATTTGGGTCTTTGTGATGGTGCTAGTAGAACTGGGAAGCAGCTGTGTATTCATCCTCTTAACACCAGCATCTTGTGGTTGGAAATGTAATTAAATAGGACAAGAATTGTGTCTTTGGTTCATTATAAATGGTAGAATCTTTCAATAGCAATTTGGTCTTAACTCTTAGGTAGCAGCACCCCACTGTGCTTCAGTGGGAATGAATCCATTTAAAGACTTTGAATATTTTATTAGAAATCCAGTTACGTCAGCCTTTTGTTTGGAAACAGAGGGCTTTGAGATATTCCCTGCTCAGGTGTAACTCCCTGAAGTATTATCTGTGAGTGTTTTTACTTTTATTGTGGAAAAACACAACTATTGGAGTACAGTGTCCAGAGCAGAGAGAATCAAATGCCCTGGCAAACCTCCTGGGGTTCTGAAATATGTAATGGAATTTCTGTGCAAGGAACAGTTTATCAAAAGCTGTTTTCAAAGGAGATGATTCTCAGCTTTAAGATAATAAAATACACTTGAGACCTTGTGGATTAATTTTTAAAAATCACTACGTGGTGCTGCCTTCCTTACTTATATATACTTATAAAGCTTTTGTATTTTTGTGATGATAGAGGTTGTGTACTCCCATAAGCTCCTCACTTGGGGAGAATGAGTATTTCCACTCCTAATTAATGACAGGTAATATGGAATCCCTTTGTTTGCATTTCACACTTTCTGGCATGTCCCTCAGATGTTTTACTTTAAATGCATTCACTAAAGTTAATCTTGCTGAAGTAAAAAGTGCTTTTTGCACCGCACTTCATTTTCTGGTGCTGTGTGAAGTAGAAGTGCGCTTGTTTTGAGCCTCGAGTTGAAACACACCTATGTTTTCGCGTGAATTCACTAAAGTCACTCTGATTTACAGGAGGGTAATTAGGAGCTGGGATTATGTGAGAATTCTCTGTGTGTGTGTGGGCAGGGTGGCCGTGTTGTTCCACCTCCGGGGTGCGTTTGGGGAAGCCTGGCGGGGTGAGCGCTGCCCGGGCACGGCCGAGCGTGTCTGCAGGTTCCCTCTCTCCCTCCTCTCGGGTTCTCTTCCTCCCTCCCTCCCTCCCTCCCACTCTCTCCCGGGTTCCACATCCCCGGGAATACAAAGACCGCCTTGTCCCAGCCGGGCACACACAGCCCTGCCCGCGGCATGCGCTGCAGCCCTAAGAGTCCCCAGCCCCCCTTCCATCAGCTAGAGGTGCCCGGGCCGAAGAGCTTTAAAGAGAAATAACCATTTGAGTTCCTATTGTGACCATTATTTTTGTTTCCTCATGGACTACATCAGGCTGGAAGTTGGGATTTGGGACAAGAAGGCTTGTGGACAGAGTATTTTCTGCTTGTTGGGATTCCCATTTGGTTTGTTGGCATTAGGGTTGCAATGAAAATTAATTTCTATACAGAAATCACCTTATGGCAAAAGGTTTACAGCTGTTAAGTTGATGTCTGAGGAATAATCGTCTCTTGGTTTCTGTGATATATAATTAGGCTTTTTCTTGTAATAAAGAAAGGTCTGCACATGAATAAAGTACTTTAATGTGTCATGCAAAATGATGCGTAGTTTCAGACATAAACCGTCCAGACCCAGACTCTTCTGTTTCAAATTCTGGGTTGTCTTCGTTTTTGTTACGAAGAAGAATCATGTCAGTCCCACCCATAAGACTCCTGCAGGGTGGAAGCTACCCTACACCACAGATCTTTTACCATTGGCATTTGGGCACTTTAATGACACTGTGATAGAAATCACCAGGGCAGCCTTTAAAAAAATCTGTCCTAAAAGTGACCTGTATTCAAAGACCACAAGATAATTCATGTTAGAACAGGCTATTTCATCCAACCTCCAGCTCAGAGCAGGGTCAGCTACATCTTCTTCAAGCTTGTGGTAGCTCAAAGCCAGAAATGTTAAGATCTGAAGTACTCAATAAAACTCCTAATGAGGAGGGCTCTATCACCTTCCTCCTTTCCATTCTTTGAGCTGATAGAGAACCCAGAGTGGAAATGTTCTGCAGAAAATCAAGTCCTCGTTGTGGAGGAGGCTACAGCTCCAGCAGGGCTTGAAAAGATGCTGAACTGTCTTGCAGAGGTTGTGTGGGAGTTGTCAGAGAAGTTCTTTGCTGCTAACTGCTCCTTTTTGGGTTCCAAACTTCATATGGTACTAAGAAATATGTTTACACTATCACTTTATTGTGACAAATTGGAATTGGATAAAAACCCCAACACACAATTCAGAACACCCGAAGTGTTTCTCATTTGCTGAGTGAAGCATCTTCACTCAGTCCTCTGGGCACAAATATGCCCTTGAAGTATTTTACGGTTCGCCTGGGCCTCAGATCTGTCCTGTTGAAGCTGAACTCTATTGCCAGTGGAACTGATACAATGTTACGCTTGTTGATTAAGTGGACAATCACAAGGCAGGTTTCAAACTGCTCTTCCTAATTTTTTTTTCTTTGCTTGAATGATGGACCGAATCAATCAGATGTATTTTCTTATTTACTAATGGAGATTGCACAATACACAAAATCACTGTTCTGTTGTTTCCAAGAAATATATGCTTAATTGAACCTTCAGAGATGGACTTGAAAAAGCCACCATACCTGAGTTAATATTTAACACTGTTGAGTTTTACAGTTCTTAGCCAAGGGGGAATTTCAGAATGCACTCCACTCCCTTTCAGTTCAAGCACGTGTGAAAGGTTTGTTATGAACAGTTCCAGGGCTAAAAGCAATCTGATTGATAGCTTATCAGTCCTTTGCAAAAAGACCTATCTGTCAAAATTTGGGTATATGTTGAAGTACTTGAAAAATCAAGTAATGTTAGCTCAGGTGTCTCCTCCACTTGCAAACAGAAGGGGTTTGTTAGCGAGCTCCAGATTTCTGCTTTGATATCATGTTTCCCACTTTCATTTTACATCTCATGTGAAGGAGCGTAACCCTTCCATAGTGTGGCAAGGCTCCAAGATGCCTTGTGAGGGGAAAAGCTGTGTTAGTGTTGCACAGGGGGTCCAAGCACCCATACGGAGGTTTGAACACCCGCTTAGGGAAGGTGCCTGGGTGCCTGTGCACACAGGGATGGAACATGAATCACCTAATTTGAAGGGACCCATAAGGATCATTGAGTCCAACTGTTAAGTGAATGAGGAATCCCTTGAGCCCTGGTGTAGGATTTTTACCCCAGGATGAAAGTAAAATTTTACATTATGTGAATTATCATATATTGTCATGGGGTGAAATTCAGCATCAATCCAAAAGCCTGATATCTAAGCAAGAGGCAAGAAAAGAACCTTTGCAAGCGTATTCTAAATGTATATCCCAACCCCATGGAAACAAAGGCTTAATCTCACTTCTTTCTATCTAACCATTTTCCCAGATGTTTCCTGCAGTTTGACAGATGTGCCTTTTACTAGAAAGTTGCGCTCTTGAGAATTAGAATGTTGTGGACACTGTTGCTATAGACAATGACTCTGTGAGGGTAAGATTTGGAATAAAACGTTACATGAATTTCTAGTCCAATCAGTAGTTTTGTTCCCCGGGCTGGCAGTGCCGGTGCTGGAGGGCGGCAGGCACAGCCCAGCGGGTTTAACTCCTTTCAGCGGATCTGGCTGAACAAACGACTGTGATTCCCGAACATGATCTGGGGAAGGGAGCTGATGGATCTCCCGTCGGATACCGGGCCGCTCCCGGGGGACTCTTATGGCAACAGGACGGGCGGGCCGGGGGTCATGTCCTGCGCCGGGGGCGATGCCCGGAGTCCAGGGGGACCCTGCCCTGCACTGGGCCAAGGCTGGGCTGCGTTTAAGGTTTATCTCGAAAGAAAGCGAGGAGGGAAATAAAAGGGCTTCGCTGCCGTTGCAGTCTGGAGGGTTTGACCTCAATGACGGGACCACTTCTCCCAGTGGGGAGAGAATGCTGCTGGGATCCACGCGCTGTGGTGCTGAATCGGATCCAGTGTGGATGGATCCGGTGTAGATGGGTCCTGTGTGGCTGGGCACCATTATGGATGGACCCTGGTGTGAATGGGTGCCGTGTGCGTGGATACCGTGAGCGTGGACACTTATGTGGATGGATCCCGTGTGGATGGGTCCTGGTGTGGATGGACCCCCATGTGGATAAATCCTACGGTGGGTGGACACCTGTGTGGGTGTACACCCATGTGGATGGATCCAGTGTGGGTGGATCCCTGTGTGGGTGGATCCCGTGTCCGTACCACTCAGCTCACGCTGAGCTGCCTCTGCGTTTCTTACCTAACTGCACTGGTGCTGTACACGAACTGCAGCTCCTCATTCCCAATGTAAATGTTCCCGAAGCACGGCAGGATGTGCCCATAACAGCAGCAGCTGTACCTGTGGGACCATGTGTGCAGGGGATGGGATACGCCTGGTTTACTGACCAGAGCGCAGGATACCTGGTGAGGAAGGAGAGGGGTGGGTTTGGTAAGCCATGGGAACAGCCTTCAGAGCATCTGGGGGGAACTTGGCGTGCTCCAGTTACTGCTGCATGTTGTGTTTGAGGTGGTACACATGTGCTGTGCTCCCTAAGGAACAGAGTCGCACAGTGCAGTCACGTTATGGTCGATTCCGCTGTTCCTGTCGCAGTCCTGCTTTTCCAGTCCTTGTCTGTCCAAGTAATTTGTACCATATGTGTGTGAGCCGTGTGAACATGACTGACATCGCTGACATTGTGCTGCCTGAACGATGCTTCATGAATCTCTTAGTCACACTTTTAATCACTAACTTTCATTATTCACAAACCAATACTTTAAAAGGGGGCAGAGGGGAGGAAAGGGAGGAAAATCCCCAAACATTTTTGCTTGTGGTTTGCTTTTTTAACTAAAATCTCCTTTAAACCAGAAGCTGCAGTGAGAGGATACTGTTGATTGCAGAGTGTGATGGGTAACTCGGGCGCCTGAGCTGCAGAAGTGCCCTCTAAACATGCAACTGCTGCTGGGGTTGCTTTGGTTATCAGCTTTTCAAAGGATTTGTTTTACTATTGTCTTTGTTTTACTATTGTCCTTGGAAAAGGAAAAGAAACAGCTTTGCACTAACAAAATCTGATTAAACAACAAATGGTGCAATCAAAAACTTTCAGAAGAAACGAAACAAAGTCCCAAATCCCCAGGTGGGGGGGGAGAAACCCGCGGCAACCCGGGGAGGGGGGTGGCATGCAGGACTGTCCCGGCAGTTCAAACCTGCTCACAGCCACGTGTGCTGACAGTCAGAAATGAAAAAAAAAAGTCCTTTTCCCACAGGCAGTCCCGAAAGCAGAATACCTCCCTCTGAGATGGGTCGGTGTCTCTCTCTCTCAGTTGTCCTCCGCGAGGTGTCCCGTGGGGAAAAACTTCCTCTCAGGAAAAGAGGAGGAGACGGCCAAAAACCGGGCTCCTGCTCAGTCCGGTCCCGGACCAAATCCTGAAAAGACCCCGAACAAAGGACTTCCCGCCCTCCCCACGCTGCCCCCACCCCCAGCCCGGGAGAAACAGATTCCAACGTTTCTTTTCAAACCTATGGCAACTATATTGGTAAGAATAGTTGTGCAATATACAATGAAGCTGTTACTGTGTTTATAGTGCTTCTAGAGGTTTTGGTAATTCAGACTTTATTAGCAATTACAAAGAGTTTCAATAAACTTCTAATGAAATGATTACTCCTTTTATAAAACAACCTGTGAAAAAAATCTAATTTTTTAAAACCACTTATTTATACACTGTTCTCACTCTAAAGGCCTGAAGAGCCTGGGGGTTCTTTGAGAGGTATTGAAATTTCTGTATGAAAGTGAATTATTGTGCTTTCTCTGCTTTTCCTGCTGCACATCAGCTAATGTTATAGTGTGTATCTGATGGATAGAGACCACAATTCATAAGCTTTAAGGATCCAGACCCTTTTCCCTCTTTCTCATAAGACCCACTGAAGCTGGAAATTTGGCACAGTTAATTCCAGCACTGTGACCTTATTTTCAGAGATTGGGTTGTGTTGTTAAAACTCTTAATAAATAAACCTGCCATTCTCACGTTGTTGGTATCTTTTACTTCCCACATCATCTCTTTGAAAAAAAATTTTCATATGCTCCTCTACTGTAAGGTTTTCACTTGATTCATCTTTTAGATGATGTAACCAAGTAAAATCCCGTAAACTGGTGAGAATTAGGGATTCACAGATTGACTTAACCTGGTGCTCACTTTTACAAAAACAATTCCATGACAGGCATTGTTTGAGTGATGAACAAAAATATTTTTTCCAAATAAAAAAAAGTAGAACATATTGTGAGGAGCAGCCCAGTGAATCCTCTAAGAAAATGTGACTGCCATTTTTTATTTCCTCTGGCAGTCCTGCACAGCTTCACCACTGAGTTTTCCTAGAGCCTTCAGAACAGACTGATGCGCCCTGGCAGTATTGAGCACACATGTATGTGGCTGATCTTGCTGCACTGGGACATGACCCACTGCTGTATTTTCTGTTGCAGCCTTTCTCTGCCCTTGGCCTGTGGTATTCTCTGTGTGACCATAAATAGTTTTTACGGTATTTTCCAGTGACTTGGTATAAAAGGTTTGTTGCGTGTGCCAAGTTGAACTTCAAAAGGATGTTAATATGGCTGAATTATAAAAGCTGCATGTGACCCAGCTCATGAATTGGTAGAATGTAGGAGGAAATGTCTGCCAGAGGTGTTTGGGTGGGCAATGCAGTGGGTACAAATGAATCCCTTTACAACTGTCTCTGAATTTTTACAGTAACCCCTCTGACCTTCCAGCTGTTTGCATGGAAGCCTCTTTGCTCTTTCCCTGGGCTGTCAGATTTCCTTCCTGCTTGTTAGAAACTTTAGGGAAAGTTTGGAGTGTCTCTTTAACCTCATTTTTTTATCATTTGCTTTTCTGGAAGTTCTCCTCTCCAGGCATTCAAAGTGCCTTATGGACTTGAAACAGTTCAGATTTCTGCACAGACACTTTTAGTTACCCTTGCAGCAGTGACTTGCCTTTCTAGATTCTGTTCTGTTGATCCCAATATCTGCGTTACCCTGCCTTGCTCTCCAGAAGTGAGCATTGACAGACTCCCTCTGCTTCACCAGCTTTGTTTGACTGTCTCAGAATAAGGTTATTGTGCCACCAAGTACCCCGCTACTATGGTGACTTCCGTAGAGTTTACTTTTGAGCTAGAAATGAAATCTTAGTTGTGGGTCCTGACTGGCAGCTGTAGGATTGAGTTTCTGGCACGCTTTGATATGTCTGAGTTTTTCACTTTTACTGAAACTACCTTCCAAAAAAGTGCTCTCTGAACTGCAGTAGCAGCATCTCACAAAGACAGACCACATCCTCTGCAGTGCCTTTCTCAGCTTCCCAAATGTTCGCTTCTTCTGTCTTTTGTTCTTCCAGTTGGCAGAAATAGTTCTTCTGTTATGCATTTTTCTAGTGCATTGTGCAGGATTTTCCAAAGGCAACTGAAGCTACTGTTGTTCTTTCAGGAGGGAGTTACGGAGAGGTGGCTGATTCAGATAAATCTCAAAGGTTAGTTACTTGTCCTGTCTCTTTCCCAAGAACTGTGCTGTTCCTTGGCAGAGTTGGGAGAGGGAAGCCAAAGATACCCCCTTGCAGGTTAGAGGACCTCTTTGACTAAGGGATGAATACTTTTTGTCCTCAATCCTTGAAAACTAAGTCAGAGCTGATGGCAGCTGTACTCAGCTGTTTGTTCCTACCTCGAATGAGTTAAAGCAAACTTTGAAGATGTGAAATGGGATTATGTTTATATTCCAGAAATCACTGTACATTTTAGGAAATTTTTTAAGCTTACTGCAATAACCAGTTATACCTGGACACTTGTTACTGTGGTAATACTGAAATGCTGGAACTTTCTGTTGTTCTAGTACCACTTTTTGAACAATTAATGATTGTTAAAATTTATGTAATTTTCCTAACAGGCTAATTCATATTTACTGCTGCCTCAGCCAAATTAATGACATCCCTTACCATTTCAGAATTTTTCTGGATATTTACTATGTGTTAAAATTTTGTTGTTTGCATCTCAGGTATAGTTTAATTTCTTCCAAAAATTATGGAACTTTAGAATGAGCCATCAGGTGTACCCAGCAAAATGAGAACCTAAATGCAGGAGCTGGAGTAGGTTTGGAGTTGAGCAAACAGGCAGTAGCACTGCAGAGCAGAGAGATTAGTGGGCAATTTTTTCTCCCTTTTTTTTGAAGGTTGAATTACAGGTGACCTGCAGCCTGTACCCATTGCAGTGAGGTAACTTTGTCAGTGTTTCTGCATTGTATATGTACATGTGTTCCAGCAGTGATGTAACTTTTCATTTAATGAATCCCAGCATTTTACTTATGGATGGAATGAGTGATTACTGTTATGAAGAAACCAGTGCTACCTTTTAAAACAATCCTATGAGTGTTGGAGCAAAGATGGCCAAATATTAAAGAAAAAATTCCTGTGAGAAAATAAGTAGGATCTGAGGTTGTGCTGATTGATTTTACTGTACATTTGATTTAGATTTCAGTTTTGTGGGTTTGGCTTTGGACTGAGTTCTTACATCATGTCGTTCTCTTGCATTCTTTCATACTTGTGAGTATTAAGCTTTCAGGAAGAGAAGCTCATCTCTATCTGAAAATTTGTGCTTGGTGCAGGCAGTAATGGGACACTCCTTTATGCATTTCACAGCTTATTATTGATTACTGTGAAATCTGTCCTCCTTGTTGATTCCATTTGTAAGTGACAATCTTGTCTGAGATTATATCTCTGAAAATCCTGTTTTGATGAGGATAAATATAGAAAGTCTGACCTATGTTTGTTTATATGTAAGATTATCCTATTTTTTAGAGTATTTTCAATGGTTTAGACTTCTCATTTCAAAGGTCTTTCCATTAGCTGTAGCACTAAGCTGAAAAAAAATATCATTAATTGAAACTTTTTAAGGGAAAGAACTGCAGAATTCCAACTACAGAGGAGGGAAAATTGGTGTGGTTGGTGCATGTGTGATTTGGACTCTGAGAGAACTTGTATAAATATGATGTTTAATTTCCCAGACTGGGACTGGTGCTCAAGTTAAAAATTCAAAAGAACAAAAAGCTCTTTTATGGGAGGAGTTAACTTTAATTATTGGTGGCCGGAGAAGCTTCGAGGCAGTGCTTGAAATCCTGGGTGGCTCTCAGGAGTTGTTTGTAGCCTGAGGCAGAAAGTGAAGGCTCAGCCGCTTGTTTCTGTCCTTGTTTAAACCACACTGGGATGGGCAAAGGGCTGGAGGATGTTCCAGGCCAGGCCAGACCTGTGACAGAGCTCTCCGTAGCCAGCTGGCCCCAGCAGGACTAGAGCAGGAGACATGGATGCTCCAGTGCTGCTTCCAGAAAGGCCTTCCCAGGAGAGCAGTTGCCAGCTTGACCTGTGTGTTGGTACAAAAACATGAGCTTTAGTTTGGCCAGGTTTCCTGCAGGGATGGAGATACTGTACAAATAATGTTAAAATATCAGCAGTGGCAAAAAAAGGGAGGACATTCATTAACTTTCTTGGGAAACCCTATCGTGTGTCCAGGTTCTGTGGCAGGAGTGATTCCTGCAAAGACAATGATCTCTGCAAGTTGCCTCTTTGAAGGCTTTTTGGAATGGAGTACTCAGCCATAAAAGGAAAAGGCTACTTGAAGGAACTGCGAAGCATAAAGTTAATAAAGTGGGATGGGAAAGGGTTATATATTTAGATGACAGTCATTCAGAGATGTGGTTTGGAGAGGGCATTGGGCTGTTTAGGGTATTTTTTCATGTTATAAATACTTCAGATAATTGGCTGACAGAGCAAACTGATATTACTTTCAGGTTTTATTTGGGTTGTTGGGGGTTTTTTTAAGTCAATTCAGCTTGCTTAAAAAAATCTGAGTAAAGAACACTCCGGATTTTTCCTTATGCATATGCATATACATCATTGTATTTTGAAATACCATCTTAAATTCTAGTTTTCCCATCTCACAGTAATGTAGATAAAAGTAGATACTTTCACAGGAAATGATCCTCATCATGTGGAGCAGATATTAAGTATCAGTGGATTATAAATCCTTAAGTAGTCTTTAACAAAAGCAGCTGTCCTCTTTCAGACTTCAGAGTTTGCGAATAAAGACAGTAAAAGATGTTAGAAAACAAATATTATAAAGATGCTAAAAATATTTAAATCATGTTTGACTTGTTACACAAATGGAAGTTTGCTCCTAAGCAATATTATGCATTGTGTTTGTGTAAAGAAAGCATTTTACATAGTTGTTCCTTGTGCAACACACTCCTCTGTGCAACCATTTCAAGTCAGAGCTCTGGTTCTGCCAAAGAGAGTGTGATTTCTTCTCTTGGAGGTACAGTAATGCTTTTGGCAACTGTTCCTTAAGGATCTGCAGGCTGGAAGTGAGCGCAAGCAAAACTGTCCCCTTCACTGGGCCTCTTTTTTCCCTTTTCCTTAAGCAGCTGGCAGAGTTCTCTTGTTCCTGTAGCAGAGTGTGAATTACCCCCACTCTTGTGCCAGCGAACAGAACAGCCGTGGCTAAAGGGTCTGCAGCAAAAAATGCAAACAATACAT
Organism: Neopelma chrysocephalum; assembly: GCF_003984885.1. NCBI lineage: Eukaryota > Metazoa > Chordata > Aves > Passeriformes > Pipridae > Neopelma > Neopelma chrysocephalum. The sequence continues at coordinate 1,320,347 of NW_020897871.1, forward strand.
TTGAGCACCTTTGAGCTGGTTCTGAGGAGGGCTGGAGCATTGCTTTCAGTAGAAATTTCTTTAGAACCAGACTGCAGCAGAATTCCAGTCAGGATGTGTGTGGTTTTGGTATGACATCCACCCAAGCACATGATGCTTGGTAAGTGCTGGAGTCTGGCTTATGATTCATTGGGAAGCAACATGGGAAACAATTGTCTGCTTTTCAAGTGTTGGAGAAATTAATTTTAGGTTGGAATTGTAATTTTGCTAAAATAAACCTGCGAGTAGCTGGAGTTACCTGTGTTAGCAGGGAGGAAGGGTGGTGGATATGACTGATGGTCTCACCATGGAAATTGCTATTTTTTAAACCAGTAGAGTTGCACTGGGATCTCCCCCACTGCACATGGAGTCCAGGGTTGCATATGCTGGTTTTTAAGATGAAGTGGAGTCTGGGGATGGCAAAGCTGTTTAGACAGCTAGATTTATTTGTGGTATATATTTTTAAGTTCTTTTTCAAACTTGGTCAGAAATCCTTCTTTGTAATTTTCTGCCCTTATGTTTGACCTAAGAGATGACTCTCTCCTTGTTCAGTGCATGTGGAATGTTTGAGCTAATGGACTTCAGTGAAATGTAATTATCTTCACACACTTGCAGTTTTGATGCCCCCTCAGATAAAGTGTCTAATAGCAAAACAAGAATGACTTCTGTCAATAATAATAATAATTTTGAAATAGTAACAAATTTCCATTTCTAATAGAAAATTATTTCTAAAGTGTCATTTTAAACTAAAATTATTTAATAATGGGAAATTGATGAATACCCTGTAAGTAATTTTAAGTACAATTGTCTTACAAGTGGAGTCAGATATCTGTAGGATTTGCTGTTTATATTTAAATAGGAGGGACTAACAAGTGCTGGTGTATTTTCACAAGGGCAGAGCTATCATGTTACTGTCCTACACAGCACTGTAACATTTCCAGCTGGGCTCAGAAAAAATAATATCTGATGTGGAAGTAGAAGCTTCAGGTATTTTTCTTTTTTTTGCAAAGACTATATAGTTGAAGGTAGATGAATTGAGGAGAGGATCTTTGAAGAGTGGAGTATAAAACAGTTCCCTGGCCAGAAGAGGAGTTGTTCTAATTTAGGAAGAGGGCATTATTTGCCTACAGACAGGGCTGGGGTGTGGCCTGCTGAGATAACTCAATAATTTTAGGTGTCTTTAGGGAAAGTCTGCCTGCTGTGCTTGTTCCTGGCATCAGGCTGATCCCATTGTCCTTCTTGGTCCCTTCCAAAAATCTTTGCAGGAAAGTGTTGTTGGGTATTTTGTGTTTTGGTTTTTGTTAAGAATTGGGGTTTTCGTTTGTTTTTTTGTTGGTTTGGGTGTTTTGGGGGCAGCAAAACTACCAGTTCACCCCTATTTAGGGCTGTGACTTTTTGTTTAAAGTGAGGATGAGTGAAATAGGTGCTGTTGTGTAAAATGAAAAATGTATTTTGATTGGGAATTTCAGTAAGTTTGTTCGAACAATCACTGGTCACTTGACAGCCCCACCCCCCAGTAAATGCAGCACTAAATTGTTGAAAAGTGAGTTATAAGACAAAACCCTCAAAAAACTGGTGTAGCTACATTTTTTGACTCATTTTACGAGTATTTTTGGTGGAGGAAACTAAATTTTTCCCTTGAAAATCAACTTGTGCTTATTAAAACAGAAAAATTCTGAACAGAGATTATTCTTTTCTTTGAAGGAGTGAAAAGTAGGAATGTGCTGGAGCTGTAGGTGGTTTTGCAGCCTCCAAATGGTCATTTAAATTGTAGTAGACCAGATAATATTTTGTTGAAAAGTAAGAATTTGGCTTGCAGCCACCAGAGATTCTTCATTGCAGCACGGAGAACAAGCCATCCCTACACAGCCTTCATTTAAACAGTGATTTTTGCCATGGCTTTTCGTGTTGCTGTTTCCCAGGATATCTCATGGCTGTTGTGCTATTTCTGAAGTTCCCCACTTGCTTCCTTGGGGTGGGGCAGGAGGGTTTGGTTGTGTCCAGGAGCTGTTTCCCTACTGTAATTCAAGAGGAGGCTACTGTATGTTAAATATAGTCCCTGGCGCTGCCATTAACTCACATTTGCATCAGTCATTAGCTCCGAGCGCTGCAATTCCAAACTTTCCTGCTGAGTGCTGCTCCTGCAGAGCAGTGGAATTGAAACAGGCCCGAGGCTGGGAGAGCGATTCCTGGTGGATTTGAGCTGCTTTATGCTGTCCAAATGCAGCCTGCAGAGAGGTTTGGGAAACACAGGGTGTTCAGGGACCATCTTGAGCAGCAGCTGTGAGACCTTCGAGGCTAGATCTGATGGTTGATTCTGCTGACCTGCAGCTGCTAATTTGTAATTAGTTGAAAAAGATGGGGGGGCAGAGCAGGGGGATCCAAAGGGTTACAAATCGTATTGTTAAGCTGTTGGCTGCTCCCTCCTAAGCATGCCAGGGGAATCTGCTTGAGGGCTGTGTCCTGAGGTTCTCAAGTCACTGGTTGCCTGACATCATATTAACCCTATCTTTACCATGATAAATGAAATTTGATTCAGGCAGCAATAGCAGATTTCTGTACAACCACATGACTCTTAAGCAAACTCAACAATAGCACTGAAGAATTGTGAGAAGTTTCTCAACACAGCAGAGATCTGGATCCTCATCCCTAGAAAGATGATCACTTTTCTAGCTCTTACCTGAGAGGGGCCACAAAGATATGGGAACAGGTTTTATTTGAATAAAGTATTACATTGGGGAAAAAAGTTGTTGAACAGAGATGAACTTGGGAGTGGCATGAAGATGATGAGCAGGGAGCAATGGCTTTGTCTCTCTCCTAATACAAGAATCAAGGCAAGAGCAGACCAAGACAGATTTTAGGTTAAAAAGAAACAAAAAGAACCCGTGAAGAAAAGGTACTAACAAAGTATGTAGTTTGGACTGTGGAATCCCTGGCCACAGGATGCTGGTGAGGCTAAAAGATTTAGGACTGGCCAGGATCCAGGGCAGGATCACCATGGGACATCCCCACACCCTGTTTGGGTGTTTTAGGGGTTCCTTATTTCCCTCGACTGGCAGGGCTTTTTTCCCCTCAGCCTTCCTTTTGGAGACACTTCCTCAGATATTGAAACAGGCATTAGCTTTTTGAACTTGTAACTTCAGTATTGAATTGATTCCTTTTCTCTCTCTGCCTAATATTCATCAGCATTTTTAAAGGTTGCTCCTGCATATTAATTTGCTGTGATATGCTTTAAAAAATGGGGGGAAAACCACTTTGGATTTTACCCACTTATACACAGGACACATAGGACACTTCATTAGTACTTCAAGAATCTTCTGAAGACAGGTTTTATTTTCCACAAAGTCAACTTTCTCCTCTGGTGCCTTCCTATGGGAAGGACCGATGGAGTTTGCAGTTTGAAACTCAGTGACCAGTCCCTGCAAGTGTGTGAACTCTTACAACAGTGGTACTCTCCAGACTGCCAGTGATACCCACACTTCCCTGGGTAATGCCTGAAGTACCTTTCCCTTGAGTCACTGGTTTGCCTTTAATGACAATTATATTGCTGTATGGAAACTGAAGTCTCTCATCCCTAGATACAACCCCAGCTTTATTTCCATTGCAATAAATGATAGGCTAATTATGTGAGCACATCTACTGGGATTTACTTTTCAGGAGTAGTTTGAAATTACTTTTTTGAAAGAGCAGTTGTAATTAAATGATTCTGAGGTAAGTGCAGTGTAGTTTGCTTTTCCTTCGTTTTCTGCTCTGAAGATTTTGCTTCCTGCCTTGACTCACTGCATTTTTGCTGATATCAACTGTGTCTTTTCAGTAAAATAAACTTTCCTTGGGCTTCAGCAGCAAATATTGCAGTGTAAGAAGAGGGAGTGGGATAAATAGTATGTTAAATGAGGAGGTGTCTGATCTTAAAAAAGTTGTCACTTTAACTCGGTGCATCTGAATGAATATCTGAAGAAATTCTATGGTGAAGAAAAATGCTGGCTGCCAGAGCTTGCAAATGTGGATGATTGGCTTCTCTTTGCAGGGAGGAGGCTGGCTAGACCAGGGGTACCTTGCTGAGGGATTGATTCTACACCTCCCACAGCCCAAGCAAAGTGCATTTCCTGGTGTTTCTTACAGGGATTTAATGTTGCATATCTCAGAAGAGGGACCCCTGTTGGCCTAGTGGTTAGCATGCAGGACTCTCACCGCTGCGACCCAGGTTCGATTCCCAGTCCCCCGGGCAGATGGAGCCCGTTAGCCCTGTGTGGCCATCCATCTATGAGAAGGTCACTCTAAACAAACCTACGTCCTGAGGACTTCACTGCCATTGTCCAAGCTTGCTTGGCCCCGGCAGATGAACCTTAGGATTAAAGGGTGGGCTCAGTTCAGCGCAGGCTGTGTCTCACCTAAAAAATCCATTGCGCAGGCTGGAAAGGTAAAAGACCTTTCCCCAAATCTTCGTTCACGAAGACTGGCCATTATTATATTATCTCAGAAGAGCTCGGAACAACAGTAAGGCCTTTTTTCTTTCCTGCCTTAGAAACAAGACTTCCAACGGGGATTACCGGAAGGAGCACCGGGAGAGGAGTCGCAGCCCCATCGAGAGGGCAGCTGCCCCGACAATGAGCCTTCATGCCAATCACATGTATGCCTCAATCCCAAGCTTGAGCATGGATCAACCTCTAGCACTGACCAAAACCAGCATGGATGCAACCAGGACAGTCAGCATCACACCAACACTGACTTCTGTGGAACGGCAGCAGGTATGGGCTGGCAGGAGCTGTGTGGGTGGAGAGTGCTGGCTGTGGACACAGTGAGGACTCCCAGGTATAAGCAGAATGTTTTGTGAATTACAATAGATAGGAGATACTATTCCTCAGGCAAAATGTATTTTAAAAACACGCAGTGAATGTCACAGCTCCTCGTGTGTAATGTGAATATATCACATGTATGTAAATATATTTACGATGTGTAAACGTATCTGTCACAGATTTCTTGGCCTTTCTGCTTTCCCTGATGCATGTGTTTTAATTGGGAATGCAAAGTGTGTGGTTCAGTGAAGTCCCAGTACCTGCTAAGCAATGACTGATGCAATTTGCAGATAGAGGGTATCATCTGTGCCCCTCTTGGTGATCCATGTGTGCTCCCCTCCCCTCTGTCCCAGCTCTCTCCCACCAGGACTGCTGAAAAACGGGTGCAGGACAAAAAGGGCATAAGGGAAAATGTTCCAGGTGAAAGAAGCTGGAATGATCTTAGTTGTTTTAGCCAGCCAAAAGCTGCATTGTTCAGAGCAATGTTGTGTCACTAAGTCATAACGACTTCTCCTAAAGCCAAGTAATTGTTTTTGATTATTTTATACTTTATTTCCATATGCCGAAGTGGTTGTTGGAGGGGTTTTTTTGTTGGTTGGTTGTTTTTTGACTTTCTTGCACATTGCACTTGTTTTGCTTCAGAAGTGCTGAAGATGAGCCTATGCAGGTTCTACAAGAACAGTTACGTGTCAGACAAACTTCGATCCCTCTTACAAGTGGAGAGACCAAGCAAGAGAATTGAGTTGTGATGAGCTGCAGCACTGAGAAATGAAACTGGCCCATGTACCCAAATCCATCCTTCCTTCCTTCCCTCCTGCAATGATACCCTGCAAAGGGTGAACATGTGGAGTAGATGGTTTTTCACGTGCTTTTCACTGGAGCCATCAACTTCCCATCCCCTGTGGACTTCCACAGATGTTGGCTGTGTACGCGAGTCCCTTACATTTTGCTGTGCCAAACCCCGACTTTGCACTGCTGCTTTCTCACACCCCTTGGCAGTAGCTTGCAGAGCTCCTGTTCAGTGCAGGTCGGCTGTTCCTTGCTCTTGGTTATCAGTGATGACAGAGGAGAAGGGACAGGCTCCAGTGACAACACCAGTGCCCTTTGACAGCATTACTGCTGTGTCCCTGCTCAGCAGCTGCACCACTGACATTCTGTCTGACTGGGCTGATTCCTGCTGCCCAGTACTGGATTCCTCTCTCCTGTTATCTTTGATGGTCTGAATTAGATTACAGTCATTTTTCTTGGGAAAATAGGATGTTGAGGTAAGACCTTGCTAAGATCACGGAAGAGAAATCATCCAAAATAAAAAGTCTAGTGATAAAAAGAAACCTTAGGTTGATGATTCATTGTTCAGTTTTGTGGGGTTTTTTTCACCTTAACATGTTGAACGGGATTTCATCTTACTCTGTTTCTAATAAACAGGTGGGGAAAAATTTCCTTCTTATATTCAACAGGGCAGCGTTATTCCGTATTCCGTTGTACTGACTGCTACTAAATTCTCAATTTACCTCAGTATTTTCATACAAGTGCCTGTATTCTGCTCAGTGCTCTGTACACACACACAGCCACAGCAGGGGACTCTCTAAGATGCCTTATCCTGCCTCTTGGATCCTTCGTGGTGTTGGCACATGGATTCCTGAGACATTATTACCTGTCTGTCTCTACTTCCCACCTCTTCCATGTCCAAAATACTCTTTTGAAAAGATTAGCATACATACCCTTCTCAAAAAAACGCTTCGAAGAGGTACATCTTGGCCTCCATAGAAAATAAATACTTCCACATGTGAAATGCTTACAAAAAAATCAAATTCTTTCTTTCTTTTATTTACTTTTTTTCCTTTGTTGTCAGTGCAGTGAGACGTAGCTAGCCTGTTGTGTAAAATTCCTGTTGTGTCCTGCAAAATGATGTTAAACCTCCCTGAAAAGCTCAGCTCTTTTACTTTACAGATCTTGCTCTTTACTGGTAAGAGCGAGACTTCACTGGTCTTGCTCTTACTCTACCTAAAGAACCACCGAACAAGGAGAACTCCCTTCTTCCCCAGTGACCTTGTGTCAGGGTAATGCAGTGATTTTTGTGGGTTTGCTTCACAGATTTGTAAAATGGACAAGAAGTTAAATTACATCAATTCTGTTAATTTTTTTGGAAAACTTAACAATTAACTTGCATTGAGTATAATGGACTCTTTGTATCAGAAAATATACCAAAGATGCAAAGCAAATCTATTCCAATGCCTGTGTTCTTTCCCTTCAGCCACCTGGAGAAACTGGGACATTTCTTTTCCCAAGGCCTTGTTTCAATGTAACATTTACATAGTAAACAACTATAAAAAGAGTATTTTATGTTTACACTTTGTACAAAGTATAGATGGCAGAGCTATGATGATGTAATATAGATTTTGGGAAATTTGCATGTGTTGAGAATGAAAAAAGATTATGTTAATTAAGTAGTGCTGGAGAGCAGATTAATTACAACAGGAAAGTATTTGTGGTCAAGACTGGCTCAGGAGCTCTTCAAATTATACATTACTGCTTTGTGTCTGCAGTGTAGAATACAGAATTAGAGCTAGGAAAACTCAACTTCTGAATGAAAAACTTGGGTAACACCAAGATGACAAATACTTGTAAAATCTGCAAAGCCCTTCTGAGTCCTGGAATGACACAGATGTGTGGCTGTAGGATGAAACATACATTTAATGTGTTGACATTTGACATTTAGTGCTGCATATGGAATGTCTGTGAGGTTGAAACAGTCACTGTAAAATCATTTTAATGCTTGTAATGATTCGCTTTCACACTGCCCTTTTTCTGTGTGGCTGCTCACCACTTTATTTCCATAATGGTGGAATTTTTGAATTTTAAGTGTGGATTTTTTTATTTTTTTTTTTAAAGCTGAATATTTGGGGGTTTAATGTGCTTTGTTGAATCGGATAGCTCATGAGTTTAATTGGTGCTACTGTGGCTGGGGCTGATGGCCCGAGTGAGTGACAGCTTTCCTATCTGTTCCCCCCAGAACCGTCCCTCTGTCATCACCTGTGCTTCTGCCAACAACCGCAACTGCAGCCTCTCCCACTGCCCCATCGCCCACAGCGGCTGCGGCTCCGGGCCTGCCTACAGGAGACCCTCCAGCAGTAAGTGACATCTCCAAACTCCCCACGGCCTCAGCAGAATTCCAGGAGAACAGAATGGGCTCACCAACCTTAGCTGTGCAGGCACTGATGTATTAGCAATTCAAAGTAAGGGGGGGAGAGAGGTACTCTTTCTTCTTGTTTTGAAAAGCTGCTTTAAAAAAAACACCCCACACAGACAAATAAGTCATTATGTTTATTTTAGTCCATCTGACAAACAGCAGCCAGGGCCAGCAGATCCAACTATGGAACCATATTTTAGGAGCTGTAGTTTCCCCAGTCTTTCAATAGCCAGTAAACTCTTACTATTCAGCTGCAGTCACAAAAATCTTTCCTGCAGCTACAAATACTCTTCCAAAGCCCATACCCTCCACCCAGCTCTGCATGGATAACACAAAAAGCTTTGGAGGGTAGTTGCTACAGCAACCCAAGCAGGAAGTTTTAACTTTCTGCCTTCTATGCAATTCGTACTTTTCATGAAATCTGTTCAGGCAATACTTGCTGGGAAACCTGGGGCCGTTTCTGTTCATCTCTCCCACTGCAGAGTGGGAAAGCCCAGGGGAAGCACAGCCCTTTCATGTCAAGTCCTTTACCTGCTGAGGCAGAGCTTTAACACACAGCATTGCTGAAAGGTCACGGCAGTGGGGCTTCATCAACCTGGATGTGTCCATGGAACAATACCAGTGTGATGTAGGCAGGAACCTAGAAGTCTATAGTAGGGTATTAGTCTTATTAGTAGCAGTATTTTTTTGATTTTGTAAAGCTCAGCGTATTGTTGATAACTAGATTTAGAAGCTGAAGTGTTAACTAGAATTAGAATTAGAAGCTGAAGGAGACCCTTAGACTCTTGATCAAGTCAGTCAATAGGGACCTCAGCTGTTACAAGTTTTCTCACAAACTGGTGTTACTGGTCTCAGGAGAGCTGCAGGAGACCTCAGCTGCACTTACATGGGCTTGGGAAGAAGGGTAAATGTTTCCAGAAAAGATTTGTCTCCTGTCAGGTGAAGAGGTTTATGCATGACACTCATGTTTATTTTGGGATCAGTCAAGCCTTGCTGTAGCACAGATGCCAGTGCCATGGATCCCGACAGTTCCAAGTGCTTTTTGAAAGATAATTCTCATTTAGACACAGATACTGTTTCTAAAATGTAAAACTGCAGCTCTCTCACATTTAGTCTGAGGAATTACTGTACAAAACTGTCTTTTCAGGTTCTTTGTTCCTTTTTTAATAGTATTACATCAGTTTAATGCACCCAGTGCAAAAGTAATGATTTCATTTAGTTTCCTGACTGCTCTGAGCACAAGCGTGTGAAGTAAGATGAAACCCTGAGGTCAGCTCTTGGCACATAATTTAGAATGAGGGTGCCTCACACCTGACTGGGACGTCATTTTAAAAACCATTTACATCTTCAATTCTGTTTAAGCCTAAAGATAAATTCTATGTTATTGTTTGGGGAGAGGGTTTCCAAAGAATTGCGGCTGTAGCTATTAGTAGGCTGAGGGAGAATATAATTATATATAAAATGCTTACCTGTTGCAGGTCACAGAAATGCAAAAATACTTAACTCCATTTTTACTTTTTTTCATTTTCATTTCTTATTCCCCATCCCATTCACTAACAGTCCCCTAATGATGTAAGGAAACCTGGCTTCATGCTGAGACAGGGGCTTTTCATGAGGGCTTGTAGTGACAGGACAAGTGGCCTTAAGTTCAAGGAGGGTAGATTTAGGTTGGATATTGGAAAGAAATTCTTCCCTGTGAGGGTGGTGAGACCCCTGGCACAGGTTGCCCAGAGAAGCTGTGGCTGCCCCATCCCTGGAAATGTCCAAGACCAGGCTGGACAGGGCTTGGATCAACCTGGTCGTGTGGAAGGTGTCCCTGCCCACGGGATTAGCTTTAAGGTCTCTCCCTACCCAAACCATTCTGTGTTTTGTGATGGAAATACAGGAGAAAATCTGGGTTGTGGATCCAGCACTCGGTGCCAGGGTTCTAACACGTCCCGTGCCTCCTTTCCCCACAGCCACCACTGCCTGTGACCCGGTGGTGGAGGAGCACTTCCGCCGGAGCCTCGGCAAGAACTACAAGGAGCCTGAGCCAGTGGCAAACTCGGTTTCCATCACGGGCTCGGTCGATGACCACTTTGCCAAAGCACTCGGGGACACGTGGCTGCAGATCAAGGCTGCCAAGGACGGAGTCTCCAGCAGCCCCGAGTCGGCGTCGCGGCGGGGCCAGTCTTCCCCTTCCTCCCACATGGTCAATCATAATCACTCACCCTCCGTGGTCTCCTGAGGAGAGGACCGTTCCCTTTGTCAATTTGCATGGTTTGACTGAGCTTTGAACAGTGCTTAGATAGTGTTGGGGGAGGAGAGGTTAGTTTTCAACACGTTATTGTGTACTCACTTTTTTTTTTTGTGAAAGGGTGCCCTTAAAGACAATAGCAGGAACTATTTCATAAAGATTCATATGATGTAGCATCCTTTTTTCCTGCCTCAATTACCAAAGAAACCTCTGATGCAAATCTGCTGCCCCTTAAGAAAATAATGCACGCTAATCCACAAAAGCCATTACACTTAGTTGGTTGACCCCAGTCCTTTTTGCTTTTCTTAGCTTCTTAAGACTAGAATTTGTCTGGTTTGCTTACATTGCTTTTTTTTTTTCCCTCTGTGAAGTAATTTTGTATGTATATACTTGAAAAGAACTGTTATGTATGATTTGCACTATTGGAGGAGGACTGAAGTTGCACAGCAACTTTCTGGAAGAGGCTAATATTTTGAGGGCAAACTGCTGAAGAAAGGGTTTAAGGATGACATTTCTATCAGTTTGATTTTTCTTAAAGCAAAACAGCTTTGGAAGGGGAAGTCTCATACAGGTTATAGGTCTTTCTCTCTTTAGATTTCAGGTGCTTAGTGCTTGCAACTGGACTGCATAATTTACAGAACACGGGCATTTTTTCCTAAACACTGCAGTTTGTTAGACTAGAGCTGAGGTTGGAGGGTTCCATAGTGCTTAACGATGCATGTTTTATGAAAAATAGCTGGTATCTATTAATGTATAGACAGTAAGAATCATAATACTTATTAGCTTTTCTTCAGAACTAGTTTATTTTTGTCAGTAACAATCCTAGATATACTTACTGCTGGTACAGTTGTACTCTATGGTATTTGTATTTGATATTCACTTTAGTAGCAGCCAGCATCGAGGGCAGCCTCAGGACAGGCCTTGTGCCACCCTTGGAGCTGGTGGCTGCTGGCACAGGATGCTGAGCTCTGCGCAGGTCCAGCGACCCTTCCTGTCTGCAGCACTGCTGCTTCACAGGGATTTGCTTCCTAAAACCAAGTCTGTGTAATCTACCCTTAACTAGCTGCAGGAACTGCTACTGTTACGGATCTTGGCTGGACAACAGATTGTTACAGTTTGTGACATATGATCTTTCTTTCTGCCTTTTTTTTTCCCTTTTTCTTAAGCCTATTCCTAAACCGATGCCAAGTTGCAGCAAACATTCCTCCAGTAGAGACTTTATACAGGTATTACTGCATTTATTATCATTTGCTATATTAATAGCTACTAACTAGAAATTAGGTAGTAGAGGCAGGCATGAAACCACAGCTGTGCTAGCGCTAACAGCTTCTCTTTTTCTTGTTAAGTGTAACTGCTCTCCCCTGTACATTCCATCTTCCCAATACAGTTGCAACTAGGGCTTTTTTTTTATGCTGGGTTACCTGAAACGATTGGTTCAGTGTAGAAAATGAGAACTAGTTGGAAGATGAACTACACGTGATGTATTATGGACTGTGTTACAGTATTGGGTCCACTGTGGCTTTTATTTTATGCCTTTTTTTTTTTTTAAAGTTAAGCTATTTAATTTGGAAAGGGTGCAGGGTAGAAAGAGATCGGGAGATTGGATCTTACTCTTGGTGAGAAGGTGGCTGCTCAGTTTTCTTTAAAAAAAAAAAAATATAAAAAAACCCCAACATCTAAGCCCCCAGTTTTACACATTTCACTACCATCTTACTGGTTAGTCAACGCTTCCTTGCTTTGGCATTCAGTACCCTACTCTCTGTAGGAAGATTGTTAAAAGAACACTTTTTTATATAGGTAACTTTAAGACCATCGTTACGCTGTGCGTAAAGAATGTACAGAGAAATTTGTAGGTATTTTTTGAGGAACAATTAATTTGTTAATGATATGTAGCTATTTAATTTTTCCCTTTCCTTTATTGTAATCATTCATTTATTTTTTTTTTTTGGTTGGAGAAAAAAGTTGATCTTTTTTTTTTTGTTGTAGATTTGTCTGTAATACAGTAAAAGTGCAGGAACACAGTTATTCTATGAGGACACTGCATTAGCATTAATAGCCACTCATTTGTTATTGCTAGAGGCTACTGAGCAGTATAACAGTCAATACTAATACTGTAGATCGACTCTGTGGAAAATGTGACTCCTATATTTCTTTGTAAACACAAGTAAGATAATGTTTTTAAAGCTAATATTTTCAATAATAGCTGTTTTACAACATTACATTTACTTATCTGAGATAGGTAAATGGATTTGAGGGCAATAAAGATTTAATGTGCAATGTCCAGTAAAACATATATTATTGGACACAACAATGTCACGAAAGCCAAAGGGTTGGGGGGAGGTGGAAGGACACTAAACTGAACTCACCATCATGAGACGTGGTGAAGTTTCTTCACAGAGCCAGGTTATCTACAGTTCAGTTTAAACAATTCTCTCTGTGTTTGTAAATCTGTAATATACCATTCTTTTGTGGCCTTGTTTCACCTGGAAAAAAAAAAAGGTTTGGCAGGCCATCTTTTTTTTTTGTACTTAAAAGTAGCCTTAAAGAACAATAAAGTGCTCTTAAATCACAGGTGTGTTCCTATGCCTCTGTATTGCTTGGCAAGAGAGGAAATTGGTGTCTGTGCCTCTGGAGCTGGAAGCAGAAACAAGCCTCTGGTCATGTCCCGGTCTCCTTCCAATGAACCCACCTTGTTCAGGACGGTGACCCCACCACAGGGGCTGCCACAGCCTCACCTGAGGCTTGGCGGGGGGGTCTCTACAAGACTTTGTCAAGAAAAAAAATCTTTTCAGCAACAAAAAGAATCTGTTGCTCCCCCAGCAGCTGTGCTGGGCCTAGAGGAGCTCACCAGCAGCTGCTCCTGAAAAGGGACTGGTTTGGAAAACACCAGCTGGTCCTGCATTTCTGCCTCATTCATAAAATAACCAATGTCTTGATTTTCTTCCATTTCATTTGTCCCTCAACTTCTTCAAGTGTTACCTAGAGAACAGGGAGAAGACAACTGTATTTCAAATGTCAACATCCACCATCTTGTGTTCCAGGTAAGGTGCATTCTAATGGCACATCATTCATTCATCAACTGAAGATGGTTAATCCTTAAAAACAAGTGTTCTAATTACCTGAGTTTGAGAAAGCTTGGTGAACCAGCCTGCAGAGGGCTTTTCAACACTGAATGCATGAGAGGGGGTTCCAAAATTAAAAAAGGAGCCCCTAAAAGTAACAAGACACAAAGTTCCTGTTTGAGCAGTGGGGCCTGAATGGTTTGGAAACACAGCAGGTCTGGCTTGGCTGTCCAATGGCTGGGCTTGGGGTGGGGGAGATTCCACGAGACCACTTCCAGAATGATTTGTTTAACACACCTGAAACACATCCCTCTTGTGGAAAGAGGCCTAAATCCATGTTGTGAGGGTGTGTGGGAGGGAGGCCAAGGACAACATGCCCCGCAAGCCTCACAGTCTGCTTTTCAAGGGGAGCTGGTTTCCTTTCAGGAAAAAGTCATCCCTGCATCAAAGATTTGGGGAGGTCCATGGGACATGCCAAAGAGCATCACTATTTTTCAGGTCAGTAACTTACAATGTGTTCCATTTTCTACATGGTAAAAGGAAGAAAACTAATTTTTTTTCCTACCACATGATATTTCTAATTACTAAGCAGTAATTCTGCACAGGAGGGTGGCACCATGGCCAGGAGAAACTAGGCCATACACACACAACCAGACCATATACACACATTTCATTAAGTCCCACAGTATTTGTAATGGCTTTTTTATAGGAGCTAAACGAGAGGCAACTTCCAGCTGTGCCTTTGTAATCTCACCCTTACAAATACACATATTTTTGCTAATTTAATTTTAGCCACAATTTTAATTTTAGAAAATGGACCTGATCACAAATACCCTTGGGATTGAGCTGGGATCTCTGTGCAGAGTTCAGTGAGTGCCCTCTCTGTGCATTTCAAAATGGATTGGTTGTGAAAATTACCTTTGCATACAAATATATCCAGAGGCCAGAGAGATAGCCAGTGCTGGTGTGACCCAACAGAACATAATTATGTATGTACCATATACCTGGGCACAATGTCTCTGTGTCCTCAGTGAGTGGTGTCACTGATAACTAAGTGACCACTGACCTATCCATGGACTGGGCTTGCCCAGCGGGGTGGAAGGGACCTTGCACAATGTTTATGTCCTCTCAAACTAAAACCACACACAACAGCAAAGGGAGTTCATTGATGGTACCAAGCTCAGAGTTGCTCTCGGTGGGGTCTGCACTGGATGAGGGCACTCTAGAGTCAGATGGCTGCAGGGAGCTCAGCAGGGAATTGCTGCAGCTGCCCCTAAATCAGCTGCACTTATCCCAGGATAACCGACTGTCAGATTTCACACTGGCACATGCACAGAACTCGCAGCTGTAACCAGCTCACCATCACGGACTGGGGCTGGAACTGCACCAGTGAGGAGCTGCTTCCCAAATCACAGCTGAACTGTTACTGCAGTGGGGGAACACTCCCAGGGCTGAGACACTGCTGGGGGTGAGAACAGCTGTTCCAGCAAGGCCAAAGTGCTCAGTGGAGAAGAGATGCAGAAATGTCCTTCAGCGTGTCAAGTTGCTTAACGTGGTACCCTGGCAAAACAGATCCCAAGTATTTTCAATGTTATTTGAGCAAGAGCTGCACTCACCAGAACTGGCTCACTTGGGCTTGGCTGAGGGGAACATTCACAATATCTTTAGATCCTTCTTGAGGAACAATGAAATAGGAAACCACTCTGCATCTTCCTGTCTCATCTGGCAGGGGTACAGACCTAAGTATGTTACACACCGTGGCTCCAGCTCTCTTCCCTTAGCAGACAGTTTTTTCACAGCCAGATTATGTGGTTTGTTGAAACACATTTTATCCCTGAAGGCCTCATGATAGAAACTATACTAATTTAATAATTTTTAACCTCTCCTTCCATGGGAACATTCTACCCCTCTCTGTGTAACAGCTCTCTCAAGTGTATTTCTTGGGTATAAGGCAGCCAAGAGAGACAATTTTTTTTAAGCTGCAGTTATATACAGCCCCACAGCAGCTGCCTTGTTCTTCAGACAAGGCTCTCCTGTGTTCCCTTGGTGCTCTCCTGTCACACACATAAGGCAACAGCACTACATGTCTCCAGAGGTGGATGAGAGGTGGAAAGCTCCTCAGGAGCTTCCACACCAGTAAACACTGACTGAGGAGACACAGCTCCCACTAGACCAGCTCTGAGGCACTGATGAGGGGAACCAAGTGCTCCATTGAGACCATCATAAAGTCTCCATACAGGGTTTACATTTAACATGGACAGAACCCAGCTCAAAGAGAAATGAGAGCTCTCCAGGTCGACCTCTCTGCAATGTACCCACCCTGCAGAGACAGTGGGACCAGGGCCAAACACACCAAACACCAGACCATTCCCAGTGCAGGCTCCTCTTGGGCTGCTCCTTCCTCTGGTGCTCAGAGTGGATGGGGTCCTGCTGAAGGCAGGCTCTGTCCCCATCCTACAGCCACCCATAAGAAAATCTCATATTCTCCCTTGTGACACCATCAGGAGCCCAATCCATCAGACAAGAATGCACAGACTGAGGGGTTTACAGCTGCTAACTGCTGTATCGCTTCAGCATCAATACCCAGTGACATTCCTGCCTGCTGAGAATGGTTGGCATAGGATTAGTCTTACATGGATATTCACTGGCATGAGTTTATATTGTAACAGAGCTGGAAAAAACAGAATTTCTTTTCCCATAGGCTAATTTTACATAATGACAAAGCAGTTACTGACTTCCAGCAAGAGCTACTTCAGTCACATGAAACTCTTTCAATCTTACAATCAGGTTTGTAGTCCTGCCAGTTTCTCTGCTCACTGCTGCACTGTTCAGTCTAATTTTACATTTTATTTTGCTAAGCAACAGCTTTCTTAAATGCCAAGGAGAACATCTGTCTTCTCTCCATCACAAAGAGACACAAAGGCATCTGTCAACACAAAGCTGTGTCAGCCAAATGCCTGCCATGTTTAATAGAAAGTTGCTTAAAACTGTTTACTCCATTTGGGGAAATACTCCACACACAGAAATTCTTCTGAGAGGGTCTGCTATCATGGGGAATCACAGCTACTTTTCTAATCCAGGAAAACACAAAGCTCCAATCTCCTGCTTCCCAAAGTAGTAAAATAATGTGGGTCGAGTTGTATTTATGACATGTGGCGTGTGTGTTAAAATATACACAATATACCACTCTGATTATATTAGTTCCAGGTAGTTAAATGAAAGTATAAAAAACACAGGGTTTTTTTCTTTACTTTCAGAAAAAAAAAATTATTCAACTAGTTAAAAAAAAAATTTCTCAGCCTAAACCCAAACCTTTTCACTGGCACACTGCAGAAGTCTTTTTTTCCTTTTTTTTTTTTTTTTGGAGGGGAAGAGGGAGATGAAAATAATGGAAAGAAGTAACAATACTTACAGATCAAAATGAGGGCCTTTCCTTTCGAGTGACAAGTTCTTGAGCTTCTGCTAAAGCTACAGAAAATCTCAGCTTATTAACTTCACCAGAAGAAAGTGTGCGTGTTCAAGGAGCACCAAAGGTAGCACAGCACTGTTATGGGGCTTAGGGCAGCAGCAAAGTCTTTTCTCTTACTTTCCCTGACATACCCTGAGTTAACTTGGTTTTACTTTTATCCATCACACATTTTCTCAGGGTGTGAGTAGTTCCTGACATTGTTCCAGCTGCTCCAGCTTGTTATGCTTTATAGACTGATAAATAATTTCCTCTCAAGCAGGCAAGAAAGGTGAAAACCTTCTGCCTCCAATCTGCCCCTTCCTACAAATGAAAATGCTGAAAGAAACTAATGGGAACAGATATCTAATTGAAGAAGATAATAATTTCTTCTCATTATTCAGAGCTGCTAAAAATAAAGTCATCCTCTGCTGTGAAGGTCTTTTTACCTCAATGGCAACCTTCTGCCACTTGTTTGTAAGTCTCTCCTTCCCAGTGGCTCTCACACCTCCCCCCGTGAACCAGAAAATCAAGATTAAAAGAAGTAATTTCTAAGCTTGCAGGGCCAATTAATAAAGTTACAACAGCAACCAGTAAACCTAGATCTTAAAAAGTAGGCAATATTCTCATTTTGACCCCCTAAACACAGGTTAATTATATACCTATGTATATAAAGAATGTATATGAGAAAGCCCTGATGACACATCAGGAAAGTGGAATTAGCTAGTCCAGAGGAAAGTAATATCTAAAAGCAAGCAAGACATTTTCTTTATTATAATAAAGATGTGGCTGGATGAATACAGGCTAAGAACTAGCCTCAGAATGATCAACCACATAAATGTAAAATGCACTTCAGCTTTTAAAGATGTTGCCTAAGTTGTGCTATTTCAGAGCTTTGTTTTGCACCCCTCGTCTCTCAGTCTGTGCCTTGCTAATTCAGCCTCTCTCTTTCCTGCTCTGTTCAGTGTAATGTGAGAGCTCAAATGCAGAGCTTTCAGGTAGAGAAATGAATAAAAACCCACCAAAGTCGCCACCCAGAGTACGGGGGGATTCCAGGGCTCTTGGTTTAAAGATTTGCAACAGATTTCCTCACAAGAAAAAATAACGCTTTTGTTGCTGCCAGGCTTACAAATAAAGCCTGTAATATGGGACATGCTCTGACCTTTCAGGATGATGCAAAATCAGCAGCAGTAAATCAAACGGTGACTTTGCTGACATGTCTGTAACTTTTAGTGATTAATCCAACATACAAACAATTTCTACTTGGAAATACAGGAAAGAGGAATGTGGGATTCTCCTCCTGCTCTGCCCTGGTACAGATGAACTCTGGATGCAGTTATGGTTCTACCAATTCTCACAGGAAATGTGAAAAACACCTGGGCAAGGGCTGAGGATTAAAGTCAATAGCAATCCACCCATAATAGATCATTAAAGAAAGAGAAGCTAATAAAGGCAAGAAGAAATATTCTCCTATTTATATGAAAAGTTTGTTCCTTTTAACAGCTGTCCCATGACAGATCCCATCTTCTCTCCATTCTGCCCTTCTGTGACACACTCCCAAAGCAAGTTAGATGCATTTTCCCCTAAGAAGTAAGTCAGTGTTAGCAGCAAAGCTAAATTAGCTTACATATCACTCCTCTCTCTGTAGCTCCTGCAGGATCCTTCCCTTTCTGCCATGGCACAACCAGTCCAGCTCTCAGGTGGAGCAATACAGCCTCTCACACATCCCTCCTGCCTGTGCAAAGTTGCAGGAACTGGGCAGAAAGTGCTTAAAACTAATCACTTGCCAGTGACTAGAAAAGTAAAATTTGCCCAAGGCTCTAAAATCTGCAACTGAACACATGGTTCTTTGAACTGGCTTTTCTAAATTATAAAATAAGCTCTTCCCTTGATGGCACAGAAATCTATATTCAGGGTGATGATTTCCAGAGCTCAACAAAAAGAAAACTGAGGGTATCCAAACCTCATGAGCGGCCCGAATGTCACATCTGATGCTGGGGCACAGAGGCAAGGAAGTGTCACAGCTGCCATGATGGGATCCTGCTGCTGGAGCATCAACAGCATCTGGACTTTGGGACTTCTTTGCACTACTCCCCAGACACTCAAAAATTGGTTTTCTGCCCTTATAACACCAAGGAACAGATACAGACCATTGCTTTTATATTGCTTATACAAATTTCAACTGCTCTGTGGCTGTTTGCCGTGAACAGACACCCAGGCACAAGAACATTAGAGTGCTGCAGTGCCTGGAGAGTTTTCTTGCCATCAGCTATTTTGACTTCTATGAACAACTGTAAGGTGGTAACACTAATATCTCACCACAACTGTGTTACGCATTCACAGACCTCAGAAAATGTTTCACTCGAATTTTTCAGAAGCAAAATTAAAATCAGGTTATTATACATAATGACATTTGGAATTAATTCTGTCCTTGAGCCATTTAGCTTCACATTTTCATGTCTTTTTTACACAGCCACGAAACAGATGTGTTCATTTTTAAATTCAAGGAAAAAGAAAATAGATTCTTGGGAATTGACGGAACATAAAACAACAAAACCCCAGCACTGGGAGACCAGCAACATTTTGAGAGTTGTGAAAGCTCTAATCTGCCCAACTAGGCAGACTGATGAAAAGCAAAGATTCTCTCCTCAGGAAACCTCCACTGCTTAACTCTGCAGCCATGATGTGGGAATCAGCTACACTATAACCTCAAAGCAAAACACTGCATGAACTTCACATGGGATGGTGTTTAGGGAGCAAAGGGATTGTTCACTGAGATACAAGATCACATCATGAAGCTTCCAGATATATATTTATTTATTTTGCTTGTGGGTAAGAAGTCTGCTTAAGCAAGTCTATTGGTCTGATTTCTCTGTAGGTACAAATTCAGAACAACATTCCTCTCCTTCCTGAGAGCACTAGAGAAGCTGGGTGACAAAAGAGAAGTAGTACTTAATTTCCATGAAAGCTGGCTGGGTAACCTCCACTGCCTATGATCCTTTGAAACCTCACAGATACAGCAACCCCCAATACTGTGGAAGCTCCACAATAGAAGAAAATTGATGCTAAGCTTCAGGAGAACTCTCCATAGATAGACAGGCCCTGGCCAGAAAAAAGAATGTGCCAAGATCTGTCAGCAGCCAAGGAGAAGAACTGAAGCTCTTAGGAGGAATGTCAGCTACTCCCAACCACTGACAATACCTCTGATGGGAAAGCTCCCAAACTGGGGCAGCCTTGGTCCATTGTTCCTAAAGCCTTATACAGGAAGCCAGTCTCTATACAGTGTCTTTCCTGCCTCTCCTCCAGGTTCCTCTTCTTCTGCCCCTTCATATCTCCCATCTAGAACTGGAACAAAAGAGGAAATAAAAACATTAGTATGGTAGGACAAAGGAATTGCTGGAGCTTCACTACAACACAGATTTGGGGCAATGGGTGAGGATTTCAAATGATTTTAGTTCATTTTGTTCTTCTCTCATACTGGAAGTTTTGTACTTTTTTTAGTGAAAAGTTTAACTGGAGAAAACAGCCAATGAAAACACTGTGAAAGGTTTGTAAAACACAAAGATGTCACTAACACCACAAATTACAGGTCATGGCAACTTACACTTTGTACTTAGTTCATGAACACTTCTCTGGAGTTCACTCAGGAAATGAACAAAGAAGGGTTTTTTTCTCCTCTGGAGTACATTTATAATATATGGTCAGAACTAATCCAGAAATGTTTGTTAAATAAGAAAATTTCAAAAACCCAAGTCCAATTCTTACTTGCTTCTTAATTCTGTTCCACTAAAGTCAGTGCACACCTTCCTTTTGTAAATGAATCCAAACCTCTAGTTCCTGGGGACAGAAACTTTAAATGTCAGTTCAGGCCTGGGAGAACACAGCCAGTGTTATTTCCAGCCACTCTCAGACTGGGTTGCTGAGCTCTATTACTCCATTCCCAACCGTGCTAACCCAAGCTGCCTGTGGATCTGAACCCCTCTGGGAGCAGCGTGCACTTGCTGTGAGACAAAGTCAAGCCTCTGGCAGGGAGATTGGTAACAAACATCACAAGACTGGTAACAAACACCAGAAGCCTCAAAACTAAAAACTCCTTTTAAAAAAGGGCATTCAACTAACTTTTTCCTTTTCTGTCATTTTTTTTTTCCACAGGAACAGCAAGGCTCTTTGGTGACTCCTCTCTATTTTAGCTGATTTATTACACAAATCCCAGTGCCCATGCTGGTGAGCACCTCGTCCAGTACATCCCAGCAAGGAAGTGCAAAACTGAAACAGCAAGCAGTTAAAATTTCAGAACAGATTTATTTCACCCTCTTTTACACACATAAGTTTTAGAAATACATGCTTAATGTAAGATTGATGGTGTCTTAAACTGGGTTTCGGAATTCTAAAAGGAGTCTGTTTTGGAATGTTAAGACAAAGTCCGGCTCAGAGCATCCAAATTTTGGCATCCAAGAATTGACGCAAATGAATTCCACTAACCTGAACAACTTATCCAAATTCAGTTAAAAGGCAATAACAGACAATGTCAGAGGTGAGACAGAGCTTTATCACCTCTAGCACCTGTACTATTCTCTTGCCCAGCTGATTCTATGCAGATTGGTCTCACTGCACCAGGCCCTTACTCAGCAAGAGTCTCTACTGAACTAACTCAAACTGGGATTTTCTTTGGCCTCACTGGAGGCCTGGAGTACAGCCCCTGTGTTCTGCCTCAATCCATTTTCCCATGGATGCGACTATTATGGAGATGACAAAGTTCCTTTAAATAATCAATGATTTTAAAAATTCCAAACTGTGAAAGCTGGAAAATAACAATAACACTTTAGCTTACAAATTTCTGAAGCCACAACTACCTACAACTACATCAACAAAATAATTTAAAACCAGGATTTTGGTCATATTCTGAAACATGTTCTGCTGCAAGTCCCTGTGGCATCTGTATCAGCCCCTCCTGACACACAAGTGACATTTGAGTCACATTCTTTTCCAGTATCTCAGATCAACAGGTATGTTGTTGTTCTCTGTTCCCAGATGACCTTTAAGCATCAGATATCTTGAAGTTATCTATCTGAATCTCTTAATGACACTGCCAAATACTATCAACATGAAACTAAAATAAGTAACAGATATCATCATTTTTGAAAATGAAACTAGAGTATGTCCAGCCACAGGGCAACCCTGGACACACATCAGTTGACTTGCTCTCTTCCTCCCTTGAAAACCAGTGGTTAAAAGAAGTCTGTCTGGAGTTTGTAGTATTTGACTGCTAAACTCGACTGAATTCCTGTTCAACACAACAGAGTTAGCAAGTCATTGAATGCCCCAGCCCAGGATTTTGGGGAGCACTAGCCATGCGAGGGTACCAAGGGGTTGGAGAGTGTGATCAAACATCAGCTGCTCCATCATGGCTCGTGGGGCAGGAGCTTTTACAGCTCCCTCATCCTAACTACTGCCCCAAGGAAAAACACAAATAGTGTTCAACTGCATGCAAGAGGCATGAAATAGCAAAAGTTCTAATTAGGGGAAAACTGTCTTCATATTTGTGTGATCAAATAATTGCAATGTTATCACTTAAAGCACTCCCAGCTTAGTGCCCATAATGATAAACAACTAGTGCTCCAATAGCCACTGGCCACTGGGTAAAACTTGAGAGTTTTTCGTTAAAAGCATGCACAAAGTAATTTAGAAAATGAAGGGCCCAGAGGAAACTCAACAGCAACTTCAAGAAGGTAGGATTAAAAAAAAAAATAGAAAGAAAGAAAATAAATTATCAGAAAGAAAGTAGAAAGAGATAACAGAACTTTCTTTTAGGACTTTGGTTAAATGTGTCATCTGAAAAATAACTTTAATTACATGGTTCTCAATAGTGCCAAATTTTGACATGGACTGATATCATTAGAAGAAGGACCATTATCTATGGTAGCCACTGATCCCACCTCCCTGAATACCTGGATGTTCTCTGAGTTTTCCTTTAAGTACAACCACAACAGCACTGCCTGCTCAGTGAGAACCCACACAATCCAAGCACAACCAAAGGCCCCACCTAAAGCCTCTGCTGCACAAATTGCTGTGGAGTTCCAAAATGCTACTATTTAAACAAAGGGACAGGGATCCTTTTGCTCCCGACAATAACAAATAAACCAACACTTTTATAGCCTGTACAAGAACACCATGAATACATGACCTAGACAGACATCCAACTGGTCACATTCTTCTGATGACCAGAATTCCTGACATTATTTCTCTCAGCAGTTCCCCAGCCAGGTCCTGCCTGCAGTGACGTTGCTGGGGCTCGTGGCCAAGGACACACAGCTGCAGGAGCTGCCTGTGGCCCCTGCCTTCCTGCTGCCACCCCGACTCCTGCCGGCTTCAGGGACACTCCCCACAGAACCAGAACTTACTGCAGCTCCTCCTGTTCCAGCCCTGGACTTATACAGCACTGCCACTGGAAAGGAAACACTAAAATCTACCTTGAATTTGCTGTGCTGCAGATGCACACTTGCTGAGAGCCATTTCACACTCTGTAGTATGAAAACACGTCTTTTGTTTCATTGCTTCCAAAAAAACAATGGAAAAGTACGCTCAGACCTTTTCCTCCCCTAGTCTCCACCCCTCCCTAAACCAGGAGTGAATTAAGACTGATTTATAACAACAGAACCTCTACAAAGGCCTAATTACAATTATTTCATTCATAAATAACTGGTATATGAATGTGGATCTCCCCTATTTTAAGTAAACTTCTATATTGGCAATTTCCATACTTCAAAAGGCTAAAACACTCGCAGTCTGGTTCCCTGGAATGGCAAGGCTGCCTTAAGTAATTAAAACCCCTCATCCCTCCCCCCTGACAAAAAAAGACCTCAAAGCAAAGCTGCAAGTACCAAAAGCAAAGCCACCAGCCCCATTTAGGAAACTGGCAATTCAACAGGAGCTGCCGGTGATGTCATGGCATTTATTGGTCGCCTGAGTCACAGGTTCCTGAGGAAGTGGCAACACCTACGGAATTACCGTATAAAAGTCAGACTTGGAAGTATGAAATGAGGACACTTACAGACAAAGGAAAAACCTCAAGTCAAATCCTACCTACGCTAGAGGTTTCCTCGTCACTAATTTAAGAGAAGTCTGTCACTAGAAATTCATTTGGGTGTTCACTGACAGCCCTCCCTCAGCAGTGAGGACACAAGCACTGGGGAGGGGGGGGGGATAAGATACTCACAGGGACAGAAAAAAGCAGATGGAAAGGACACCAAAAACTGCCAAAAACCAGAGTCCAAATGCATTCAGTGCAGCAGACGTGGAAGCTCTACAGCCCTTGCTGTCCTTCCCAGCCTATTGACATGACGAGGAAACAATTCCAGAAGCATTTTTCCATGCAGCTTTAGCCCATACTCCTTTGATTTAGAAAGTAAAACCGTTCCAGCAACAAGATGCCAGCTTGCATTTCACATGCCCCAGATCCTGCAGCACTGCCTTGCCAGGATGCATCAACTGTAGCTTCTTAAGAGATGAGCATCATTAGAAGACCATTAGGACCATCAGACCAAAGGAGAAATTAAGGAAAAAACTTTTTCTGTAAGAAGGAAACCAGAATAATGTCTCTCCTCTCTTATTTCCATAGTGCGTAACATTAGTAATTAATATTAGTAGTGAATTTCATTAACGAATCAAACAATGAATCATTCTGCTAAGATCTAGCAAAAATCAAATGTCCTGGTGCCAAAAAGAAAACTGAAGTTACACACAAGCCTGGATTTTTGGATGCTTGAGGGCAACTGAAGCAGCAATTCACAGCCAAGGAATGTAAGAACAGAGAGTAACTGGATGGGAGAGAAGTTACAAGGACTGATTTTTAAAAAATTGTGCTTTTTGTTTGCAGCAGTACAGTGCTGTGCATATGCTTCTGTCCTTCCCTGTTAGCCTACTAAGATATTTTGTTGAGAACTAATTTGAAATTTTTAGCATTTAAAATGAAATGAGCATGTGCATGTGCCTTTCAGTTCCAGAGACAGAGCCCATTGTACTTAATATTCAATGTCCTGTATAAACATCCACTCAAAGAACATGAGGAAACAGGCATTTAGACTGCTACAGGAGATGGAAGGAGAGTGTGTGCTCTGCGCCAGCCAGGAAACACAACATGTTTGTTTTTAGAACTCCTGACTGCCCCTTTTAGCCCTAAGCCCAAGGAAGTGCCTGCAAGAAGCTTCAATGTCAAGAGAGCATGGGCCTCATTGAACAGAAAGAACCTCTGCTACTTCATTTGCAAAGTTCTGACAAATGACTGGTGGGTTTTGAAACTCTTTTCAGAAAATGTCCTAAATAATCCCACTGGATTTGAAAAAATGCTGTGGTGAAATCACAACAGGCAGATAATATTAATACTACTATGAGGGCTGCAATCAGAACTCAAACTTATATATGGTTGGAGTAGTCATCTGCATACTTACCCTGGGGTGAGATCATCTGGGCTGGGGAATTAGGTGAAAAAATTGCTGCCCTAAGACATGGAATACCTTAAGGTACTTATCATCATTGCTGTTGGAGAGTATTGCTATTAATTCTTTGGGGAGGAGCTTCAGTTCTCCTTCCCTGTGCCAACCTCCTTGGCCAGGTTAAAATCCTCAAGTGACTCACGCCAGAGACTTCGCTGTGACCTCGATGAAACTGCTGGCTGGTGGAAGAATGTGGATTTCTGACTGTCAGCTACTGTACTGAGGAGAAATGAGCACAAGCCACAGCCCACTTGGGTTATCATGACATGACGTGAATACTGCAAAAAAACCAGTTTGGAACAACAGCTTGACCCAGGATAATTGAGAATAAAACCCATAGATATTCTTTGCCAAGTACTGTCAGAAGAAGGGGACAAAAGGGTATCAATAAAAGTGAAATGAGGAAAAAAAAACAATGTCAACAAATTGTTAATAGTTTTTAATTCCAAACATGTCAAGTGCTGCACAGATAAAGAAGTGAACTTTTCAGAAATCATTACACTGGAAAGCTGAAGTGGCAATAGAGAGGGCCAGTCTAGATTATTTTCAAACCTAATGCATTACCTGTGTGGTGCCACAGTATTTTTACACACTGTTAAGGTCTAGCAGAGGTCCAGGCAGCTGCAGGGGAAGGAGAGCTGGAACTGAAATGGGACAGGTAGGCAGGTTTTTCACAGGTTAGGAATTTACACACTGCCAGGCTGGGACAGTCCAAAGTCCTTGTAGTGTAGTATTTTTGTCTTTTAAAACAATTAATCCAGGTGCTCTAAGAGAGAAAAGGTGCATAACACCCTCTTGAGGGAAAGTTTCATTCTTCTGAAACTTAGAATATGCACAAACACATAATCTGCACTGAAAATTAAATTAAAAAAAAAAAAAGAGAAAAGGAATTAATGAAGCCACATCAAAAGATTCAGAAGAAAAAGAGTAACAGGCTCAAGATATCTTCCAGACTGTTTCTTAGGAAGTCAGCTAAAGTTTACCATGTTGCATAAGGAACTATATAAAATAACCTCATGGATTCTGTCACACCTCTCCAGGACTCTGTAAGAAACATGCACAGTTGTTCTTGATCACCACCAGAAAAGTTGGTATCAGCAGCTCAGTGACCTCATACATTACTGGCCTTAATGAGAATTCTGGATGGCAAAGTCACATCTCAGAATTCCACTGGTTTTATGATGTGGCTTGAAAAAGTGGAAGAAAACTCAATAGGGAGTCAGGAACAGGGTGAACTCTTCATGGCCCAACATGGTTCCAGAGCAGTGCTGGGGCAACAGCTGGATTTGATGATCTCAAAGGTCTTTTCCAACCAAATGAATCTGTGAGTGCATCAGCAATAACAATTACATTAGTTAACATACATTTAGGAAGAATTAATTCAGTAAGAGGGAGAAACAAGTACTATGATTCTACAGTGCAAAGTTCAGAAATACATAATACCCATTTCCGTAAAAGTTATCTACGAGAGCACAAGTGAGAAAGTGAAATAGAGTGCTCATATATGGAAGAATTACTACATTTTGCTAATAATTCTGATGCATATATTTCAGGTGAACAGCCAAATTTTATACAAAGAAACAGAATTAGAATCATAGTTCTAAGGGATTGGAAGGGATCTTAAATATCATCTAGATCCAACCCCCCTGTATTGGGCAGGGACATACAGGAAGTGAGGTAAGAATATCAAAGATGAGAAAACAGAAATTTTAGTTTATATCACTTCTCTGAAGACACAATTTTCTCTGAAGACACAATACTGAAGCCATACAGAATACAAGGAAGGAAAAAGCATTTTTCCAAGCTCAAGCTCAATGATATTAAGGTCTGAGCAGTCCCTACATTTTTCTTTGACATGCCAAAATAACTATTGTGCTGCTCACTTCTACTGAAGCAGAATCTCTGTTTAGCTCTTGGGTGTCATCAGCTTCCTAGGAATAGAACTCCTATGGTCCCACTCCCTGATGACTTTCTCAACCAACCTGTCTCTGCTATCATTGAATCTTTTTTCATGGATCTAAGTGAAATTTTCAAATTTGTGCCTTTTCTCCCTTACAGAGTCCAGTGTTGAAGGCTTAAGACCCAAACTACTCACGCTCCATGAACAGATTCTTGTGTGGGCTGAACCAGGTACTGGCCATGATTCTGCTGGATTTAATGGTGTAGGACGATTTACACGGGACATAAAGGGCAAAGGCCTAAGGGAAATTTATTCCTGATTGACAGACTATGACACAGCAGACTGTGAAAGCAAGGATGAGAGCAAGTAAGGGCTTTAAGGAAGAAAAGTCTCACACAGAATCTCAAGTTCCTCACTTCAGTGAATGTGGTACATTCATGTAATAAAATCCAAACTTCAGCCAGCAAACACGATGAAGGGGTGACACTGAAGAAAAGTTCCAGTCAGTACAAGTGTGAAATCAAAACAGAGGATACAATTCCATGAGTTTCTTTCATACTCAAGTACAAAAGCGGCGTCAACAGCTTTCCACTGAGATCTGTGCTCTTCTACTAACATTATTAAATGGTCCCAGATGAGGTATGTAGGTGTCACAGTTCCCACCCCCACAGTCCTATAATGCCATTACATTTCTGTTAGATAGTTGAGGAAGATGAGTAGGTTCCTCTGAGGCTGCTCATTCCCTCCTCCCAACAGATTTGTTTTACACCTGAAAAGCCACACTAGCTGTTGGGTTCTACAGCAAAAGTATGAGTTTGGGTTCTTCACTGACGTCATGGCAGTACAAATAACATTAAAATCCTACCTCCTTCATGAAGGAAGGGAAAATTTAGCTTCCTCCGTTAACCAGCAATAACTGGAGCTGAGGACTGTGCTGAAATCCTGTCATTAAGTGCATACAAGCCAGCAAGTAAATGTGTTTATCTGCTAATATATGTGAATGTGCATTCATTCATTTGAATGGATTCTCACAATTCCTCACTCAGTAAATGCCTAGAAACTGAGTAAAAGCAAAAGAAGAGGAATTCTGGTCCACAAGGAGAAAGAAAACAACATTATAGTTAGAAAACAGAAGTTATTCCAAGTCAAACTGAAGTGTTTTTGAACATCAGAGACATCTGGGGAGCATATGTTCAGGAAACAGCTCAGTCTGAGAGAGCTGTATGTTACTGAAAATACAGAGGTAAGGAAACATTACATTAACCCTGAGTTTTGAACCTTTCTGCCTTGTGCTCTTCTGCACTTCAACAGATACTTCCAATGCAAAGCTACACGGTAACTTTAACAGGATAAGCAGAGTTTCAGATATTTAAAATAATTATTAATGTTTATCAGATTCAGCTTTCAGGTTTTAGATAATCAAATTCTGCAAAGACATTCACACGCCAAGGGTCAGCAACTCCAAAAGATAAAAAAGCAGATTATTCCCTTTAAACAACCCTGCTCCATGGCTCCAGCTGGATGGATAACGGCATGGATAACAACATGGAAGTAATTTGAGCTCCAAACTAATTATATAATTTAACAAACTGCTTAAAAAATTTACATGGAATGTTATCAATCTTAGTGTTCAGTGCCTGACCTCCAAAAGATCAGTTTGCTATCATTACTAGCCTTTCAAAAATATATTGCATTAATATATATTTTTATATTACAATGAAGTTAATTAAACTAAACACTATGCGACATGAAAAATCATGTAAATATATGAATATGATAGTTAAAATAAATACAAATAATCACTATTTTAGACACTTGGTGCAAACCCCAGCATGTTTCAATAAATCTTCTTTTATGGTCAGAATATGGGAGTTGCAGATATCCTTGACCTGAATGAACTTCTGATGTGGCATAGAGAGAAGCTGTGAAATTCTCTACAAAAAATATTCAGAGCTTATTTTAAGGAACTAAAATAATTGGATTGAGCAACTACTTTTCATAATATATATGGGAAATAGAGACTGCTTGGCAGATTAAGCAATTTGCATTTTTTCTTAGTGAGTTAGCCCATAAACCCCACAATATAAAGCTATAAAAGAGATTTCAAATATCCTTCTAAAATCTATTCCATGTTAAAAGCAATAGATTCAATTTTGTAGTAATTTATTTTGCTATTTTAAAAGTCCTTTTCCTAAAGTTATCTGTTAAACTTGAGGATTCTCAAACTACTGCGTGTGCTCAGCCATAATCTCTGGAACCATTCTTGATGCTGTAAAAATGGAAAGACTTAAATGAATAAAAAAAAAAATCTCACAATTGCTCTTTTTTAACACCTATAAAGTACTGGAGGACCACATCCAAGAACAGCAAAGTCAGAGAACCAATTTCTTATTTCATTTAAGTATTTTTCTAGAAGTTTTGACTGAATCAGTGATCCACCTCCTAAAACACTTTTTTTTTTTACTATATTAACAGAGCCTTCTCTGAACTTTAGGAAAGCTTCATCATCATAAAAATGCATTCTGGTCTTTTCTGTGCAAAATAAGTTAAACTACATTGTTGCCATAGCACGAAATGATGAGATCTTTACAGAGAATAACACCTGCACTGACACATCAAGAACAACTGTACTATAAATATGTGCTTGGAGACAAAAGCAATGTGGTGGAAGCAGGAGATGTGGGTTCTTACCCACTCCCACTCTCCTTTAAAGATGAAGTTTAATTCCCAGTAGCAGAACATGCTCAGTCCTAACAACAGATTCCAACTAAAGGGGCACAAATCTGGGAAAGATGAAAAAATACATGCTGCTTACACATGTCCACTGACAAGCAAAATAAAACTTGGGACAAATAAACCTCCAAAGCTTATTTAAGCAGTGTATTTTACATGTAAGCCATATTTAGAAACTAACAAAAAAAAAAAGAAGACCAAGTTTAAACATAACCACACTGCTTTAGTTATTTACGAAATAAAAATAAAAACATGGACAATTCTGTCCATAACAGACTGCTTTTAAGGTGAAGTTATTAATGCCAAACTGTGGATTATATTTGTATTTGCAGCAGTCAGAATGGGTAAGCAATCATTAACTTGTCAGGTAACAGATAAAGGCAGGGCTGCAGTCCAGGTCATCCTCCTCCTTATCCAGCTGATTTCAGATTGTTTCATCATCACTCATGTCCCAGATCTGCAACAAAAAGGAAGTGTAATTTTAGTCTGTGGACTTGAAATACGCTTTTAATATACTTTTATAAATTCAAATTACCATTTAAATTACTTGAAAAGGAAGAATAAATAGCATTTTATGAACTGTTAACTAGCACCAATGGAGCTTTCCATAAAATTCAGTGTTCTTCTGTTCTGTTAACAACCTACACACCATTAATTATTTGTCATCTTGGGATATTTTTAAACATATACTTTTCAGCATTTGTCACTTCGGCTATTTGCTATTTAGAATCATTTACAGTAAGACTTAGACCAAAAACCAGACATTTTGTTTTGGTTTGCTGACTCACTGGCACATACTTAATGTGAGTAATAACTTTTAATAACCAGCATAATTTACTAAACATTGCAGAAAACTTTCAAGACATCCCATACTTCACTTTACACTCAAATATCAATCTCATAAACAGCAGCTTAAAGACAAGAAGTTATATGGAAATTTGTACTTTTCTATTGTTTAAAAAAATTAAAAACTACAGATTTTTTTCTGCAGTACAGTAGGATCATACTTTTACTTTCCAACTTGCCCTTGTTCAGTAAGAGGTTATAGATGGGGGAAAGAAATGAGTATTTGCATAGACCATCAAGGAATCTAGTATCCTTGTGAACACCCTAAGGTAAATGTTGGAAATTCAGAGCAGTTCCCAGGCAGCAGATCTGAGGGAAAATACAGGGACTTGCTAGCAGAACTATTTTGGGAGGAGTAATGTATTCTGAATATACAGCACAAGCTTTTTCTTCCAGAGAAACAGGAGGGCACTTATGAGACTATGATTTTTCGGAGGTTTAGCTCCTGGCAAATACCCTCCTTCCACTTGGCAGGCTTAGGCTCAGGACTAACGTGGGTACTCAGCTTTGAGTTGGACTTAAAAATATCACAATACTAAGTTTATAATACATAAAACTTCATCTGTGACTTGGGGTATTTCAAACTTGCCCAAATTATCTGCAACACTGCTGGAGTACCATGACAAGTCTTTCTGAGTACGAAGAATGCAATTTCTAGAGCATAGAGCTTTCAGGAGAGGAGGAAGTCCCTCACCTGACAAAAGGAGCAGCAGCCCTATGTCCCTGGGAAAATGAAATTTAGTTAATTTGTTCCAAAACATAACTTGTGTGTTGGCATAAAATTGCCAGCTGAGTTATTTTCTCATTTTACATCCTGACCACTAAAATATATCAAAAAAACCCCATAACAGAATGTGAAGTTATTTAGGCTGTAAATTCTTCAGGGCACAAAGCAGTACTTTACATGTATACAGTGCCTGGGACAATGGGGCACTGTTCTCATTGCACTGGATAGACCAATAAAAAATACAAATAACCCTGTTTCTAGACAGGCAACAATGCCTATTGACCTTTAGCTTTAAGAAATCTCTTTGAAAAAAACCAACGTAGTATTTCTGGAATTAAAAAACATTCTGAAAAAAGCTCTTCAAATCCCAACTTGGAAAACACAAAATCAAACTTTTCACTGCTTTGCTACAAGCTGTGTAAAATGAAAACTCCGAATGGCGAGATTTTCTTGATTCCTAGAAGCGTTGCAAAATGGTGGTGTAAATCCTTATGGAAAATACTGAAGGAACAGTTTGTTTACAAAAGGAAAAAAAAAGTTTTCATCCTGCCCTAGATGAGCAGCTTGGAGCTTGCCAAGGCAAACACAAATGTCCAGCTCACCAGTCAGGGTCAAGGATGTGGAAAATAAATATAAAAAACAAAATCTTTAAATAGAGTTTATGGTATGATTCAAGCCAGAGAAAAGCAGAAATCCCAAGTTTAGACAGATAGTCCCTCTCTGTCTGGCCTACTCCAATCCCCTGAAAACAAAGCCCATAGACTGCAACCTTGCCTAACACACCTCAGGCACAGCAGTACAATGAATACTTTTAAAAATACACCATGAGGTGATTCAAAGGCAAAGTGAAAGGAGTCAGCTGACAGCCCTAAAGAGTCTCCTTTATCTCCACAAGAGACCCACAGGGAGTGTATCCAGCTCCTCCACTCCAAGCCGTCCCAACATCGCCCTGATCCAAGCAGTGTGGGTGGGCAGGAGAGCACACTCCCTGTTGGGTTATTTGTTTTGTACAGAGAAAGGCTGATCAGGTACCAGCTACATCAGTAATTTTGTGACAGGCAAATCCTTCCATCCAGGAACTGGCAGCTCCATGATTCTATGATTCCTGCAAAGCCTGGAGAGCTGTTTTGCTCTCCCCATCTCCTGTGCAGTGCTGCTCTGTCACCCTGCACAACCCAGACAGCAGCTCCAACGGCACTGCCATGGCTTTTCTTGGAACTAGAGGGCAGAAAGTGCTTCCCTGAGTTTGGCCTTACTGGTGTATGACAGGCAACCCTTGGAGGGCCCAGGGAACTTGACAGCCCAAGCACATCCCCAGCCTATTAGGAATATAGGCTCATAAAAAAAAGTGAAAAGAATGACAAACAAATTCTCTCCTATCAAGCACAGTTCTTTTCTAGGAGGCTTTTAACAAAAAAATATTTGCAAAACAACTGCAACAGATGTTCACAAGTATTTAACCACTACTCAAACATCTTGGATTGAGGAGGATTTTTTTAAAAATGCTTGAAAACTATGCTATTATTTCAACTCCAGGAGAACAGACAGTTTTATAAGACAGTTTACACTTCATCCAACTATCAGAGCAGTCAGAACCATCAAACCATAGAATGGTTTGGGTTGGAAGGGACCTTAAAGGTCATCTTGTTCCATACCCCTCCCATGGGCAGGGACACCTTCCACTAGACTAGGTTGCTCCAAGCCCTTTCCAACCTGGCCTTGGAGACTTCCAGGACTGGGACACAGAATTGTGTGTCAAATGTTACTATGGTTCATAAAGAACAAAGTACAGGTACCTTAATAAATGACATGCAGAGGGAAGAGAAAACATGAAACAAAAGGGAAAAATTTAATACAGAAGTTAACAACTGCAAATTAACTTCAAGAAAAGCTACAGGGTATTGTGCAAAGGAAGTCGTGTGAGATGTCAATAGTGACAGCTAAATTACCACAGGCTCTTAACTAAAAGCAACTATATGTTTCATGAAAGACATTTAAACTATAATAGACTATGACTATGCAAAGTGAACCTTTTAAGAGGGGAAATAATGAAATACAGAAAGCCATGAAAGCTAACACCTAAAATGACTGTCATGGCAAGAATCTGATATCCAAACCAAGCTGTTAATCTGGATTTTGTTCTCATTTCTCTGTCCTGAGCACACCTGGTGAGTCAAACCCAACGCAGCTACAGGCAACGACAGGAGAAGTCACAAAATGGGAAGATAATAAACCAGCTGTCAACCCCACCCCAGCCTGCACAAATCTGGGCAGATTCTCTGAATGCACCTGTTCCTTCAAATATGTGCTTTTATATTCAAAATTCTTTGTAGAAGTTCTTAAATTTCACATGCAAATTATGCCTATTCAGGATAAGAGCAGAATTCCCACACTTGTTTTCTTGAAGTTACAAGCATTATTTTCCTAAGTAATAGGAAGAGTAGGGGGGGAAAAAAAAGCCCTGTGTATTAACTGTTCACAAGTTTCCACTGACTGATTTTACACAGTTCCAGACTGTAGAATTCAATAAATCCCACTGAATAGAGAGTTTTGCATTTCCTCCATACAACAGTAACACCTGGTACCTGCAACTGAACTTCCACAATGGTTCCAAAATTGGTGTTCACCTACTGAGGCAGGTAGTGGCTTTGCATCTTCGAATTAACATATGTGATTCAAACAGATAACAACTGTTGATCTTATAAATAAACTTGCAAGAAATATAAATGTACCTTTAGGGGATTCTTAAAAGTTTCTTGCCTCCAAACTGCCAAACAAACCCCCAACAAACAACCCCCACACGTACCATTTTCTACACACAACTGAGATAAATTTACATGCACATGTACCAAAACACTCTGCTTAGTAGAATCTGGAATAGTTTTATTATGTAAACCACAGTGTTTACTACGTTAATAAACGCTTCAGATATGGTGAGGAGTAAAGAGTAAAATTCATGGGCTGAAAATTAAATGTTATGTCAATCAAACAGCACAGCTGAGTATCACATGAGAACACACGGCTTCCCAGATCAATTAAGGCTTATCAAATCTTAGTCTGTGATTTAGAAACAAACAGGAAATTTAATGAAAAAAAGAATATATTCAAGCATCTGTTTAAATTTAAAGCAACTAAATTATTTTATAGCTATAAAATGTGAGCTTTTTGATAGATATGAGGTTAAACATGTTCTTGTTCTACGCTGTACCACAAGGACAATACATCAGAACTACGGGCAGCCTAAATTACTTTACAACTTATGCATTGGTGGTTAAATGTACTTGTACTAGAAACGAACTACACAGAGCAGGCTGCATGAACACACCTCTTGGTCTACTGGCTGCATCTTTCAGGAATGCCCAAAAAATGAAATTGCACCTTGAAATTCATTAAATAGCTGCAGGTTCTAACCTGCAACTTTTTCAGACTTTACAGTATAGACCAAGGGGGATAATTATGAAGTTCAGCACTCTCCTTTCATCTTGGGTCCTGGTTGCACAGTAAGCACTACCCTTCACCTTGTTGAAACCGAAAACACTTCAAGCATTTTGCATATTCAACAATTCCTTCCCCATTCCCCTTTCCCACAGGAAAAAAAAAAAAGCCATAAATGAACAAACAACATGAAGAGTGCTCTAGACCAACAGAAGCATTTTCCTTTGCTCAGAATTTAGACCTGGTTGCATGTCAGAGCCTGTTCAGTGCACTCCACAGTCAAGTACATATGCTGTCTAAGAACCAAAGGGATGCACTTAAAACAAGGATCCACCTGTGCTCCCAGTGCAAGACCTTATCCTACAACTATCACAGTAGTTCCCCCATGTTTGTTTTTTTTTCAGAACTGGCTTCTAACTTTGTATAATTAAACTACATCTAGAGTCAGCTTTGGCTATAATCTGAAAAACTATCCATCAGATACTTTTTACTTCCGTTGACACACAAATCGCAAACTTAAATGCACAGAAACAAATTAAACTTAAAAAAAAAAATTCGAAGTCAAGGATTAGAAAAACTGCATTTCTTTCTTCAAGCTGCCTTATTCAAATATCAGGTAGAGAAAAGAGTGGATAACTTCTCCTGATCCCTGTACACAGTGGTCCTATCCTAGCTAGTTGACCTGGTTGCCAAATTCCTGGCATTCCTAGTACCTCCACAAGTTCTGTTTTTCTGTCTCTGCCCTCAAAGACTTTCCTGTCTGAATGGTTTACTATCTTGCAATAAAATCAAATCCATCAACTTCATTTTTTTTTTTCAATGATGGTGCCCCTGACTGATGTTTGATTTACCCTTACAGTCTTTCCAAAATTCTAAACTTTCAGCCCACAGTTTATCAAGGTGTTGGGGCATTCTCATTTTGATCTCAACCAACAGCAACAATTCTTCAAGTTTCTCTTGCATGCAATTTTTTTAAATAGATGTACAATACTTAGAATCATGGAATGGTTTGGGTTGGAAGGGACCTTAAAAACTTCGTTCCAGGCCTCTGCCGTGGGCAGGGACACCCTCCAATAGATCAGGTTACTCAGAGCTCCATCCATGAGTGGTCTCACTTTTCATACAAAACTCAAGTGTTACCCCTCTCAAAACAACCCCCCTGATTTCTATCTTGGCAGCTGCAGTGTGCTTAAGAATCCTGGCATTGCCTTCCAGGACATTTCCTTGCTTTCTTGCTTCCTCTGATGTTCTCCATTCTATCAATGCCTTGAGGTTTATTTTCTGTCCCTTTACTCTTTATTCATTTTTGTATCCTTTTTATCCAGCACCAGTTTTCCAGGAGCTTGGGAAAGAGGGATCAAAGTCTTTCTCTGAAAATATCCTTTTCCAAGATGGGCTTTGTGTGACCTACCTACATTTGAGCAACAGGTGGTCAAAAGGCAGATGCAGGAAGCTCCTGAGCACCTGAGTTTAGCTCACACACCTGAAATCAGACCTTTGCCTAAATATCTTATAGAACTAGCATCTCAAGGTACCAAATACTTTGAAAGCTATTTTTAAGAACAAACCAGAAAAAGGCAAGTAAACAGTAAAGAAAGTATTTATTTACAAATAAACTTTTAGCTTGAAAGCCTTTTTCATATCTCCAGTAATACATTCCAAACAGATACACAAATAACGGCACTAGATAGTATTTAGTCCCTTCTAGTTTTATTGCAGCTTTCCTAGATATTCATTTGAATATTATATGAAAACGTTCATAAAAAGAATTTTGTTTGAACATGACTAACAGTTAACGAAACAATACAATAAAAAAAAACAAACAAAAAAATGCACACTATGGTTTTTCTGGTATAAGAATGGCTGAGATACACTTCCTTCCATTGTTTCTTGTTTTACAAGGAAAAAAGAAAAAAACCCCAGAAGCAGCAAACACAAAACCAATTTCTCTCATCTAAAAGTGCTTTGAAGCTGAAAAGGCCATTTTTCAGGGCACAGCACTTGAGTTGTTGGAATGACTGTACCTAAGAGGATAGTTTCTACTATTCAATCTTTTATTCAGGTTCTTAAAACTGAAAACAAACTAGTGTGAAAACAAACACACCTCCACAAGCACTTTTGATGATTGCCATTATTTTATTTTGTGTAGGATTTTAAACTTCATTTTACTACCACCAAAAGGCAACTATCCAAAAAGAACAGTGTTTGAAGGAAGCCACAATTAATGTAAATATTGTCATAGTAATGATTAGATCTGACAGAAACCCTTTGACTGAAATGAAAATGAAACATTATAGTATATAAAACTATACATTCAAATTCTTCTATCATCTTCCTCCTTTGATGTGTCCAGGTTTTACATTAAAAATAAAGCTGTGTGTAAGTCTATTTTCATCACATTTATAAACCCTGCAAAAACCCTGACAATGTACATGTAAAAGCACATATACTTTTATGGGTTGTGCATCCTCGTACAAGAAATCTGGATTGTAAACATAAATGGATCTTTCACAACAATTAACACAATTTATACACCTGAGTCTATGCCATTCCAACTGCACAGACTTTATTTGTTCTGCTGTAAATCAATAGCTTGCCATGTTCCACTGCATCTTTTTAATTCACAGGTGATGCAGAACTGCTGTCTAAGGCCTGTAAATGAGCTCTCAGGTCACACACAATCAAACAGTTGATAGTTACTGATTAAAAATGAGCAGCAGTTTACCTACATGAGCTTTTCAAGTGAATTGCAGAAATAAACAATTCAGAAACAATAAAGAGTTTATAGAACATGGTACTTAAGGTACACTCAGTGTTCTAACACGGGATCACAGAATCAGAGACCAAGCTCAATTGGAGGGTACTTCTGGAAATCATTTTGTCCATCCCTTCCCTCAAAGCAGGACTAACTAAATCAAGTTGCTCAGGGTCCTGTCAATAGAATCATCATAGAATCATAGAATGGTTTGTTCAGCTGAATTTTAAATATTTCTGAGATTTCACAGTCTCTCTAAAAATCCTGCTCCAGTGTTTTACTTTACATCCAAACATAAGATTAAATCATCTCTTGAAACAAGGATCATTTTTGTCAAATTAGCCCATACCCACCACATATCCATAAATCTGTCCTCCTCCTCCTTCTCGTCCTCCTCCTCATGCTTCTTTATAGTCCCTGCCCATGGCTGACAGAGCAACACCTTCCTGGCAGGAACAGCACACACATTCCAACAGCTTAAAGCTGCTGAACTATAAAGGCACAGTTCTATTCACCCAAAAACCAGATAACCCTTATATTCAAAAGCAACTCCAGTCATAACCATCTGCCTGGTCAGACAGGGGATACACTGCTGGAGGTGTGCTCTGACAGCCTGTGTGAACATCCATCATCCCACCACTCTTCACGGAGACAGAATTTGGGTGGGAGAAGGAATTAAGTTCGGCATTTGCAGATCATATTACAAAAGGAGACTGCCAGATGAATACCCTCCAGAACTGGAAAAATCTCTCTCTTCTTTTCAAAAAAACCCCCAAATTCTAGAAGGACAAAAAAGGTCAACAGAAATCCTTGAAGCTGTACTGAGTGATTAAAGAGCACAGAACATTTTCAGAGGAGACAGAGAATCCCATAACAATAAAAAGTATTATTGGAAGGTCCCCTAACTCAGATACGGGTCACGTTTCAATCCTACACCTATGGCATGTTCCTGTTTGATCAACCACACTGCACCTTCACAAAGTGTAGCTGGCAAAGGCAAGCAAGATATGCATTATTCCAATAATAGGGATCCTTTCCAGCTCAATTCCCATTATCAGAAAATAACATTTCGCAGAAAAAACTAACACATTTCCCACGTGCCGTTATGTCATCTTACATGTGTATTTTGTACACATCTTTACTGTAAACAGACCCTCTCCTGCACTGTCTGCAACACATAAGTAATAAAAAACTTGAAAAGCAATCAAAATATTAATTCATTAAAGTTTTGATTTATCCAGTGACCTCACTAATCTCATCATTGCTTCCATGGAGATATTGTGGTGTATACACAACATTTCTATCTTGTGGAGGAGGCATCCAGAAGTAATGGAAAACTTTCTCCTCTCTCCTCTTACGCAGAAAGAATGCTTTTCATATAGTTAGAAAAATAATCTCTGAAGACACAAGTTGAAACTAAATGAATAAAGGAACATGGTTGCCAGTATTAAATGCATAAAAGATAATGGAATATCAGATCTATTTTATGTTATATAGTTCAAAAACTTGGGAAAGATAAATACTTTATATAGTATTATTATATATTTTATAGGTTATTTTAATGAATACTTTATTAAAATAAATACTTATTAAAATATTACATGCCAGTTTCCCCTATGATTATTATTATAATCATACCTGTCACTTTCCCCATTATGATTATCAAATAAGACAAAAATAAATATCACCCAGAAAAGCATTGGTATAAAAGCACAAGTAGGACAAAATTTAGTTATTATAGGTAAGGTAATTATGTTCTAGAAATACAGCAGGCAGATCAGATTTAAGGTTTAGTTTTGTTTCAAATGGACAGAAAACTAACATGAAAAAGCAGAAAGTGCATCAGCAGTAACAGACCCCTACAAGCACATTTGCTATGCCCATACATTAACAATTTTCTAAATAAAAGAGGCAGCCTCAGCTTCACTCAAACCTCATGCAGTGACTCAGGTAACAGTGCTTCAATTCTACGTCCAACCTAGATTCAGTTGAAAACTTGTCCAAGTGTCAGATTTATTTCTGTAAAACTTCCATTAATACAGAAACAACTGAACAAACAAGAATTCTGATGATCCTGTGCAGACATTTTGGGCTTGGAGGGTCTTGCATGATTCTGGATTCTGTAAGCCTTTTTCAAAATTGCTTTGAAATTGCTTTTGACCAAAGAATTTCAAAATCTGTTGGACTAGCAGATGGTTTGCAAACAGTTGTGTCCTAACTATCAAGTCTCCTTATTTAATTCCCTCATATTCCCTTCTTTTATCTGTCCTGCTGGACCGGCTGTAACAAAGTGGAAGCCCACTTGCTCTGCTGTTGGTTTTTCATTCCCAGTAAGAAAGCAATCTTTTAACAAGCTGCTTATGGTGGGTGAACCTTTTTGCAGCCTGGTAGCACAAAGCTGTCAGAAGACAGCATGACCAGCAACTGGTTTCTTAGAGTGCAGCAAATTCTTGACCAATTCCAAATCACACCCACTCTGTTGCATCTCATAATTTGTAACCCAGTGCTTTGAAAAAGAAGAGATATACACATAGCCCCCTGCAAACCAGTCTATCTGGTACAAACCAATCCTGTTATTTCAAGTCCAGTCAGGATTAGCAAAGCCCTGTGTCACTTCCCTGGTGTCACAGGAACACGAGGCACACCATGGAGCTCTGGAACGCTGGGGACATGGCAGATGTGCTAGAGCAAAGGCTTCCAATTGCTTACAAGCCAAACAGCTTGTTTTGGCTAAGAATCCTCTTTCCCCCCACTACGGGATTACTTTGATCTTTTTGCCTACTATATGACTGTAACCATACTGAGTTTATGGGATCAACGGGACTGCAGAAAGAATGCATTAATCCAACCGTGAGCAACAGACTGAGAAGCTACTTTTAAAAGCCTGATTGCAGGCAGCCAATATTAGTTAGTATGTTTCCAAAATGGGAATACAAACCAAGGCTGTTAAATGAATTTTCCATAAAATTCACCTTAAAACAAGCAACAGATCTCCTGCACTATGAAAACATACTTTACTTCTTTGTGGTACTAAATTTACATTATCTTAAATATCCCTTTTTTTTTTCACTTTACCACCTCCTCTTCTCCCCAGACAAAATACTGGAATACACCTACGAGGTTGTTCTGCATAATTGTGAACAATTAAGTGTTTTAATGGGCACCCTGGAAGTCCCCGTGCCGCGCGCGCAGTCGGCCCCCGCCCTGGCCCCAGTGGGAGAAGGGAGAGAGAGGGGGAGCCTTGCCGGCAGGTGCTGTGCCCCCGTGGAAGAGGAGAGGGGAGCTTCAGAGCACACAGAGGTTTGCC
The DNA here is from genome assembly GCF_003984885.1 of Neopelma chrysocephalum. Classification (NCBI taxonomy): domain Eukaryota; kingdom Metazoa; phylum Chordata; class Aves; order Passeriformes; family Pipridae; genus Neopelma; species Neopelma chrysocephalum. The sequence continues at coordinate 1,361,289 of NW_020897871.1, forward strand.
GTTCCAGGTTTGGGGGGGGAAGGGGGGGGGGAGGAGAGGGGAAGGGTGTTGAGCGGGCCGTGGGGGTCCTCGGACTGGTGGGAGGGTGAGCGGGGCAATCCTGTATGAAATATCGCAGGTGAGCAGTGTGCCTGAAGATATGTGGTGACACAGTGGGGGAAGGATAAGGTCAGGGTGGATAGGGGGTTCTTTTGGAGTGATGGGGGTCCCAGCCAGGCTGGGGCCTTGAAAGGTACCCCAGCCTTGGACAGGTACGGGGGCCAGAACGGTTGGTTTGTTCGTCTGTTTTTGGTTCACCTGCGGCAACTGCCCAGGTTTGCCATGTTCTGGATACACTTGCTTTGCTCTGTTACATCCTGAAAGGGTGGAAAGGACAAAGGGTTGTTCCTGGGTATTTCCTTGAGATTGTATATACATAGGTGATAGTAAAGTAGGAAATTAAAGACTTGCCCAAATCGTTCTAACAGGAACATAGCCTATGTACCCCTATGTGGTTGTGAGCTATGCTGGCGATGGTTCATGCCTTCGGTAGGGTCGCCCATGCCAGACAGGTCAAAACCATAGGACCAGATAAACTACATCCCTGGGCAGGATGAGCCCGTTAGCCTTCTGGCAGTCATCCTAGGAGAAGGACAACTCTAATCCCAAACCCGGGCAGATGGAGCTCGCTTAGCCCTGTAAGGCCATCCATCTAAGAGAAGGTCACTCTAATCAAACCTACGTCCTGAGGACCTCGCTACCACCATCCAAGCTCACTCGGCCCTGGCAGATGAACCTCAGGATTAAAGGGTGGGTTCAGTTTCGCGCATACTGCATCTCACCTAAAAAATCCATTGCGCAGGCTTGAAGGCTTTACCCACATGCAAAAAGTCCTGTAGCGACGGGCGAGGGTCGAAACGGTAGGTGAAAGGTGCACTGGGAGCCGCAGACCCAACCCTGCATGCAGGCGGTTCAGGATATTGGTCATTTGAGACTGACCGGAGATGAGAGTCTCTTGGGGCAGCACCCTGAACGACCAAGCAGCCTTTTCAAGGACAGCACTGCTTGCTCCACTCGGAGAGGGGCCTAGAAAAGGTGGCCTAAACAAAGCTCATCTCCACCTTCACCCGGTTGGTTAACCGCAGACCAACGGGCATCTTCTTCCAATGCGGTCGCACAAAGAGCAAAAGACAAAGGCACACACCTGCCTCCAAAGGTGTACCTAAATTAACTCTAGCATGTTAGAACATCAGAACCATGGTCAATTCTGTGGATAGCGGACGTCCTGAGCGTCCTTCTGGCCTAATTGCCCATGAACTGTCTCAACATCGACATTGCTGCTCTCAGTGAAGTTCACCTTCACGAGGAAGGCAGCCTCAGAGAACATGGTGCCGGTTACACACTCTTTTGGTCAGGTAAGTCCAGAACCAAAAAACATCTCTCAGGAGTTGGCTTCATGATCAAAAACTCTATTGTTCCTAAACTCGAAAATCTGCTGACAGGTCACTCTGATCGCATTATCTCCCTACGCCTTCCACTACACAACAAGCAACACGTTGTCCTCTTTAGTATATACGCCCCAACTCTCCAAGCTGACCCTGCTGAAAAAGATAAATTTTACACTGACCTGCGCTGCCTTACCCAAAAGGTGCCCGCAGATGATAAGATCATTATCCTTGTTGACTTCAACGCCAGAGTAGGTAAGAATTTTGAAGCCTGGAAAGGAGTATTAGGCAAGCATGGTGTTGGAAACTGCAACGATAATGGTCAACTTCTGCTAGAATTCTGTGCGGAGCAACAGCTCACCATCACTAACACTATCTTTCAGCAGAAAAATAGTCTGAAGACAACCTGGATGCACCCCAGGTCTAAGCATTGGCACCTCATCGATGTCTTGGTGCGACGGAGAGATGTCCGCGATGTCCATCACACCCGCATGATGCCCAGCGCAGAATGCCAAACAGACCATCGGTTTGTGTGCTGTAAACTCAATTTCAATCTCAAATTCAAACCTAAAAGGGGCAGTATCCCAAGGAGAAGACTCCAAGTTAACAATCTCCAATCAGCTACAGTGACAGACAGATTCCAGGCAAACCTCCGAAGTAGGCTCGAAAACCACTCCATGGATTCTACAGATTCCTCTCCTGAAACAATTTGGCTCCATATTAAAAACAGCATCCCGCAATCCTCTGAAGAATCCTTAGGGTTCTCCCTCAAGAAGAACAAGGACTGGTTTGATGAAAACAATCAAGAGATCCAGGAATTGTTGAGGAAGAAGAGAACCGCTCACCAAGCACACCTTGCACTGCCATCCTGTCACGCTAGAAAAACAGCCTTTCATCTTGCATGCAGCAAGCTCCAACAGAAACTCCGTGACATCCAGAACAAGTGGTGGATCGATCTAGCTGAAAAAACTCGATTATGCACAGATATGGGTGATCACAGAGGATTCTATGAGGCCCTGAAAACAGCATACGGGCCTACATACCGAGTCCAAAGCCCTCTACTCAGCGCTGATGGTCAAACGCTTCTGACAGATCAAACCTCCATTCTGAATCGATGGTCTGAACACTTTCAGACTCTTTTCAGTACCAACCGTGTAGTCCAAGACTCAGCCATTCAGTCCATCACACAACAACCGGTGAAACACGAATTGGATACTGCCCCCACTTTAGGAGAAACCCTCAAGGCCATACAGCAGGTGAAAATCGGCAAGGCAGCTGGGGTTGATGGAATTCCACCCGAAGTCTGGAAACATGGGGGCCTTGCACTCCTGTAGTGGTTTGAACCAGGTTTTCCCCCTGAAACTAAGAAAGTGGTAACCCCCAGGGGGTGGTGACACTTGAGATTTGAACCAATCTGTGCTCCTGCAAAACATAAACATATCTCTAGACCGGAAAAGAAAAGGTAGTTGTTCTGGTTGAAGAAGAGAAGCCATGTTGTGAAAGCCACGAGGAAGGGGCTCAGGGCCCCTTGGGGGCTCTGCCCCCCCCCCCCCGCCCCCAGCTGGGGCTCACAGGGACTCGGAACAGTGTTAAACTGGGCTGAGTGCCTGTAGCTAAGAGCTGGGGGAGTTTCTCCCCGGTAAGCAGCAGTAGGAGACACTAAGAGCGGCGGTAGAGCAGCAGTGGACGGAGAAACGGCGGCACAGAGCCAAGAGATAAGAAGAAGTAGCAGAAGCCAGCATGCAGCCGAGGCAGACACAGAGTTGTCTGAAGAAAAGGAAAGCAGCAGCAGAAAGAGAACCAAGCCACTGCAGAGAGAGAGTTTCGGGGATAAGAACTGAACAATCAAAACTCCCCAAACTCCCTGGAGACTCCTCCGAGAGAGAGGAAGATGATGGACTCACTTGAAAGAGTCTTGGAGTGCAGTATGCACTGCAGAGAGGAGCTTAAGAAGCTCAGACTGTCCTGAGAGCTCAGCCAGGATGGTCAAAGGAATGTGTGCGTTTGGGGTGACCTTCGCCCCCCCTTGCTGCAGCTTCAGAGAAGCTAGCAGCCATCTTGGTGCAGAGCACAGAAGCTCTGCAAAGGGGTTTGAGTCCCCTGAAGATACCAGACCGTCACGAAGGCTTCTGCACTTCGTCGACATGACCGTGGTGGAGCAACCTTTGTCTGGGGTAACGCAGCCCACGGAAAGACCCTTCGTTTGCATCAGGGGGTCGAGAGAGGCACACGTGTGCATTGGTAAAGATCCAACTGCAACTGCTGCATTGGAAGAGAGAGACACTGCTACTCTAGAGAGAACTGCTGCTCAGAGACTGGAAGGGGTCTTTTCTTCTTCTTCCCTCCTGGACTTTTATTTGGAAGGGAGAAGAGATTCAGCCCATTGTAAATATTATATGTCATGGTAGAGATAGAGTTAAGATTGTATGTATATATTATATTTATGTGTACAGTCACTGTAATATATTCCTTTCCCCCATTTGGAGTCTTGTATGGTGTCTGGAAAACCCATCTCACACTGGGTTGAGATGTGGGAGGGGGGCTAGGAATCAGGAATTGGATTTTGGGACTTCAAACCATGACAACTCCATGCTAAATTTCACGAGTTTGTACTGCGCTGTTGGGAACTAGGAGAACTACCACCAGACCTTCGTTATGCAGTTATCATCACCTTGTATAAGAAGAAAGGAATTAAATCAGATTGCTCAAATTACTGTGGTATTACTCTGCTCTCCATTGCTGGCAAAATCCTGGCAAGAATACTCTTGAACAGACTAATACCCGCTATAGCAGAAGGAATTCTACCTGAAAGTCAGTGTGGCTTCAGAGCCAACAGGAGCACCACAGACATGGGATTTGTTCTCAGACAACTGCAAGAGAAGTGTAGGGAACAGAATAAAGGTCTCTATGTAACCTTTGTCGACCTCACCAAGGCTTTTGATACTGTGAGCAGAAAAGGTCTATGGCAGATTTTGGAACGTTTAGGTTGTCCCTCCAAGTTCCTTAAAATGATCATCTCACTCCATGAGGATCAGCACGGCCAAGTCAGATATGGTGATGCACTTTCTGAGCCCTTTCTAATAACGAATGGTGTGAAACAAGGCTGTGTTCTTGCACCAACTCTATTCACAACCTTTTTCAGCAGGATGCTCCAAAGGGCCATGGCAGACCTCGATGATCAGGACGGTATCTACATTCGGTACCGTACTGATGGAAGCCTATTCAACCTAAGGTGACTGAAGGCCCACACCAAGACCTTAAACCATCTTGTCCGGGAGCTGCTTTACGCTGATGACGCCGCCCTTGTTGCACACACAGAAGCAGCTCTGCAGCGTTTAACATCCTGCTTTGCAGACGCTGCTGAGCTCTCTGGGCTGGAAGTCAGCTTAAAGAAGACTGAAGTTCTCTATCAACCGGCACCTCAGGAAGTCTTCCATTATCCCCATATCACCATTGGTGAATCACAGTTCAAATCAGTCCAGCAGTTTAATTACCTGGGCAGCCTCATCTCCTCGGATGGTAAGATTGACGGGGAGAGAGACAACAGGTTAGCAAAGGCATAGAGAGCTTTCAGAAAGCTTCATAAAAGAGTTTGGCAAAATAAACACCTGAAGAAAAGTACAAAGATCAGTGCTTACAGAGCCATAGTGCTGTCTACTCTCTTATATGGATCTGAATCATGGGTCATCTACCGCCACCACCTGCGTCTCCTAGAGCGCTTCCATCAACGCTGCCTCCGTACAATCCTGAACATCCACTGGTCTGATTATGTGACCAACACATCTGTTCTGGAACAAGCAGCAGTCACAAGTATTGAGGCCATGTTGCTGAGAACACAGCTGTGCTGGGCAGGGCACGTCTCCAGGATGAAGGATCACTGCCTCCCTAAGATCCTGCTCTATGGTGAACTTGCCACCGGTTGCCGCAAGAGAGGAGCCCCGAAGAGAAGATACAAGGACTCCCTGAAACAACATCTCAGCCTTGGCCATATTGATCAACATAACTGGTCTACTCTGGCCTCCAATCGGGAGGTCTGGAGACACCATCTGTAACGCTGCTGATGCTTTTGAGAAAGCTGCAGGATCACCCTTGAGGAGAAAAGACAATGCAGAAAGAATCGAGCCTTGCAGAATATACCTCCTAAGGAGTCTTTCTGCTGTGCCTTTTGCAACTGGACGTGTCTATCTCGTATTGGCCTCTTTAGCCACCAACGCGCTTGCAACAAACATGGGTAGAGCCCTTCCCAAATCTTCGTTCACAAAGCCTAGCCATGATGATGATGATGAAGTGTTTTAATTCAAACAGAGAATGGTCAAATACTGCAGGGTCCTCAGGGATATCCTCTCATGCTGTGACTCCCACAGGCTGCACGAGCCTTGCCATGTCTCAGCATCCAGCAGAGACACACGCCAGAACACCCCATCCCAGCACAACTGCCATTCCATTGGGCTGTGCTCTCCCTTTGGTGCCAAGAGCAGCAGGATCAAGGAGCACTTGGACAACATGCCACGAGTGACACCTTTGTGGACAATATTCAAAACTGAGGTCATATTCATTTATAAACATTTTAAGTCATATTACACTCCTGGAATCACAGAATCACAGAATTGTTTGGGCTGGAAGGGACCTTAAAGATCCAGTTCCACTCCCTGTCATGGGCAGGGACACCTTTCACTAGACCAGGTTGCTCCAAGCCCCGTCCAACCTGGCCTTGGACACTTCCAGGGATCGGGCAGCCACAACCTTTTTGGGCAACTTGTTCCAGTGTTTCACCACTCTCTGAGTAAGAAATTTCTTCCTAAGGTCTAAACCAAACTTACTCTCTCTTTCAGTTTAAAACCATTGCCCCTTATTCTGTCACTACCTGCCCGTATAAAAAGTCCCTCTCCCTCCTTTTTTTATAAGCCCTTTTAGGCACTGGAAGGGGCTCTAAGATCTCCCTGGAGCCTTCTCTTCTCCAGGCTGAACAGCCCCAGCTCTTTCAGCCTATCTCCATAGGAGAGGTGCTCCATGAGTAGCGAATAAAATGATTCATTTTACTCAGTTTCTAAATCAATTCTCTAAAGAACTGATAATAAAAAGAAATTAAAAGGAACAGGCGATTAGAGATATTGCATAGGGGAAAACTGAAGATGTGGGAGAAATCAAACAAAAAAGGTACTCTATTAATAATTGAAACGTTAAGTTATTGTTTGCAACTCCTGTTTTCAGAATGAAAAAAAAAATCTGAGGAGCACTCTTATAATGATGATCTGTGAGGTCCCTTTCAACTCAAACCATTCCAATGTTATGAAACATTTGGGTCTATATTTGAGAAACACATGAGTGTGTTGAATAGCTACACTGTGGGACTTCAAATTGAAACAATTTTATCCAAAATAAACACCTTAGAAGAATTATTTTGATAATCTCTTTACTTTGATCCTGTTCCCAAAATATGGATTATGCCCCGTGCAAACTGGGACCCTTTTGTTGCACAGTGCTCAGTGATGAGCTGCATTCCCACTTGCAGCTCCATGTGGAATCATCTCATTCTTAGCCTGTCTGACTCCACACCAAATCTTTATAATGTTTTTTTGGCTCACTGGAATATTCTTACAAAATGCCACCACTGCATTCACCTATTGTGTAATGCAGAGACTTCAAAAAACGCAAACTCAAAACCAAACCACCACACAAAACACATTTAACACAAAATACGGTTCCCCAGGAGCAATATTTCACCAAAGCATCCTCACTGGGAGCTCAGAAAACTGAATTTTGTATTCTCTGCAAAGCTGACCATGTCTCTTGGATTAACCTTTCAAGTGCTGCTACTTTAGCACAAAATTTATTTAAGAGTTCTTATGTAACTCTGATATTTCTCTTTTAGTGTGATAAAAAAATGAATCACTATTCTATTGACGGAGTCCTTTGTCCTCATAACAGTCTAAAAAATTTATATTGTAATTAAGAATTGAGATTTTGATTTCCCATACAGCAGAGATGGAAGTTTCCCCCCATTTTGGTTTTTTTTATTATAGGTAACAGAAAATATTTTCTAATGAGCTAAATCTGAATTAGAGACATACCATACCCAGGCTGTGGTTGAAGAGACTTCAAAAATGACAACGTTCAAGAAAACGAGTCTCAAAAGACATAAATGAGGCTTGATTTCTCCATAGCTCCATAGCAGGGAAATGTTAGCTCTGAACCACTCATTTCTGCCTTTGAAATCTTTCCCATCTGCAGTAACAGATCTTCTGGCATTAAGCAGAATTTCTGTTGTCCACTCATCTGTTTTATCAGCTACTGTGGGGCTTTCTCCCACACTGACCTATCCACAGGGGATCAATTCTCAACCAAAATTGTATGTTAACAAGTTGATAACTTATTCTTTGATATTCCCAAAAGGTAAATTAATCACATTCAGAAATCAAAGAAACAAGTGATGGGATGTTGTGGAAGTAGAATTTTTGAGTATGGCTTCAAACTACCAAAGACAGCAATTCATTTGAGGGGGGGGGAATTGTAACAGGACATTGAAAGCAAGAACTATTTTCTTCTTTGCCCCTCTGCACAACATTCAATATAATGATCCATGGTGTAGTTAATAAACTAAAGATTAAGCAAAGTTTTCCTTCATCTTCAAAGTCATGAGCTGTTTCTTCCACTGGTAAGACTATGTAGTCAACAACAGCTGGCATAGGCAACCTTTATACACTATTCTAGATAATGGAGATAATTCCAGACACAGTTATAATGAAGAGAATATGCTTGTTAAATATTGTGATTTTTAAAAATTAGTGCTCTATCAGTGCACTCTTTAGACAAGACAAACTTTGGGAAAATAGGAAGAATCTTCTAGTCACATATATTGCACCTAAATGAACAACTGTCTTTTAAAAAGTAATTTCTTCTTTCTCTAAGACAAAACATCATCCAATAAGTCTCTTCAGTTACTGTATCTAACAGCAAGATACAGAATTACCTCTATGAAGATAGATTTTCAACATCTGTTTTGCTGAACTTTGATTTAAACTAGCTTTTAGCATTGAACAGAAAGCTTTACTAAGAAATTCAGTGAGTAAACAGTCTATAAAGCTCACTGTGTTAGATACTTCTGTAAATTCTAGTAAAATATTTCCTCCCTCTCTTCCAGCAAACAATCAGGTGTGGAATCATAGAATGGTTTGAGTTGGAAGAGGCCTTACAGATCATCTCATTCCAACCCTCCTGCCATCAGAGTAGCATGTAGAGAAAGAGGAAAAGGCAATGAGCATAAGCTGCAGCAAGAGAAATTCTGTCTGGAAATCAGGAAACACTGTCAAGTGACAGTGGTGGGGCACTGGGACAAATTGCCCCCAGGCTGAGCCCTGCACTGAGGAGGAACCTGGATGTGATGACCATGAACTCTCTTCCAGTCTCCACGTTCTAGGATTCTTACTATATTGAATAACTGGCAGTTAAGTGTTATAAATTAAGTTGTATCAACATCATTACATTACTCAGATGACTTATATATGAAAAATTAAATCCTCTAATGAGTTTAGCAACTTAACTGAATATTATTTATTTTAAAGGCTTATTTGTTCATGGCAGAGGGGAGATTGCTGTGGGAGAGAAGGGTTGGCATTTCTTTTTCACGTTCTGCTCAGTTGGTGAAGCTCAATTTCCAGTTAAAAAACCTAGGCAGCAAAGTTTTAACCAAATACTGTCTAATTATTTTAATACAGAACAAATAATCTACACTTAATACAAAAACATCCTTTATAATTATTGTTTTGAAAGCCATGGAACTGTTTTTTAGTTCAAAAGGTTTCTGAAGGACTAAATGATTAGCTGTCCTAGCCTGATGTACTCATTTCCCACTAATCTGATTCCTAAATATTATTGCTCTAAGTGATGTTGCTGAGGTAAGGAAGTAGCTGCTCATGGAAACTTTTGTATTCCTTTGTCTTTGTACTATACAGCTCAATTAAAATGTCAACAGCAAAAAAAGTTCCATAACATTAACCAGCAATACCGAGGGGCCAAAAACCATCCAAACCCATTAACAACTGTATCTCAGGTTTGGATCTGTACGCTTCATTTTCTGTGATGGTTTCTTTGAACGGCATTCAATCCTTCAAACTCACTCGCTTCAGATAATTTCTCCAATTACCAAATAGACATGAGAGCATGAAGCTCTTGTCAAAAAACTACATATATCCAACTTTTCAGCCTAACTCAGCAGACAAATGACTCTCCAACTGCTCTCAGAAGAGTACAGATTTGTCCCACTGGAAACCACACCTTCAGTGGCAGTGGAGTCCCATCATCCACCTATAATAACTTATCTCTGGGCCAAGAGCCAGAGTTGATCACACTATTCAGCATGATAAATCTAATCTTATTTCTCTCCCAGCTTTTATTAGTGACTTCCCTGTTCCTTCCCTTATTTAATTCAATGGCAAAAAGCTGCCCTGACATCAGTTGCACAGCATCAGTCCTCATTTCCATCTGCATCCTGGGGATATCACTCGAGAGTTCTAAACTCACACTCAAGAGTCTCCACATTAAAGAAAAAATCTGAGCAGCGATTCTCAGTCTTTCAGTGAGTCATGATGACAGGAAAACTGTTGTGGTCATGAATAAACATCGCTGGGTATTCTTACTTCATTTTCATATAAAGCAAGATCTGATTTTTGGGCTATGTGAAGCACTGCTTCCAAGGAATTAAAAAACTACAAAAATCCGAAAACTGGAAGTGTCAAAGACTAAAGTGTTCCTTGAAAAGTTAAAAGTCTCGAGCAAACCCAAAAATGAAGAGAACACAAACAGCTAAAGTATTTCTGCACAAATTGAAAAAGTCCTCTACCACTTGGGAGCAAGTTGGAACTTGCATGGGGCCCTGCACACCCTGGCAAACATCTTAATTGTTCGGAGCAGACAAAGTCTGTTTAGTCATGTCTGCTGAGGGGAGAAGGATATTACAACACATCTGCACAGGCTGTTTCCACATAGGTCAATTGGTTCTTGAAGGCTGTTTTTACCCCCCTTTCCTCCAGCCAGAACCCCACACACATGGACACCATTCCCCTGGTCGTACACCTGGTGGGCACACAAGGAATCTTTTAATAGAAGCTCAAAATGAGCAATCAAAGAAACAATCTCAGCGTCCTCACAGACGTGCAGTGTCAACACACAGTGATGTCTGGAGGGATTTTGTAAGAGTCTAAGTATGCCTCACTGAAATTTCAAAACAAGCATAATTCAGAGCTGCAGTGCCCACTGAGGATAGAAATGACAGATCTAAAACACCCCAGGAATGGCAAAGGGTATAGGCAGCAGCTCAAACTGGGAGATGAATTCAAATGGTTCCTTCACTTAGGCAAGGATGGGGTGGGTAACACAGGATTCTTTCTAAGATATTCTAGCAAGGTTTTTAATCTGTGTTCCAAAACAGTCAGAAGCCATTCCCCTACAAAACATGCTGCATGAAGCAAAACGATATTTAAAACCAGCAAGGAGGTGGATCTCATGTAAATAACTATGCAAGGAGTAAGTGTGGTTTTGTGCTCTACAAACAGCCAAACAGTGTTTTCCTGCTTTGGCAGTGGTACCTCCATTTCCAACATATACACTCTCTTTTACCTCTATCACTTTATTGGAGGAAGCAGTTTAAGATGCATCTGTACTCTAATTATGAAATCATCAGTGAAGTGCCAACTCTGTAAAGGGCAGTTTCATGACCTATGCAGTGTGGATCAATCTTGCCCCACAAGAATGGGTTAATGTCCAGACAATCAGCAAAATATTAAACAAAACCATATACAAATTAGCACACAAATCTTACATTTGGACCTCTCTGACTCATTGAGGGTACGGTACAGCCCAAAGCTGTATTGATTCTATTGGATTTGTTATATTTGTATGGAAATACGCACTTTTCCCTTCAGCTTAAGTTTGCATTCTGGAGAATCTTAAGCCTGGCAGGTGACGCAGACACACATTATTTAGATGTATTTTACCAAATTCTTAACTAATATATAACAATATATTTAGTAAATAGTTTAAACTTAAATTTCAACTCTTCGGGTCAAAAAAGTGTCTTGGCTTCATGTCTCATTAAATAACAGAGTAGGATTTGCCTTTCACAACAAAAAAACCCCTAACAGATAAGGTTCAATAAAAGAAATTATATATCTCTATCGATGTCTCCAAGTTCTAATCTGGGGCAGTGATAACATCAGTGACATTAGTTTAGAGACAACTGCTGTTTCATAGAATCATAGAATCATAAAATCAGCTGGGTTGGAAGGGACCTCCAAGATCATCAAGTCCAACTCTTGATCCAATCCCGCCGTGGTTCCCAGCCCATGGCACTGATGCCACATCCAGTCTGTCCTTAAACACCTCCAGGGACAGAGAATCCATCACTTCCCTGGGCAGCCCATTCCAATGGCTGAGCACCCTCTCTGTAAACAATTTCTTGCTATATCCAACCTAAACCTCCCCTGGCACAGCTTAAGACCGAACCCTCTTGTCTTACTGAGAGCTGCCTGCAAGAAGAGACCGACCCCCACCTGCTACACCCTCCTGTCAGGGAGTTGCAGAGAGTGAGGAGGTCTCCCCTGAGCCTCCTCTTCTCCAGGCTGAACAGCCCCAGCTCCCTCAGCCTCTCCTCACAGCACTTGTGCTCCACTCCCTTCCCCAGCCTCGCTGCTCTTCTCTGGACCTGCTCCAGCCCCTCAATGTCCTTCCTGAGCTGAGGGCCCAGAACTGGACACAGCACTCGAGGTGTGGCCTCACCAGTGCTGAGTCCAGGGGAAGAATCACTTCCCTGGACCTGTTGGCCACACTGTTCCTGAGCCAGGCCAGGATCCATTGGCCCTTTTGGCCACCTGTTGATCCAAACTCCCAGGTCCCTTTCTGCCTGGCTGCTCTCCAGCCACTCTGTCCCTTTATTTAAAGCAGCCAATCAAAAAGGGATTTATCTCTAGACTAGAACTTTTCCCACACCAAGGAAAAATGAAATTCATATGGAGATAAAGTACAAAGCTGGGCAGGCACATCGCATTATTTCATTTGGGGAATTTTTTTTAAAGTTATGGCATTGCTGCTAATGAGAAGAAAGAAGTCAAAACCAAACAAATCATTCAAAAGGCAGAATAAGTTCCAAGTTATTATAATTATAAAAGTTCACACAAAGATTAGAAGTACCATAAAAACTTATGAAAAATTATGCAGTGAGTCAAGGGTTATTAAAATACAATGGGAAATGGGATAACCATTGCATTTCTTCATGCTTGTAACTGGACTAAAAGAACATAAGCAGGACAATGTCACAGGGGTGACAGAGTTATGTTCCTCAACTTATACAGTATGGCATGATTACGTTAATAAAGGGAGTATTTCTTACTTGGAGAAAATGGCAGTGTCAACCTGATTTATCATCCATAAAAAAAGGAAATTAGAAGCATCTTAAATCATGCAGCAATGAGACTGAAGGATAAACATGTATAGGTTGTCTGATTATTGGTGGCAGTTCTACGTTTGATTACTGGTGACAGCTCTATGAAAAATGAGTTAAAGGAGATTTATTAGAAGTGTTTCATAGAAACTGAGATGAAAAAGGTATTAACTGGGGTTCTAGTATCACTCCAGACAGAAAACATCCTGCAGTAAAAAAAAGGTGTCAGACAGCTGACAGCAGTGGTGAGGAGAGTTCAAAAGAAGATTGATATAAAGTAAAATAATTTTTAAGACAAGCTAGAGTTTGGTCACAAGATGCATGGATCAAAACATCAAAAAGTTTATGGTGATTGACAATATAAAGGACAAAGGTGCTAGAATAAAAAAAGTTCTTAATGCGAAACATAGGTAAAACATGTAGACAAAAACAGGAGGAACAGTGCCACATGAAAGTAAATAAAAGAGAAAACTCTGATGGGAAAAGGTATCAGTGCCAGATACTACTGATAGAAAGTAACATAGACTTCAGTATTGATGGTACATTTGCTGAAGAATTAGGTTTTCCTCTGAAGTGTCAAAACACTGATCTGGACGAACATTTTTAAGAAACAGGGAATATTACCATTTTTGAAGTTTAAGAACCAGATTAAACAATATAGGTGTATCCTGACAGCTCTAATAAGCCAGAGCATAACGAACCATTTCTGCTGTTTAGGGATTGATGGCCATGAGCTCATCACAATCCACCAGTGTGGAGCTCAGTTGACCAAGCACAGGCAGAGCACCAGTTGTGATAAGTAACTGCTTCAGAGTTGGTTACTTAAGTCATATTCCCAAGGGCTGTACAATGGGAATTCCAGCCTCCTCCTGAACCTAGTCCTTTAAAATTGCTTTGTCTGTTTTGGCCCTAGGCTGCATATTAGAAATGATAAAAGTAGTTCTTTCATACTCAAAGCAAGACGGTTCAATTGCCAGTGTCAACATGACAAAGTGCTTGTGGCTACAGGAGTGGGGGGAGGAAGAAAAATGGGGGGGCAGGAGAGAACTCTGCACTTAATACTGGGCAAGTAAGAACAGAGTTTTTCTTTCCAGCTGAAGCCCAGACTTATCCCACCATATTTCTTACCCTTCTGTATGTTGACTAGACTAGAACTGTTGCTCTGGCAGCAATTACAAATCGAATTCATTATAATTATTCTTACAACATAAAAATGAAGACATGTCCCTGGAAACAATTCTACATATTTGATATACATTCAATGCTTTTAATCAGCATTTGCCTTTTTCAGAAACAGTGAAAAGAAACAACCAATGAGGAAATATAGTCAGATGATTTCTTGAGAGAAAGCCAAAATGCAATGCTTTATGCTGACCTGCACATACAAGGTAAGGAGACTTTTTTTTTCCCCTCAAAGAGTGAACAAAAGTTCTGTTTCTGCAGGAGAATACCTTTTTTAACAGCATATAAATTAGAATTAGGGACAGACAGACATACAGCCTCAACAGAATGTAGTGGCTTATCACAGTTCCCAAGAATCACAGAACCACAGAAGGGATGTGCAACAATGTCCAAGTTACACCCAAATAAGACTTTTCAAATATAATAATTAGAACCATGACCAAGATCGGAGAATCATAGAATGGCCTGGATTGAATGCACATAAGTTCACCAAGAGCCAGAATAGAAAGTCTAAAGAGTAACTTATTTCATTTTGAGGAATTATGCCCCTACCTAAGAAGAAATATTTATAATTGGAGACATAAGACTTATAGAGAACATGTTTCAGGAATTTGCAAAATTCAAAGGGAGTTCACAGCACTGCAATGCCAATTTGAATTTTTAAGTTTTGCCTTATGCTGTCATTAATTTTTTATGAACAAAATTGCTCTAACAAATATATTGAAAATACCCTGAAGAAAAATCCAAATACAATTTGAAATTATATATGTTATATGTACATGATGTGCATACCCTTATGGAACATGGCAACAATTTTCCGACGTAGTACCAAGCCCAAAACAAGACTGTGAATGCAAACCCTGGATGAGCCCTTTAAGATACAACATAGCACGCAATACTCTTAAATTGGATTTTTGCTTATGTACAGTAACCTTTCACAGATTTTATTTATAAGTTCTTGTTTGGCAATTTTAATTATTTTATTCCCTAGTGCTTCTCCTTTTATGGCCGTCTCTTTCTTCCCACATTTTGCCCCAAGGCACATCAGCCATCTTCACAGCTGAATGAAATTCCCATCTCTGGCTCAAAGGAGAACTTTTTTTTGTTGTTTATTTGTTTAACTAGAAAGAAGCCAGCCATCAAAAAGGAGAAGCCCTAAAAGTTGGGTCTTCTGATGCTACACACATCTTCTTCACGAATACCTGTACACTCTGATTTTAAAATGCAAGAGAAGTTGTTTGTCTCCCACAGTTTGTGTGTGGGAGACTTAACTATCGTTACTAAAGTTAGGTCTTCTCCTAAATAATAATAATAAAATAGAAAGAGGTAATTAGTAGAGCTAAGGTCTGTTAAACAAATTGTTTTCAATTAACCACACTGAGGTTCCTGAAAAAAAAAATCCAATTAAAAAAACCCCCAAAGACCAAATCCAAGATAAAACCAAAGAACATAACAAACCAAGCAACCTCCCAATTCTCTAATATCCTGACTATATTATTATATTCTCACTGTCACTCACCAGAGTAAGGTGTCACAAGCTGAGCCCCGGTAGCCAACTTTGAGTACAGCCCTCATTAGAACCTCGTAAGGTTAAAGTCAGGCTCAGCCTCGTGTTACATGTTCCTGCAAATATTGGACTGGCTTCAAAGGACATTGTCCTGCTCCCCTCTCCTGCATTACATCGAGCAATCAAACAGCTACACAGGAACTGTCAGCAGAAAGGAAAAGCATTAAAATTGGCATTACTTATAACTATTTTCCTGCAGTGCCCACTGGTATTAAATAACTATGTTACGTAGCACTCCAGGCCTCGGGCCACAGTGCCATCATTTGCTAAGGCAGCTCAGGCTAATCACAAATCTGTTCTTGAGTTCAGGTTGTACACCAAAGGCCCATTTGCTGCCCACAGATGCCATCGAGTTACCTTAAAACACCTCCCTGCTGCTGGCACCTCTCCTTCTGGCTTTCCATCTTCCTGCAAATAGGATGTTCTGGCTAATTATTGACACATCTCTACATTCAGAGTATTTTGAGCAGAATATCAATGAATAAAGTGCTAAATATCTATGATTTTCTTTTCAACTCATGATTCTTACATGGATAATTTCTTAGAGATGCCACATATTAACTAAGTTTTGAACAGTAACATGGAGAAGCAAAATAATGATCTTGTGAATCAGTGCAACTAAAAAACCTGGTACCTGGCTTGGTATAATGCAAGAAAATTATGTTTAATTAGAAAATTATAAACGGGTATAGCTGCCATCATTGATTCAGAATAGAAAGTGATACAGGAAGGGATAGGAAATGCAGAGAATTTGGAAAGAAGAAGTTAACAAGGAGCTATATTTAAGCAGTTGTTTTTTTTAATGTAAAAATTCCACAATGTGTATTACAGCCAATAGTCTCAAGACAAATCAAAAGCAGCCAAAGCTGCCTGGAATATGATAAGCATCCACTTATCAACAACAAGACAGTTTCCATCAAATCATCCATTTCTTTCCATCAAATCAAACCATCTCTGAGCTCACATTCCTCATTTAGGCCTGACCACTTAATTCACAGTCAGTCATCTGATAAATTCAAGCATGGCTTTGGCAAAGCCACCAGCCCAACACACTCCCTGCCTGCTCCCACCTGTCCACACTGCAGATCATCCTGCTTGGAGAAATGGCCAACACAGCTGGGGATGAATTTGCACTGTGAAAGGGCTTAGGAAAGTGATCTACCTTTGAGGAACAAACACCAAACAGGATCTAATACCAGTTCCCAATGGGGAAAAAAAGGAAAATGGAAATGACTGGATGATGATGAAGCCAAGGGGGAACTTTGCTATTCAATCTCAGCTCCAGCCAACTGAAACTTTGCAGCTTTTTCTTGAGATGTAAATATTCTACATCAAGAGGTTATTTTGCTTTTCCAACTATGTCAGTACATCTAATACAAGAATTTCCTTCTCTACAAACCTTGCTGTGTTTATTCCTTAGACTGCCAGAGCTATACGATCACTAGTTGACTGTTCCACATCACCAACTCAAGGTGGAGAATCACAGATTTAAAAAGCTAGAAGCAACCAATAATTTAGACAATTGGATTGATGAAGGAGTTTGCTTGGTAAGTGCGAGCTGCTGGTACCTGACTGCTTAACTGCATGTCTAATGAGAGACAACATCTTTAATATTAGGCTGCCTCCCTGGCACAAACTAACACATGCCTTCAGTGGTGATTTGAATGCAGAAGACTCACTTACCCAACTGCCACTTCCCTTCAGGCACTTGTTTCTGTCTGTCAAACTATCACACATTACCCTCCCGCTTATGAGATAAAATCAGAATGTGTCTTCTGGGGACTAAGATCTTAATTCTGCTCTCTTTGAAGTCAACTGGAATTTTGGCATTTATCTAAATGATGAAGGATCAGATCCCAAAGTATTTGTTCAGCAGTTCTGGAAGAACGACAGTCTTAATAAAATCAATTGAAACACATTTTAAAGATATGGCCAATCAAAATATTTATTTTTAGACTCAGACATCCCAGTATTTGGCACATTTTTTCAGCTGAAATGCACACTGATGCTCCTTGGCAGTGGCACCACAGCACTGCAACACATTGTACAGATTTCATTATACAATGTTCTTGTTACTGCAAGCATTTGAATCAGAAGCTTGTAAAGACTTGCAGTACTGAAATACTATTCAGAGTTTCTTTCTCATCTTCACC
The DNA here is from genome assembly GCF_003984885.1 of Neopelma chrysocephalum. Taxonomy (NCBI): domain Eukaryota; kingdom Metazoa; phylum Chordata; class Aves; order Passeriformes; family Pipridae; genus Neopelma; species Neopelma chrysocephalum. Next base: position 1,379,049 of record NW_020897871.1, read on the forward strand.
AATGTAATGTCTTTGATAATCTGCAACGTCAGGATCTTAATCCTACTGTTGGAAGAAGTTCATGAACTTACCAAGGTTTTTCCTTTGAGAAAGAATGCTTTTCAAGATAAGCTATAATATTTATTCTTCAAAAATTAATTCTATTGCTTCAGTGAAAAACAAGGAGTCAAAAGAAATGCTAAGGGTATTACTACCACTACTTTCTAAAAGTACTAACTAATAATTAGAGTGGGAAATAAGACTTTTTTTCCACTGTGGTTTGTTATCACCATGTTCTGATCTTTTCAGTACACAACACACTATCACAATTTGCTATTTTCATAAATTTTTTTTAGAACCACAGACAGAATTAGAAGCTGAGGTGTAAGGATAGCTGAGGGCTTCCAGGGAAAAGATAAAAGGCAGCAACCATTTGTCATATCTACACAATTTGACACATTTGCAGAGTGCACAAGTGAAGACATCAACTGAAAGTAGATCCTTTGCACAACCACTCCATAGTTCTTAGAAGTCTTGCATGAACATGTTTTTAAAAGATTAATAGATGTCCAACATTCCTTGTAATCTTATTTATTTCTTGCTGCAGTATTTACATGCACGAATTCTCCAGAATTTCAATTTCTACAGTTTTTGAAAGCTCAAAGTATTCTATAAATATCTGTTTACACATTTTACTGTCTCTATCATACATACAAAGACCAGCATATATTCTTCATTCTTCATATTTCATCCATGTTAAAATTTCTTTTCCATTATGAAAATGGTTTTTATTTGAGAACTAATCAAAACCAATTTTTTCCTTAAAATGCAAAATTTAAAACAAGCTGTCAGAGGTGTACACTGATTTGGAAAAAAAAACCCCAAAAGTTACCATCTAAATTGACGGTTAGTAAGAAACCAGTAAATAATGTTCAAGTGCTGCAGGGATGGATTTGTTCATAAGGAATTGTTAAGTTAAAATAAAAACTGTGTTTATCCCACCTAAGAATACTGTGATCATTACTTGGACAGGACTGCCACCATCATCTGGACCAACAGGTTTCCTTTCCTTTTACTTTGCACCCAGGGGGGGCACGTGGTGCTCAGCACAGGGGACAGCAAACACTGTTCTGTTCTTGTCCCAGGGTGCTGGGTTATACATCTGTCTTTGGGGGTTAAAAGCAGTTTTCCCTGTATCATTGCATTTATTGTAATTTTTTTTGTTTAATAAATTGTAACTGTGACTTGTAACCTCTCTTGAGTTGTGTTTATTTCTCCCGCTCATTTACTTTTAAACCGGCACATCTTCGGTTTTTAAATTTGCATATATGTTATAAAAAAGGGGGGGGTTGTGGGAACCAAAAGAACTTCTGGGTTTAATTACTGTATCACAATTAAATTACCTAATGTACGTAAGACCTGCAGAGTCTTGGAAACAACAGTGGGTGGTGTTTCCTGGAATAGGGCGATATGTTTTACGACTGGGAAGGAACACTCACCACCTCATTTTAATGTTAAGTCACACAGCTCAATCCACACAGTCGAGCAAGAACTGAGAGCAGGAAACAAGAGGGACTTCTTGTCAGGGTAACTATTCAGAGAATGGAAAAGTTAATTTAGTAGCCTGAGGCAAATAGTTAAAAGCAGCTGAAGTCAATTATATTTGTTTCTACAAAACAGTGTATCTATTCCCAGCTTAAGCAAGCCTAGAGTATACATTAATAACTCATTTTAACACTGTTTTTAAGATTTAGAGAGTTCAACAGCACAAAACACAATACTGCAACACATGCTGAAAATTAGCTCAGAAAATGATGATTTTTTCACCATTTTACTTGATTATAAAAGAGCCACAGCAGTTAAATGAATATATGCATATGCAGTGGACTTAGATACACAGACTGAGTATTGAATGCAAGTCTTCCAAGTAACCTGAAAGCCATTTCCTACCGAGACACAAAAAAATTACAGCCTAGGATGCATAATCTTTTTTTTTTTACTGTTTTGTGTATGACTTAAACTACAGTTTAAAGAAGTCATGCATCAGTTACACCCAGTTGTATTTTTAAAAGCTCCATTCCCAGTTGATCTAGACAAAGTAATCTAGTTTATAACCTATTTCCAGCAGCTGTAGCTAGAACCAATTTTCAATTATTTGTGTTGTGAGACTTTGAAAGGGAAACCCAACAAAGTTCCTAAATCATTCCCAAATTTAATTGACTGTTCATCACCACATAACATCATACTATCAAATGTTTTGCATTTACATTTATCATCAAAGTGATTAATCATCACATTTTCAACCAGTGCACCAATTTAGTATCATTAATTCCTAATGCACAGCTTGAAATTTTCTCTAGAAGATACTGTGAATTAGAACAGTCCAATTCCACAAAATCAAGTCTGAAGTGTATATTATAAATTGCTGAAGCTTTTACCAAAACTGTAAACTTGATGATTTTTTTATCAATTTCTCAACACAGCTTAATATTTGTTTTGAAGTAAAAAATCTGCCTTGCATACGATCGTATGAAAAACTGGTTAAGGAGATCACAATGAAGCTTGTAAAATTATGCAACTACTGAGTTCACCAAAATTGTTACCATTGTTACCATGATGCTTCCCTTGGTTTATCTTAAAAAATCACACAAGTTAGATCAGTTTTCAAACTGTGGAAAAAATCCCTCTTTTAAATTTAGAAAGATGGCATAAACTCAGGGAACAAAGAAACAAGGAAGAATTTATTCAGTGTGCTGGGTCTTTCTCTCACTGAATTTCCAGGGAAAAAGACCCTTTGGGTTTAAATCTTATACATTTTATAGTTTCACAAAATCCCACCCTTTTCCAGATAAGTTTAATATATTCATTTTTGCCTAAAAAGGTTTCTTTTCTCTGAAAAGGGGCTTTCCCTTTCTTCCAATTGGTTGCAAGGCGTCCTCTGTCAAAGGTGATGGATCTTCCTTTGTTCTTAGCCCAAAGAGAGAAAAGAACCCCTGTGTACAAAATGGCCCCAAAAGATTTTAATTTTTAGGAACTTTTGCATTTCCCTTATCCGGCCGAAAAAGACCCTGATACTCAAGTCCAGTTTTTGGAACTAGGACATCTTACAACTTTGCGATACACCTATATAAAAACACCATATTTTTATTTCTCATAACACTGATGAAGAAAAGCTTAAACCTTATTACACTGTATGAAAGTCAACAGCAAAACTTCCTTTGGCCTCCTTATAAAATTTTCAACTTGTTCAAAACTGGTTTTGTGTGTTTATTACTAAACATGGTTTCAAAATAGTTTGGACTTGTTCAACACAGTTCTAAGCTATTTGTGTCTACGGACAGAAAGCATTAAAACAGGAACAAGCTGTCTCAACCCAACAATAGCGTGGTCTAGCACAATCATCCTTAAGGTAAATTTTTGCAAAATCCAGGTTTATGGTACATAGTTATTACCTTGCATAAAAATTGATGACAAGCATGAACAAAAAGGGTTATGGTCAGCTATACATCCGGAGATCTGGGAGCTGGGCAGTCCTGCCAAGTTCAAACAAAGCCTCAGTCTGATACACAATATATTCAATTAATGAGTAGAATGCAAGAATTATAAAAATTCCCTGTCTCTTCCTGGCAGCAGAAACCACTAGAACTGTGAGCATAAATTACTTCTCCAAAAAGGAAGCCAGATATGGGAACAACATTGTCCAGCAGGTCTTTTTTTATATTTAATTTAGAACAGCAATTATTTTCGAAAACTGCTTGTTCTGACAAAATAGAAACAGCAGCTTTGCTACGGGGCAAGACAGGAGGTCTGGTAGACCAGAGATATATCTAATAATTATAAAGCCAAAGTTTAGCAAAAAGGTAGCACTTCTTTGTTTTGTTTTTTTCTTGCATGTGTCAACAGAGCCTGAAGTTCAGAAGTAGGATTCATGAATAGTTGATGTGGACAATAATAGCTGTCTTCTTAGTATCATGCCCTATATCCAAAACCAGCCAAGTTAGAACGTTTCTGAATGTTCAGTCATATGCAGAATTAGCTTGTTTCTACTGTAGAAAAACCATTTACCCTTCTATACCATCAATTCCATTCAAATCTATGAATGAAAAAGTTTTCAAAATATTTTCAGGAAAATTATACTGCAAATTAATTAAGCGATACAATCAGGGGCAACTCTTATTTCTGCTAAGCAAAACGCACGGCTCAACACTTGCTCAATATGAGACTTCAGTGCAGTTAAAACGTGATTAAAGCTTTCAGAAATGCAGGCTCAGCGAAATACAAGACCAGGGCACAGTGACAGATCTATGCACCATGTGTGTTTTTCTTAAGAATTATTACAATTTTGCTTAGAATTAGAGAAAAATTAAGTTTGGGACACCTGGTGGTCATTTACTGTAACCCCCACACCAAGCAAAATCAAGGAAACTAGACTCAAGCCTTGTCCAGTTAAATTTTGGGTATCTTCAAAAAAGAAGACCACATAAGTTTCTTCTGTTCCTGGTTATCCAACCTCATTAAAAAAAAAAAAAAGGCACACAACCTTTTTCCTCATATCAAATCAGAATTTTGCATGACTGTCCTGTCACCAGACACCTCCTGGAATGATATGACTCCATTTTCTCCGTAAACACTCTTGAAGTATCAGAACAGACAAAACTGGCTCTCCCCCATCAACCCCAAACAGCTCCAGGTCTCCAGAACATTGTGTTGGAGTCCAGTCTTGTTGGTTGGAATATAAGATTCTCTCCTGAGGTCTCATTTACTCATGTCACAAATATAATTTGCACATAACTGTACAGGAAATTCATCCTGTTTTAAACCTTCTCCTCAGCCTGGGATAATGTCATCATCTTTAGCCTTTTGCTTTCCCAATTTTGACAGCACTGACTGCTTAGAAAGACAGAAATGTTCCAAGTGCAGTGCCCTTACTGGGTTTGGGAGATTATTTTTTTTTTAAATTACATCAGATACAAGTGTGAAAGGGTGGAATGAAATCACTTTTAAAACCAAACCTGTTCCTCAGGATTCTATGAAAAGTCCCCTCAGAATAAAGATCCCTCAGTTTGCATCGGCAATTTAAAGTCAAAATCTCGACACTCACCACATTCTTGTGAACTGAAGACAAGAGTTTTATTTTTTAAATTACAAATGATTATGGCCCAAGGTGTTTTCTTCACAACAGCAGAATGAGTTTTGTTCAACCTCACACAAATGAAGCCTGTATCGCTTACAAGCAGAGTTGTTTTGCAAAATGCCTCTTTTCTTTAAGTTTAACCTTGACCTTAATCAGAAACCTGGTTTCAATACCTACTGAAAGATATGACTTCCCTCTAAACAATACCATAATAAACACTCCAGTAAATGAAACAATGGACAGGTGTAATCTTACTTTTTTGACTATGAGGAAAAATTCAGTCAAAACAAACAGTTAAGAGGTTGTTTTATTTAGTTAAGATTACCAAGTCCAAACAAGCAGACAGGCTGACAGTTTAAGATTATTTTCCTTCTGGCAGGAAGAAGATTTTTACACTGAAATGATATTTGAATTTTTTTTGCTTTAAATATTAAAATATCCAACACAATTACGAAAATACCCCAAATGACAACTTGCACACATTAAAGAACAACTCCCTGACTGCTATATATTTTTTTATTTAAGATAACTAAAACAAATACAGCATGACAGCATAAATACTTCCAAAATCCAGCACTTACTGAGCTTTTTTGAAGAAGGTTTTACCTCCTAATTTTCAAACCACCACATACAATAGAAGCTTAACTTTTCATCTGCAAATATATTCTAATCTACTAGATTTTGGTCAGCATCTTATATAATACAGAGACAGAGATACAAAATAAAAACAAGCCCTCCAACAAAGAATTCCATCTTTATACCACATTCCCGAGGGCGCACAAGTGCCACAGCTACGGTTCCGATTCACAGGTACTTGGCCAACAATTTAAAAAGACAAACCAAAGCAGAATAAGCCTTGATCACACCCTGGCAGTCTGAGATTGCTGTGGAAAAGCAAGGGGGGGATGAGGAGGGAGGGAAGCATTTGCTCCACATTGGCTTGGCTAATCCCACATCGTGGCTCTCAGGGAACACTAGCCAGATGCTTCTGCAAAAATTTTTCATGATTTAATTGCAAGTCTTGCACTAAGTTTATTTTCCAGTTGTATGTCCTTACTTGGTTGATTTTTGAAATTGCTTTCTTATGACTCTCATGCACCCATGGAAACAAGGACAAGCAAGGGCTACTGTTTTGTTGAAGAGCTGGAAGACATCTGGGAAGCCAAGCCAAATCCCTCCTCTTCTGCTCTTATTCAAATATTCGATGAATTATAACATCAGCACTCAGAAAATGCTGAGTCCCTCCTAGCAAGCAATCACTCAGAGGGCGAGCTAACCTGCTTCTTCCAGGTTTAGTTTATTTGCCTAATGTTTCTAAAGACACAAACCGCACTGTTTAAATCACGATACAAGGCTTTACAGACATGAAGCCCTATCAGTTTCGCTGAAGTATTAACAACAAAAACCCCCCTTCAAATAACAGCAGCAAAAATGTCAGTGGCAGTACTGCGCAGCAGCAGAGTTCAGGAGCTAAGTGCATACAAAAGCCACTGTCCAAATTTGCACTTAGTGCTATTTTTATCCCACGGTTCATAATATCCGAAGATGAGTATTTTAACACGTGGGAATGACATTTGACTGTTGAATGGAGAAAAACAGATTTCAACTACTTCCGGTACAGCTTTGATACTTTGATTTTTCAAATCTCTTCCTTAACAACAAAACACAACATAGAATAAATACAAAGTTAATTTCTTACCTACCTCTTCACTGCTAAAGTTTCTTTTTTTCTCTCCTAGTTGGCAAAATGTTGACAGAGTCCCCTAAGAAACAGCATTAGTCAGTGGCCTAAGGGACAAGTGACAATACTGGGGTTCCATTTGCTGAAGATACCATTTTTTTCATTTATTTCTTCCTCTGTCTGTGAAGAGGAAGAACACTGTGAAACCAACTACACTTGAGACATGATGAGACGAAGTGCCAAGTGTAAGACAACATAATTAGGAATCAAATTTTGTAATGCTTGCATATTTGTTTACAAAGTTTGAATTTCTCTTATTTTCCCAAGAGAATTTATGGAGGATACCTGGGCAAAGTCTGCAACACAAGCAAGAGCTCTCGAGAAGTCAATACATTAATTTCTGTCAAAATGCAATTATGTTAATTAAAAACTCATTCATAACCCAAAGATATTGACTGGCATTGAGTAACTTCAAGGAGTTCAAGATCTCGGAGAAGATCAGTGTGTGTGAAAATTCTGGTAGTTATTGTGAAATACCTCAGAGGCTTCACTTCTCAAATTAATCCTTCAAAAAGATACAATTGTACTCTAAGCATCACATAAGTACTTCAGATGTAATCTACCCTAATTCCCTTCCCACTTCTTCATCAGAACAAATCAAACAGAGTTGTATTTTGTAAAGGTATCTGCAAATATGCCCATTGTTTTAAATTGTTAAAACACAACCCCTGAAATGACACAGTGGCTGCACAGTAACTGTATGTTATAACTGTACCTTATGACATTAAAGAGAAATGACACTAAATACCTTTAAATTCTAATTTAAGCATTCAAATGTTACTAAAAATACCTAAATTCAACACAAATAACAGTAACAAGCAAACCCTGTCTGCCCTGTGGAAAGAACTGCAGGAATAAATTAGCTTTAGAGTTACAATCATGCAAAGACCACGCCTTAAAACCTGATTTTATTATCAATGCACCACAACAGGAAAGGCTGAATGAGCATTCTTCAGAGAGCGACAGCACTCAGTAAATATTTGATTCTAACTTCTGAAAGAAAATTCTTTTGGAAAAGGGCTTGTGGTAAAAGGCTTTGTGCAAAGACCGTCCAAACCCTTACAATATTTGCATAGGAGTGACCTTAACATATTAGCAACAAGATCCTGCATGTTCATATAAAAACATTCTTGTTGTTTGCTAAAATTATAGATTGACAGATAAATTTCAGAACTAAAATGAACCAAAATATCATTTAATTCATCATGAATTTTTGTTATGTTATTGTCAGACTGTAACTTCCCATGTCAAATCAAGTACATACGCACTTCTAATCAGGCACAGATAACACAGCAATGTTGAAATAGATGGTAAATAAGCTTACTGGAAAAATGCATTTCCTTTTTTCTGGACAATAGAAATAAATGGTAAAAGAATGCATTCCCAGCTCAGAATATGCAGTTTCAACATAATTAGTTCAGTGTTTTGGAACTGGAACTATCACAGAGGAAACAAAGATTGGGTTTTGCTTTGCCTTCTTTATTTTTTTTTTTTTTTAAACGAGGTTTGCTAACTTTTCCCTTTTGTCCCTGAAATTTATGATTGTTACTGGTAACATTAGGTATCTAAATCAGCTTAAGGGGCTTAGTCATTCTGTGAAAGCGGTCAGGCAGATATGTGAATAAAATATCTATAATTGCATCTTCTACTTACAATAATAATTTAAAAAAAAATTAGTTGTTTTAAGCTTTGCAAGAGTATAATGGTACCATAGGAAACCAGAGTACAGAACCAAAGCACACGTTGCATCCAGCAAAGAATGAGCTAAACAATAAACACGTGAAAGCACTACAAGCTGCAGTTTACTTTTCCACTTCAAATTACCCTTCAATTATGTCACAATGCATCTATTAATTAGTAAGAACAGAGGGGGGTTTTTGTATTAAAATTACACACACAGACACACACAGAGAATATTGATATAATTCTGATGAAAACGAGCAGAGGAGAGCAACACAGCTGCATTTAAACCAGAGTCCAGTTATCAGCTGCTGGTCAACAGTACATTATGTCATAAATACTGTAACATATATCACCTGAGAATGTCTCTGGGTGTCAGATAAACACTCTGGGGACACACGACTTGATTCAGTTTGTATTCAATATAATAGGACAATAATAATGAATTTTCAGATGTGGGTCAAATTCTTAAGAGGTTCAAAACTATCAAAACCCAGCATACTGTGCATTTTAACTACTGCCTTAATGAGAGGAATTTCCTTGTGTCTCTACCCCTGATAACTCTCAAAAACACTGCTAAGTGAAGAGGGCTGGGAAGAGGAAGGCTTCTCTAAATACCAAAGGTGCACTAATTCTCTAAGGAAGGGTTGAAGAAGCCCATAGTGAACCAGCCATGCCCAGTACTTCCTGAACTAGGAATAGCTCCAGCTAGTTTTTCCTCACAGTTCTAACAGGTTATTGACTATGGAGTCATACAAACAATTTTCTTTCTCCAAACACAAATCCTTTCTAGGCCATACACCAGTCACCCTGTATGAATGCCCACTGAAAAGTTACAGTGCAGAACCACACAACAACCTTTAAATAAGAACTATTTTGCTCTAGTCCATAGGACACAGCTGATAAACATCTGGTCTTTGGAAAGCACTTTGTGATGTTTGGAGTTTGTACCAGCAAACTACTCTCACACATTGTGGTATACCATCACATGACACTGTACTTTTCCAAGAAAAACCTAGTAAAGTGAAAATACTTCATTACCATGAACCCTTCCTTCTTAAAAGTTACATAATTACTGTGCAATCTCCTATAAGATCTTATTTATTTAGCTTTAATTATTCACTTCAATGAAAGGATTATTTCATAAAAAATACATTTTTACTCTAAAAAAAAAATACAATCCTTTTTCTTCACAGTATATAATTTGTTTACCACTTGCCAAACTGTTATTTCACATATGTGAAAAGAAAACTGGACTGAATATGAAATCAACTATTGGCAAAGGCAGTGCAAGGACTTGCCATTGAGAAGATTAGACTCAAAAGAAATGCCTCCTACTTTTTCTAAAATCAACAAAGCTTAAAAAAAAAACCCTTGTAAAAATAAAAGATTTGTTTGAAAGGAGAAGGGATTTTTCAGGTAACTCTAAATTTCCGAATTATTTAAATTATCCTCAAAAGACTTGCATATCTCAATTGTATGTTCACTAGAACATCAGGGCTCACTATGCTGAGTAAAGACAGAATTATGAGGTACTGGATTTATTCATTTCTATTCCTCACCTGTTTAGTGAGACTGTAAACTCCTGATGACATCATCAACAATTGTGATGAGATTTTGGGAAAAAGCACTTAAATTCTGCAAGTTTCCTTGATTTTTTTTTTTTTTTGCTTAGTCCGCAGCCTACAATAAAATCTCTTCCAGTGCAACAGGCACATTGTATTTCCTTTGAGAGATCCAATTTGAGAGATATTAAAAAGTACATTTCTGACCTACTTATATGAACAATTCCCTGCAGACTAATAGGTAATTGCAAGACAGGAATTTGCTGCACACACAGTGTTAGCATCTCTAGTTTTCAGCTGTGGCTGAAATTGTTTTCAGCCAAACAGATGCTTGCAAAATTTGAAGTAAATTATTTAATTAATCAGCTTCATCTCACCAAACATCCACAGATTCAGTTCCCAGAGACCTTTTTTAGGTGAAGATTTTCTAAAAGGCATCTCAAAGATGGAGTGTTAGGAGATAGGACAGACAGAAGTTAGGGGACAAAATTATTGCAAAGCTGTGCTACTTAACTTCAAAGTTATAAAGAAATATTTTCTAAGTTTATCATGTATATACTTTGGGTTATCAATAACATACTGCTAAGAATCAGATTCAATTACACCATCAGCTATGTCATGCTATTGTTTGTCCATAACAGTTCAACTACACAGCCAAGACAAACTTACGTATCTTGCAACTCCACAACAACAAAAATACAAAAGTAAATGACACAAGCAGCTATGAAAAAAACCTCACTTTTAAATAATTTTAAAGCTAGTAATTTTCTCATAATTTTTCAAAACTTTACAGGTGGATAAAATAATAACAGAGAGATTGAGCTCCCCAACAAAAAACACACAAGAGCAGAAACAGAACCTGGAGAGGATTCAAGGATCCCCGATTGCTCCTTTTGTAACAGAAATGTACATCCCTTTCTAAACCCAAAACAAAAATAAAAGATGTGAGAAGATTTACAACAAATGAAACTGCCCTTTTATCCCTGTCACAGCCAGGAATTTTGGTTCAAATATAGTTATTATGCAGAAAGTCACACTTCCACAACACAGTACAAAATATGGTCAGATTAAAGTACTTAAATGTGTTATTAGCAGAAATTGTTGCCTTTCAACTGGGTTTTCTCCTCACTCTCAATAGCTCTCAGAAGATCCTAGCAGGTATAAACATGTTCTCTTTTAATTACAGAACTGGGTTACTGCTGTAACTGATTCCCAGCTTCAGCAAATTATAATCAAGTACCCATTGTGCATAACAATCGTTTAATGGATGACAAACCATAATAAAGAAAGCTTTAATGAAGAAAGCTGGAAACCTGACAGAATTTTATGGCAGTGCACTCCAAATGAGAGAGTTACAATCTGTATTTAAGAGAGCCTTTTAATCCAGATGGCCAGAATTAAACAAGGCAGTGGAGGAAAATTTTGATCAAAAGCAAGTACAACATGAAAGTATGAAAATTCCCCCAGTAAACCACAACTAATTATTTCAAACAGAGGCTGCACGTTCATTTTGTCCTGTGAAGAACTTGGGAGGAAAACACAATGTGAATATGCTGCTTTTTCTGTGATAATTCACTTATCCACTCACTTTTTTTGACTTAAGTGTGGAATGGTTTAGCAGCAAGAAATCTATTTGCCAGCATTTTTGGAGTGGAAATATTTGGAGAGTTGCACAATAAAATTTTAAAGGAGTTTTCAAAACTATATAAAAATTATTTCAGAGTAGTACTCATAGTTCTAAGATGCAGTTGAGGAAAATATAATTATTGCAACTAAAAATTGAAAAGGTCCTTAGTTTCAGAGTTGTATTATTAATACAGGTGACTCCCAAGTTTCATCCAAGTTTTCTCCCCACTCCAATAATTCCCTTGGAACTGCTGACACACTGCTTAGTAACATTAGTTTTCCCCGATTCATCTCCCAGTCAGCAGAGAGGATGTGAAGTTTCCCATTTTGAGTAAGCTCCACTTACTGGTTTTTGGACTTGTCCTTGGATGAGCGGGAACAGGCCCCTGCCTGTTTGGCAGCATCACACTCCATGAGTCGGGATAACATCACCTGAGACTCAGGGCAGTTATACCCAGTAAACTGTTGAGTATTTCTAAATCGCCCAAACTAAAATTATTCTTTAGCAACTAAAAAATACAAATACCATTTTTAATAGAGCATTAAAGCAGTAAGAGACTCTGCTTTTCAATGACCCCCTTTCTGCATCTGTGAGTTTTGTAGAAACCCCAGAGTGGAGAAATACACAGAGAAGATAATTTCTCAGCTGCTCTACAATAAAAATATTTATCTTTTGCAAAGGTTTTTCATGTAATTAAATAAAACCTCTGTAAAATTCATCAATTAATTAGAAATCATAGAGTCCAGTCAAGACTGAACTTATACTAAACCAGCTTCATTTCACCTTCTGAACACACCTACTTACTATTGCTCTGATGCTTACATCCATTTCTTTCTTTGATCTTTCTGCTGAGGCCAAGCCAGTGCTGAGCCATGACATAAATTACTCTGTCACAGTTAGAAATACCGATTCAGAGAAAAAAATAAGGAATCCTTGTGAGTAGGTTTGTAACACGCTTTGTAAGACAGTGAGCAAATCCCAGAAGAGTAGTGTTGCTCCACAGCATCCATGTCCCTTCCTGAGCCTTCTGAATATCAGAGCAAGATCTGTAAGCTCTGCTTTCTGATGCTGTCCCTGTGTTGTTCTGGAGAACCGAGAAGTGATCTGGTTTCTCACAGAATGTCTTTATGCTCTTGCAAAGTTGGAAGAGGATCACTGTATCTTTGATCTGTATTTTTCTGTTTTATAATTTTCTGACAGCAGTAACCTTTGAAAGTCTGCCAGGCTCCCTTAACGGAGAAAGGACCTTCAAAATCTGATCAGTCTCTGTCTCTGTACTCACATCAACATGGTCCACTTTTATATTTGTGCTACTCATGTGCAGATCCAGAAAGTGTTTCAATTCTCCTTGTTAAGCCCCCTCCTGCTCCCAGCCACACAAGGTCTGCTGCATCCCCAGGGCAGCACAGCACTGCAAGGTTTCTACCTAATGGATTAAAGGACTAGAGCAAAAACTTGTTGAGAACATTAAGTAACACACACAGAGGTTTGACAGAGTGGAAATTAGGGCTGAAAAGTCTGTCTGAAATCCCATGCAACTGGGTTCATACTGGCTGCACAACATTTTTCAGGTTCTAAATGTTATCATCTTCCACATGAGCTCACTCAGGGTGAACAAAATGTTATTGCCAGGAATCAAAATCAGAAAAAGTCCTGCAGCTACTGAACATGAACTGAAAAAAAAAAGCTGTACTTCTGGTGATAACAGGATCTCTCGGATTATTTACAGATTGAGCAGTAAAAAGTAAATCTTGTCCAAAAGCAACAAGGAGAGCTTTCATGGGTGTGCAACTGCTATTCCCTTGGGACATCAAGCAATCCAATGACGTGAAGTCCCTCTTACCCTCAGTAATTCAAATAAAGCTCTTCTGCAATATCAACATCAGGGTTTCTGCTGTACCAAGAGCTGCTCTGTGTATATTTAATGAATGACTGGCTTATTGTGCCAATAAAATAAGAATTGTCACTTGCAATAATTTACACCCCGGGCAGGAAGAGCCAAATCCAATGTAGCTGTATGGTCAACTGTTCATCAAAAACAGCCCCGAAAGAAGAAAAATAAAACAAAAGAAAATCACGTGTGAAATTTATTAATGAAAGACACCGAAGGAAAAACTAATTTAGGAAATGAGATCAAAATTGCCAATGCAAAAAACCCTAATTGCAAAATGCAAAAAGAAGTAGAAAGCAGCTGGCCTATGTAACTGAACTATTCCAGCTCTTCTTCCAGAATTCATGGAAATCAGTGAAATATCCTACTCAGTCCTGTATCTGCACATGGTAATTGAAACAGCATTGGTTCCTGCTCCAAAGCTCTACTCTCTCTTCTGCTACAAGAGAATTCTCAGTAAAATTAAGTTAAAAATTAAAACATACCATACTGAAATAAACATCGGAGAACAAATAATTATAAAATACTCATTAAAATGTCCCCCCAAATCAACGTATTGTTTATTTGTGGAATGCTTGCAGTTGTTTTTTAAGGGAGTCATAAAAATGCCTCACTCACCAGGAGTCCATTCAGGAGGGCAATGAATTTCCAGAAGACCTAATGTTTTATACAACTCAAGAGAAATATTTTTGGATACAAACTTTAAAAAATGTTTTTAAACTAATAGCTTTACTCCTTAAAATGAGCAAAGAGTGTTCCCTACAATGTAAACAATGAAAATAAAACTAAAAAAAACCCCACAAGTCTTGTAAACTAAATACAATACCCATTGTCTGGACTTCCCTATTTCCATGAAGAACATCTGATTTCATTTTGGATTAGAACATTCTGCTAAAATTACTAATATACTTGGATAAAATTTAATTTAATTGTAAAATTTCAAGATGAACAACTTCAGCTATGAACTCATTGATGTTCCATAATGAGAATTCACATTCTAACTCTGGAACAATGATTAAAATCTAATATTGGATCCTAGTGGCAATAAGTTTTAACGATCTCAGAGTGAACAGTAGTTCTCAACAGAAAAAAACACCACATAAAATTCAGATCAACTGGCAGCTTTTGTCACTCCTTAGCCAGGGAAAATTTGGCTCATGACTCAATATGTTTGTAATTCCAAGAACTTCCAGTATTTTTCTGTGAACAGATACTCAGTTGCCAGAGATAAAAACTAGACTTTAAATGTGCTGGAGTCAATGGTGAGAACAATGATGACAAACTTCTCCCTTGTATTTCACTTACTTGGCTCTTCTGCTCAGCATTTAAAGTTGTGGAGAGACTGGAGTTGGACATGGAATGGTACCTGAAGGGGCTCCTTCTCCTTTTCGTGTGTGTGGGGTGAAAACATACTTGGAAATTGTTAGTAATGTCAACATGCTCTGGCTTGTAGCTAAAGAACATGAAACCTAAGAGGTCAACAACAGCTTTAATACAAAAGACTCCATAACTGCAATACAAGGGATTTAGTCCAGCTTTTTCATTTGCTGCACACTCTTTTAATGGAATTTGGGTGAAATAACAGCATTATTTAGGAGACACATGCAAATACAAAGTATAGAAAGCCCTATACAAAATCCTGCCAGAAAATGTACGGGCCAGAAACAGATGGACTTGCTCATGTCTGAACTCAACACTAATGACGGTAGATATCTATTTTTGAAAAAAAATATATATTTTTTCAGAAAAGGTAGAGGATGCTCTGAATCTTAGGCCATAAGTATTGTTATGTGGATAGCCTTAAATTTCCAGGAAATTGCATTACCTCAAATACTAGTCTCAGGCATGAAGGAGCTAGGGGAAAAAAAAAAAGATTAAACAAGGTATTTTTTAATATGAATATTAGTGTTTGAAGTGTAACTTCCCAACCACTTTTGATGCTTAACTGTCAAAATCTAGGAGGTAACAGGCCTTGGCAAGAGCTGTGTATTAGAATAATACTCAGGCACACCCGGCTGAGGAAGGTTGTTGACAATGGGCAATGGGCTGAAAGAATACTTCCCAAAAATGACTGTTAAATTACACCTGATACTTAGCAGTCAAGAAAAACAGGAACTGACAATTTCTTATTGCTCAATGTGAATGCAAGTATTGGAAGATGCGTGTTTGTACAAGAGGAATGGAAAATCAACCAGACTACTAAATTGAGTTTATAGGGAGAACAGAGCAAATGCTGAGGCAAGGCAATGGTGCTGAGTCCAGCAAGCACAATACCTGTCATCTGACAAACTGAGCAGCTAAAGAAACAAATAAAATACCAATGCAGTCCTTTAAATGTAAGAATACATTTAAATATTAAAATAAAAAATAAATTTAAATACCAACCAGTTAACAGCACCACAGTATTATTGATAGAATTCAATAGAGTTGTCCAGTAGTTTTTTAAAATGAAAGTGTTTGCAAGCATAAATAGAATAAATGCCACATAATAGACCAAGATTACTGTGAAAGAAAAAAACGACAGAAGAAAAATTCTGATTTTTTTTTAACATGACGACGTGCTCAGAAGTGCAAGAAAGAACCATTAATGAATAGCATTTTTTACAACATTCTGGTAGAAAACCAAGTCAATTACTGAAAAGTAAATTGTTTAGAAGCATTTTGATGCCCACTTACAGCTACTATTACAGTGAAATAGGAATCTACAACTGTTTATTCCAAGAGTTTACTACTAAATAATATGAAATAATTTTGTAAATCTGGAAGATGAAAAGACTAACAGTTTTATTTCAAGTCATGCAGAAGCCCAGTTAAAATAAAACATACAGAGGATACAAAGTAGATCTGCAAGCAGGTGTGAATCAAATAGAGAAATTATGGATGACAGAGGAGATGAGAGAAAGTGCTGTGATACAGTGAAATACAAAGAAAGCAATAGATCACATCGAAGTAAGTGACTGAGACAGCAGAATTTCATGGCTAAAATGACAGTGATGATACATCTTGAAAAACTAAAGCAATACACACACAATTTTAAAAATAACAGGAATGGAAGGTTTAAACAAAAATATATTGAATAGGGTTGGAGCATTTTATAGTAAACTGGAAAAGCACAATAGAAGGATGGGACATTTCAAATACTTAAAACATTTGTGGCCCATGAATGAAATAGTTCCATCTCCCAACAACAATAAAAAAATTGTCACAGTGAAAGGGAAACTGGGAAAGTACTTAAGAGAAAAAAATAATAATAGTGCTTTGCATAGTAATAACATCTGTGACTGTGTCAATATAAGCACAATGGAGAAAATAAGAGTTGCCTTCATCCAGTTTTAAAAATACCTTTGGGTAGGATACAGTGAGAAAAATTAGCTGAAGGCTCGCACGACAAGATAAATTCCAGCTGTTGCTTTTGTGGACTAACAGATTTTGCCTAATTTCCACTAACATAATAATATGTGTGGGAGATTATTTCCATTCTTACCTTCTGTCCCCTATCTCTCTGATATACAGAACAAATGGACTGTTTGCATTTTAAGACTTTGATTCTGTGATGTCCTGTATAACATTAAGAGAAATTAAAAGTTAATATATTCCAATGCCATTTGGAACACGGGCTTGGTGAGGCAGCATGAACATGTCAGACCTGAACACTCTTTCCACGTGGTTGGCTCTGCAGACTCTGCTTTACCCTCTAAACAGTATGAATGCATGTTCCAACGCCAAGTTGGGTTGGTTTGTTTTTTAACACTGCTCATACAGGATCAGGAATGATGCTCCTCTGTGCTTCTCTACCTCCGTACACTTCCTGGGAGTGTAACTGCACTGGTGTGACAGATGTATCACACCAAAGCATGTATTAAGCTTCTGAAAAAACCTTCATTTGGGCTGTGACAGGAACCACACTGACTCTTCATTACATAAACTCCATAACCCAACCAGCCACTGCTCCCAGGAGTTCATACAGCACCTGCAAATACTCTGCCATATGTTCAGCATGTCACCCTAACAAACTATACAATTGCACCAGGATTCCTTTCTACTCTCTCCCTCTTTGCTGTATCTACCCAGGGATTCGCTCCACAGCCCTAAGAGCTATATTTCAAAGGTATAAAAGACAACATATATGAAAAATTACAGATTTTACTCTGCGGGGGAATGATTTATTGATGCTGAGTGCTTAATTTAGTAATCAAGACACTATCTGAAGACAAAAAAACCCACCCGGTCATGGAAAAATTAGGTGAGGAACCCATTCCAGCTTTTGATGTAGTTTTGTTCCAAATACAAAGATAAAAAGACTAGGAAAGAACTTTTCCAATTTACTGATATCCAATCTCATACTGGATCTCATCCAGGTCTATACCTCAAAGGCAAAAGAGACTTAGTCATATTTTTACATAACTAAATTCCTGAGTCCCATTAAAGAGGGAGAGTCAAAGGGAACTCAAGAACGATTTCTGCCATTACATATTTTCTTTTTATAGCATTGCTTGTAAGAAACAAATATTGTAAGACTACTTCAAAACTTAAAAGCCTTTCATCATTGGTTATAGCTCATTTCTCATTCAGATTTACTGACACTCACATTAATACCCATACCACTAATTCTGCATCATGGTAACAAGAGCAAATGATGTCTGCTGAGCTAACTCTAAGAACCCAATAAATAATTTGCAATTAATCAGCTGTTTAAGTAATGATCATTTGGAAACATCTCTGCAGTACTACAGACTTCACAGTATGGAATGCAGCAGTCTAGAAAAAGTTACTGGATGTCACACTAGTCTCTGAGCTGGGTTAGTGAAGCAATACTGCCAATTTTATACAGCTGAGATTAATGAAATGATCTAATGGATGTGATACGCACTGAACTCCTAATTCACATAAAAAGAGACCCTGCAGGAGCCCAGCACAACCCAGTGCTGTTACACATTTGTATTTCATCGTCCCTTCTCATTACAGTAACCGTAACTAAATTTTGGAGATGCTGCAGAAAAAAAAAGCCAATTTCAATCCTTTGTTTCTAAAGTCATATTTCCCCACTTCCTCTTTGCCTGGGGCTTGCAATCCCTGTCCTTCTAAACTCCTTGATGCCCCTCCTAAACTCAGAATATTTAAAACTAACTCAGCCCACCTGGCATTACAGCAAGCCCTTTGGAACTACAGCCCCTGTCGACCCCTGGGGGCCCCAGGACAGCAAAGTTTCTTATGGGACTCAGTTCCTGCCTTGCTCAGACCCACATGATCATTGCTCTCACTCATCCCTGTGCTTCCTCCTCACATCTTTGCAGATGCTCTCATCATTTTCTGTCCCATGCCCACAACATGACAGATCATTTCCTCCTCCGCTTGCGTAAGAATAATAAGTCATTTAAGAAAAATGACCTTGACCATGTCAACTCTAATGCATCTCACTTCAGTTCATAAGGAATATTAGCTTCATTTCTTTGTGCAAAAGCTGGATTTATGACTTTCTGTAAATTATCTAGCCATTGGGAGAGCTAAGGAATGCTCCAATGAAATTCCTCATTTGCTTGGTGTCATTAAAAGCTGTCAAACTTGCTAATTCATTTCATCAGCATTAATTCTAGATCTAAATGTTTAAAAAAAAAATAATGAAGTTATATATAACTCAAAGCAGCAGCACCTATAAATCCTTCAAGCCTTTGGCAACTTCTCTAATCCAAAGAAATCATGTTTCCTCGTATAACAAGTCTTGTGATGTCTGTAATAGCACCTCACTATAGTAACAACAGTCTTAATGTTATAGCTCCCTTGCATGCCTCAAGTATTAATCAGATCCCATATTTAAATATGAAATTAGAGTATTCCTGATACTCTTCCTGAAACAGATATGCCATTTTTAAAAAAAGTACAATAAAGATCAGGACTGTGAAGTTGCCGTTGGAGTCAAACATTGCAGCTTGCTGGTCATTGCTTTACTCTGTTACCTCATCCCTTCATATTAAAATAACATTTCTAAATGGGCAGTCTATTCTATAGGCAATTTTCTCTGCCATTAAGTTCTTTCCTTTCACTTTTAAACTGAAAAGAGTAAAGAAAAATCCCACTTTATAACCAGAATGAAGGATGCTAGAACTGGGAATATCATTCTCCTTGCAATGCAAAAGACTCAATGGTCAAAATATTCATTCTTCAATTTAGAAATTTCTTCATGAAAACAACATTTTTCTCTTTCATAAGTAAGCTTAAATCCTAGCAGTTTTCCAAATACACTAACATTTTTCTAGTATTGTCCTGAAAAGTCCTGTAGCATCCTCCACCAGCTATGACATAAGGGTGTTACTAATGCTACACTACAAAAAATGGTATTTTTTTTTTTAAATGACCAACCTTGATTGAATTCAACCTCACTCAGCAAAAAATTTGTGACCTTTATACCTTAATGTAACTAAAATTATATTTAACAGCATTACTTTCTTTTCCCAAATCTCCCATAACCATCTCTAATTTCCACTGTATAAAAAGGAAATTCAGTCAGTTGCTTGAACTTTATCAACATGTTTCAGCTACAACCAAGATTTTACTTTGTTAAGTAATCCAAATATAATCTGCAGGCATAAATCTACATATTAAATACACATTAGACCATATTAAATTGCATATTAAATGCATTAAACAATTTGATCCAAATACTAAACTCTAGATTAAATCCAGAAAGCAGAAGTATCAAATAAGTAGCCCCAGCCAACAAAGAACTTGTAATTCCAAGGCAGGCAGAGTTTAAAGTATTTCATTACCCATCTAAACATGTGAGCTTGTGTTTTACAGTTTGGACTCAATCCAAAGGCTGACCCAGTTCACCCTCCCTTTGGGGAAGCAAAGACAGTTGGAGAGGATGCTGCCCATATCATATCCACGTGTGCTGCTATGATGAATGTGTGCTGGCACAGTTGGACAAACTCACAGAGGATACAGAATTCAGGATAGAATTCTCTCACAGGAGCTTGCCTGTTCCATTGGGGTAGAAGAGAAAATGCAAAGCCCTATGAAAGCAGCAAGAGAATCTACGGTCAGGGTTGTTCTTTAGAATAATGCCAGGGCTGCCTACAGGGGTACAGCTAAAATAGACTGCCCAGCACTCACATATAAAAGCTACAACAGATGCTCTTTAATTCTTCAGCAGAATGAACCTCAGTCATTTAGCTTCCATATTTCTTATAGTGAACCAAACTCGTGCAAGGACATTTCTTTTGGAGGCCGGAAATAACATCTTATTTTGCATTTATGTCTTGTTTGTTCTTTATCCTTTCAAATCTATTATAAAGATTTAAAATCAAGCCTCAATTTCAAGACTGCATGTCCCTGAAAACGTGCACAAGGTATCAGAATTAGTTACATATAAGATTATTGCCTGTGGAGCAAGAGATTAAACTAGTTTGGGTGCTTGACACACTCTCCCAGCCAACTGCACTCTTTCAGAACTGTGAGCACAGCAAGCACAGGTACAGCACAGGTCACCACTGTTTTCACATGCACTATGTGTGGCAGAGGCAGATCTGGAGATTAGTACATATAAATCACTCATCCAGGAAGAAAAAAGCCTACACAGTTGCCAACTAAGTCAACTAATACAAAATGCATGTTTTTACAAGGGCTTTTCAAAGAAATAGTATTGTGGGAAGAACGAGTCATAGGCCAGCAAAATTCATATACTGCAGTTACTCAAAGTGAGAAGACAAAGGGAATTAAAACTTAGATGATTTTTTTTAATAACCAAGAAACATTAGCAAAATCAGCTGTTGCACCGTAATAATTCTAAAAAGCTTTGTTATGCCTTCATATTCTCTTCCAGTAGTAGTTTTGTCTTTTTAACTTGCATTTTGGATTTGCTGTTGTTGGCACATTGTCTCAGTAGACACCAGACAAATAACTTTTCAACAACATAAAGACTTTTAAAACTGTATCTCTTAGCCCCTATCCCCTTGAGAGGCTGGAAAGTGATTACTTAATCCTTTACAGGTTCACCTGTGCATCCCTTTTCCATTTCTGTGACTTACTTTCTTTAGTTACAAAAAAATAAAGCATCTTAGCAGTTACCTCCATCTAAATCACAGTTCATATCTTTTTCTTAACCGTGTACTTTTTGTATTTACTGATTAACCTACTTCATTTCACACTTGACTTGCAGGGGATCCAATTCACTGTCTGAGGCTTGGGTCAGTACTTTACAAGTACAGAAGTTTATTTTGTGTATAGTAAGGACTTAAACAGAACCCCTATTTTAAGATGGTAAAGTACTGATGTGCTTGCACATACAGAGTATTTCTCCAAATTTACTTCCATAATCTCACTGCTTTAAGTTCATTACAACTAGACTAGTTTTATATTTAATTTTTTGTTTTAACTGGAATAAAGTCAATTCACTTATTGTCTTAGACAGTCACATGCCATTAAATAGCCATTTTGTGAGATTTTACACTTCAGTAATCAGACATCTGCATGTAAATCTTCATACACAGAGATGTCAGCAGAACTGCTACGCACAGACTTTAAAATCAGATCTGTGATTTGATCCTTATCAGATCTTAACCGTGAATTTCACTTCCTACCAGAGCTTGCAGCTCAACCTAATTTAAAGAGTATGTTGTTAGATTTCAAGGTCTAGCATGTTCCCATTCATACTTATCCAGTAAAACTGCACTATTTTAAAGTTGCTGTGTAACAATTAAATGGCTAAAAATCATCATCAGATCTGTAGAATAACAAAAAGTATACAAAAATAACAACAAACTCGGTAACTGACAAGCAGCTCTTGCTTCATGAAATATTATATAGTAAATATAAATATAGTTTCAGTGTCCCAGACTCAATACCTAGAGAATGCAACAACTCATCAGTAATTTGAAGCATGTTAATTAGTTAATACCTAGAGTTGGGGTTTTAGACGTTGAGAGAGCAAGAAAACAGAAGCTTATCCTAAAACTTTTTTTTTAAATGTTATGCTCTCTGAACTTAAACCCTTTTCTCTGGGCAAATTTTTTATTGTATGCATAACACTGTAGACTTTTTTGATGTCTCTTCATGAGGTCAGACACAACTTTCATTTACAAGAACATGATTTTCCACCCAGTTTGACCTTAAATCAACTAGAAGTCACTGCTAAGTGATAAGAGATAACCAATCCTTATCTTCTCAAGCACAAATAGGCTAATCTTGGAATCAAATCTGGAGTTTAACTATGGAATTGGTCATTAATTTTTATCACTCCTAAGGTATCAGGTAGTCTTTCCAGGACTCTAGCCAATTTCATAAAAACAACTCTGTTGCATGGCAGACTTCAATTGGAAGCCAAGTTATAATGCGTTCAAGAAAAAGATGCTGTAATAAGGAAACTTCAAGAGAACCTGAAATACAGTAAGGGAAAGGAAATACCAGCACTTTGCAGAGATGTTCATTAAAGTGCAAACACCAGGAAAATATTCAGAATCAAACAGAAAGAAAATTCAAGCCAGTAAAAGCTAGGTTAGTACTAATTTTCAAGGCTACTCAAATTTGCCTGTTTTATAAATCTCTGCAAAATTAGTGTCAACCAAAATTCAGCCAACAATATTTGCATTACTGTAGCAACATGGATGCAAATCTTTAAACAATCATGCTGGTAAAATTATGCCGTAGTTCATAAAGGAAGAAATCCTAAGACATTGCAAAAATTTAAGCTGACAAGCAGTTTACAAATGGTTTTCCATATGAGATTTCCACATAGACGTACATCTTAAATTCATGTTCTGCTATTAAAATTTGTGATGCTTAATTTCCTCTGATGGTCACATGAATTAGCAACTACTGGCATTAGAGAAAAGCTGTCCTAAATCTATATGATTTTTCAACAACTCTTCACATTGCAATCAACTTCACTTATTACCATTCACTAGGTATATATATATTTACAGGAAAAACAAAAGCTCACAGAGTTAGAAAAGAAGCCATAACTGTTTGTGTAGAAAGGTAGTCTAAATTAGATACTGGCAATAATAAAACACCAATGCCCTTAGTATGTGTGACAATTGATTGCATGAATTCTCTTGCACAACTCTGAATGCCTTAAGAGAAGTCTGAGAGACATTTCCAGAGGAAATATAGATTGTCAGAAGAGTGCAAACACTTTTAACAATTAAATACTTTTGGACAACATTTAACAGCCTATAAGATGAATTGAGCACAATAAAAACCGGGGTGATGGAGCTCACTCAGACATAATACAAGTAACTCAACACTCAAACATTCAACAGTTCAGGGAACGCTGAGGAAGATTTGCCTCAAGACATTCACAGCACCTTCGGGCAAGGCTACAACAATATGTGCTTATTGAAACCTGCATCTGGTAGTAATTTGTCCAACAGCAAACTTTTCCCTTTTTTTTGACTTGAATGATCTACAAGGGTTCATATACTCTGCAACTGTTCTCTTGAACTAAGATGCACATTGTATAATTTATGTTCTTAATTATAAAACGAAGTTTATCAGCATGTTTGTCTGTGTTGTGTAATTTCTTATTCTTCACAGAAGAATAACAGAATGCCTCTTGAAAAGTGTATTCATTCCTCACTGTGACAAAGTGTATTGGAATGGAAGAAATTTCATCTCTAAATTCTTTTTCTTCTCCCTTCTTTACTGGTGATTTTTCCTTCCAATTAAGTCTGAAAATCTTTCTAGAAGAGAATTGGTAGCCCACACACACAAAAAACCCCAAATCCCAACAACAAAACCAAACCAAACAGAAAAACCACCAGGTTATAATCCTAATTTAACAAATATTTTTAGTAATGGATGAGCCATTTCAGGTACAGAACTCATTGACAACTTCATCACCTTGCACTGTCAGAGACTGGCAAAGAAATTATACCAGAATATTGAAGCTGTTCTGTCATACTGATGTCAATTCAGTATGATGGATCATCACATGTGAAAACTGGGGGTAAGTCTCCTGACTTATGGAAATGTAATGAGGTGTACCAAGTTCCTTAGAGGTACAATTCATTTCTAAAGACATCAGCAAGTTTATATTTCAGATTTTACAGCTTAAGTATAGGAGTTCACTTCAAATTTTGGGGTGCTATGTTCATCATTAACTAAAATTACTCTAAAATTCTAAGTAAAGTACAATTTAATATCATTTACTACCATGGCACAAATCAAAGCATTACTTCATCACTGCATATACTCCTTGTTTAGATACTGATCTAATGAGGGTAATTAAGATGATTCATAAAGAAAATGAGTGTACCTTTGCAAATGCACTTGAGGAGCTGTTATCCTTAAAACAGGAAACATCAAAAAGCACAGACACTGAGCCCTATTGGTAGAGAATGTCTGATATTGAACAGTACAAAGCTCTGCTGATCAATACTGTTTAGACAGAGGACAAAAAATCCAGTGCTCACCAGCTGCATAAGCAGCATGAAGAACACGAAGCACACATATCTGCTTCAGCAGTTCCCTAGCACCTGGAAAGGTGCTGTAGTACTGAGGCTGATGGCTTTGTACAGCTATTTGTTCACAGCTTTTCCCTCTCACATAAAAACTGATGAGATTATAAATTTATTCATAGCAGCATTTTCCATTTTATGGTTACGTGAGATTTACTGTGACATGGTATATAGAGATTTAAACCCTATCAATGTTTTGGCGCTATGACAGGAATTGACAGTTAAATACAGGAAAAATATCAAAAACTCCTCCAACTGTTGCCAATCTAAGTGCCATTATTCTATTTCTTTTAGTAGTTTTGTCAGATTTTTTCCATGTATTTGAAATTTCAAACAAAAAAGACAACTTGACAGCAACATCAGCTTAAATTTAAAAAAATTCTTTATACTGAATAAACCAGCATTTTCTCTATCAATTCTCAAGAATTGATTCTTATATTTGAATTTGCAGAGTTTCATTTAATTTGACTAATAACTATACTAGTCTAGCAAATCTATCAATCTATGGAGGTAAGCAGTAGTGCCTTTTATTGAAAGATGCCATCATTTACAAGTCAAAACTTTCAAGTAAAAACATTTTATAAGGTTGTTTCATATTTTTGAGACGTCATAACGGATGTCTATGATAATGCAGATTTATTCATTTTTAGTAGTATGGGTAGTGTTTTTATAGCTGCCCTCACTTAAAATCCCTTCGGAATTGGAACAATAATGAGGGTTGTCTGATGAAAAGCTGTTTGTAACTCTGACACTCCAAGCCCTGGTTTTATGTGACTCAGCTCAGAGGGTTGGCTGGCTCTCATCCATGACATCTTCCCTTCCATACAACCCTACAACCAACTGTCCTTCCCCCTTCTTCCTCCTGGCTCCCATAAAATAAAATGACTGCAAATGCCCCTCCCCATCCTAAAGGGACAAATATGTATTTATTCAAACATATCATGAAACAAATGACTATTTGTGCACACCAGTTGCTGATGTAAGCCCTAAGAAGAGCATCTGAATATAATAAGGGATAATAATTGAAGTTATCAGTAAAGATATCGGGGAAAGACAAGGAGATCATGTTTTGGTACCAAACAGAGGCAACACTTCACAGGTATTTCTAAAATCTTCAAAGAGCAACACAAGGAATCAGCTTAAAGACCATTCTGGGGCTCCTTCAGAGGCTATAAAACTCAGTTTGAACTGTTCTGTGTTCATGTAACAATTACCTCGCTTGGCAAAATGTCAGGAGCAGAAATACCATCAGTTCAGCAGAACAGTGTGTGAAGGACAGACTAACTAAATCTATTTTAGGCACTGCAAATTTACGCACATTTTAAAATCTGCTGTAACCAAGACTCATTTCTCACTTGAACTGTGTTCAACAGGAATTCTTTTTCAGAAAAAAATTTATCATTATTTGAAGATCTGGGAAATACTGCTTGATGAATGAAGAAATATGATGACACTAATCGACACCATGAGAAAACTTAGACAGAAAAAAACAACCTGAAAAAAAACAAATTAATATCTTAATCTCTTCAGAAAGAAATTCCAGGGCAGGCCTGAATCTGTCAAAGTGAATTTCTCCTGAAATGCACCAGATTAAAAACATGAAAACAAAAAAGCTCACAGACACAGAAAAGTCTCAAATATTAATTTTGGTCTACCCATCAGTAGTGATTTCTTCAGGAAGTTTTCATAACATCAAATAAAATTAACTTCTGAAGACTGTTTGGCTAACAGAAAAAACCTGTTAAGCTACAGAACTTACTGTTACAATATTGTTGCAGTTGGGTTTTTCTGTTTTCCTTGGGATTTTTTTTGGCTATTCATATGTTATTGTTTCAACATCAAATACATTGCATAATATAATGCAGAATCAGAAACAAACAGGATATTTTTAATAGCAAAGTACACTGGAAATTCTGAAATTTCTTCCAAATTAGGATAAGTTCCCTTTTAATACCAGTTTTAATACCAGTATGCCTATCATACAGCTCAGCCTTGTTCCTCAAGAAATGACTGAAAAAATGGTCAGGCACAAATGTCAAGTAAGTGCAGAAACAGAATAAAAAACGGTTTTCTGTGTTTTCTCTTAGTCAAAGAGCTCTGAGTATTTTACTAGCATGAAACCTTTTTTTTTTTTAAATTGATCCTACCCTTGCATAGGAGAAGAAACATAGCCTGGGATACAGTAAACCAGCACAGAAAAGTGATTTTGCAAATAACAAACAGGGTTCATTCACTGACGACAAGAACTTGTCATAGAAAATTATAGACACTATGGATCCCACTTTTTGTAAGAGACAAAAAACTTGAATTACAACATTACTAAAGCAAAATAACCCAGATGTGTTATTTTGCTGGCACCAATATCTGACCTTTATAATCACAGTCAGAAATATGAACTCTGGTCCAGATTTGACTTTTTTTTTCCAAAACTCTTTATGACCCCCTTAGATTACAAGACTTCTACGCCTTCTTGTGTTTTAATCAATCATAAAACAAAGTGAAAATCTTATTTCTTGTATATATTCTACAATCTTCTTTCATCCTGATGAAAGCAGTAAGTACAGTAAAGCACTCAAGTAATTTAGGAATTGAAATCCAAAGGAAGAAGGTACAGTTACACTTGGGTCTTACTAAGAACAGAGAGAAATGAGGCTTCTGGAAAATGGTTGTATAGCTGGAAAATGGTTGTATAGAAATTCAACTGCTCATACTACAGTGATTTCATGCGAAAATTTCCCTTTACCACTATTATCACTCCTTCTGGTATTGACAATCCCTTTCAAATAAGATGCTTCACTCCTTGTGATTTCAAGAGCACTTACATAAGTCCCAGTAAATATAAGCTTGGTTACTTTTTTTAATTGGGTCCTGAAGAACAGTGGCAGTTATTTCTGGAGGAAAAGGGCAACAATGAAATGAGCAGCCTTCAAGAACTAAGCTTCTTAGAAAATCTTACAAATGGGAATGGTTTTTCCACAACTATGGAATAATCTTGGCTATGGGCTTTATAACTCTGTTAGTTTTTACTTCCAGCAGTGTCACATCAGTAAAAATTAACCTTTAACACAGAGTAGGAGAGTGAATATCAGGAAAGCTGTAATTTTAGACTGAATCTGAAGAGCTTTCCACACCGGCAAACACCATTACCCTTTGCAGAGTTAAATCTGGCACACGTGGGGAGCAAACCAGCTGGGTTAGGGATACACTGATACGCAACAATCCAGCCCAGCCAAGTTCTGAACTGGAAATCATCCACTTGGTTGTTCTGTCTCCAAATCAACACCTCCAGTTTCTCACTAATAATTCAAGGATCCATAGGCTGTCCCTATTTTAAGCCCAGCTATTAAACTCGACTACACATTGAATAAGTGTCAAGTTTAAAAGTTTAGGTTAGGAGCAAGGAGACAAAGTGATCTGGAAAACAGAAGCGCAGTTTTTACATGAGCTTGGGCAGCTCCCAAAATGAACTGTATCCAGTGGAAACAAGACCTAAGTGCTGACATGGGAGTTTCCCACAGCTTCTATTGGCCTTCAAAGCCATGTGTGTCATCAGAGTCTCTTGCTGAAGCTGTACATAAATATCTAACTGGTATTAAAAAAAAAAAAAAATCGAAAAAGTTCCATAGAACCTAAATTAAAGCCAGATGTGGAAAAAGCAGATGCCTAAAATTTACTGTCATTTCAAGATAGAATAGAAACACTTGCTAATATTACTATTTACTGAGTAAATTGTCATGAAGGAAGTCATGTGGAACATTTATTATTTCCTGATGCATCTCACGTCAAAGAAGTAAGTGCTCTATTAACTAAAATTCCTGCAATAAGTATCCAAGTTAAACCACAAACTAAATCTGTATTATGATTGCTACTCTGGTTGCATGTTGAATTAGGATTATATTCTTATCAGTCATTTTAAAAAGACAAGGTAAAGCATGTCAAGATGGCATTAATACTTAGGTCAACAGTACAGCCCTGGAACAGGGAACTGAACAATGCAAGTAAAAAAGATATTCAGTAAGTGAAAAGTCTCCCATATCTTACTGCAAGTTGTATTGCTTTCATCTGGGAAAATGCAGTCGGTGCTAATAATGTAGGGAGGGAGAGTTTTTATGGAAACTTCAGGCCATCCAAAACTGTTCTGTCACTCCTGTGGCACTTGCATAACTTATCCAGAATCTCTTTTAAGCAACTCAAATTTAGAAGCAATTTCTCATCAAAGCAATTACATACATACATCATGAAAGCAGCTAAGCATTTAGGTGAATTTAAAATAAAAAACAAGAAAAAGTTTCAGTGTGTGATTTCACTTAAGATGCTGAAGCATAAGACCAGCACGACAGTTTTGCTGACCACAACAAAACACTCTAAGCAAAACATTCAATTAAATCCTCTTAATAGATCAACATTTTAAGAGCAATCCTTTTTAAAAAAGCACAAGATTGAGTTGTTTCCCTATCAGATGCAAATTTATCAGTCAAATATCAGTGATTTTGCATACAGAATTACAACCCGATTAAGATGCTACTGCAGTAAATATAAGGTTGGATGACATTTACCTTTACAAGTCTATTTTCTTTACAGTGCAGAAATAGCACTGGTGAAATTTTACTAAACAGGAGGAAAGGAAAATCTTCAGTTACTAGAAACCGTTTTTATGGTCTCCAAAACCACCAATAACCTATAAAATCTCTCCGAAGAGTTTGCATGCTGAAAGGCACATAACTTCTTAACAGAACCATCAAATATTCTATTCACCAAAAGAGCCCATAAATGTCTTATGAAACCTCTCAGTACTTTTGCTGCAGTCTTTAGAACGTAACAAGAATATCTCAGACCAATCTAAGGAGCACCAACCTTAACAAATCTAATGCTTCCATTTTAGAGAATATATTCTGCCAACAGCAGCTTCAAAGTAGCCAGAAACCTGAAAAACCATTTTGCAGACCTCACACTCGCCAGCTGCAGTGTGAGAAAAATGAGTTCAAAATACAAGAATAATTCAGCAGAAAATATATTAAAAGTACTCTCTTGTCCACCTAAAAAAATTAAAATTTGCCCCAAATTACGTACTGAGGGGATAGTGGGAGACCCCAAAACAACCTCTTTGATTTTAAGAGCCAACAGTGGTAAAATGTAACGAAAGAACAGGTCTTTTAATCCGAAGCAAGCAAGCATGCTCCAGAATCTGCAGATAATCTGCCTACCAGACCTTAACCTTCATAAACACAGACTTTATCAAGACTATTAAAATAGTTAATCCTGATAATACAGATTAATTTTTACAAAAATATACCAAT
Organism: Neopelma chrysocephalum; assembly: GCF_003984885.1. NCBI lineage: Eukaryota > Metazoa > Chordata > Aves > Passeriformes > Pipridae > Neopelma > Neopelma chrysocephalum. The sequence goes on from NW_020897871.1 coordinate 1,409,416, forward strand.
ACTACAGGGAAGCAATCAAGAAAAGTAATTGGTTTTATGGTAGTTAGGCTAATTTGAAAGCATTAGCTCTGCAAATATTTTGTATGTCAGTTTTTCCACATATGAGTAATGATTTCATCGCATAAACCTCAGTGTTGAACCAAAAGATTTTTAGAAAGCACACTAATTCCGTTTTTATTATAAACTTTGAACTTCAGTAAGTTGCAATAAACTCACACCTGACTCTACATTTTGTAGAAAGTATCTAAAACTTCATAAACAAACACCTGTGGACACGCTGAAACTGCAAAAGAAATTTATTGACTGATGTCTGCAAATTAATACATTACTAACTAGGGCAATTGTAATTGTGTTTACATTTTACATTAGCAGCCTAAAAGTCAGGCATGGTAATCAGACCACAATTATTCTAACTGTTAATAAGTGGTACGTGTTAAATGGTGTTTCTTTTCCTTTCTTGGATCCCTCTCATATATATATATTTAGATATTTTCTAGGTATTACCAGGCTGATTTAAGAACGCATCAGGTATTTTACAGTTTAATGTTTCCAGCATCTGCTCCAATTATTTTAAAAGGTTAAAACACGAAATAGAGAGCCAAGTTATCATTATCCCCCCCAACCTTATTAAGCAATACTGTTGAGCCATTTCCAGCTGAAAAAACAGCTACACCATTTGCACAGGCTGCAGTAACTCAATAATCACTTCAGAAACATCCATGTGATATGACTATGCCAAAATTAAATTATGATGTAGAATGGTATAGACACTGGCAAATGGAGTAGGGAACACTAATCATTACTAAAATACAATATTAAAACAGATACCCGAGCAACCTGATCTAGTGAGAGGTCCATGGCAGGGGGATTGGAACTAGATGATCTTTAAGGTCCCTTCCTACCCAGGCCATTCTATGATTTTGATATCTGTTTCATTTTTTACGGAACACACTCAGCTATCACAACTCTTTAGACAGTGTTATTGCCCATGAGATCAAAACATACCCCAATTTCCTCCCACATTCCAACTTTTGTCACTAGACAAACAGTATTGTTTTCTCCATAGTACAATCCCTCAAGCAGTATAATAATTACATTTTAATTGACCTAAAATGGTAATTGATTTCCTTATACCACATAACACAAGTCACTTGTTTCCTTTAAAAGCGGTATCTGAAAACTGAGGACACAAAAAATTACGAGTAATTTAAGAGAATGTCCAAATCATTGAGTAAATCAAATAATACTGCTTGATTCTATCAGGGATTCATTTAATCATATGGCTAATTCTTAAAATCCAAATTATATTTTCTTACCTCAGCAGCTTGTGTCTCCTGGTGTAATAAAGTTAGACCTGTCAAATCTTCCAAGAAGGAATGTGAAGAATTAAAAACTTTAGCTAGGAAATTAAACCCTTCTCGTTCATACTGCTCAAGGACCTGTCAAATAAACAAACAAACAGAAAAGTATTTAAAATATAATACCCATAACATGATTCGTCATCATATTTTGCTCACAAAATAAAAGCACAAACTTTCTTAACGTTCAGAAAATGACTGTATATTGTAAGCAGGTAAAAATTTCCCCAACTCTATTCCTAAAGTGAGGAAAGGTGAGGGCAAGAGGGAACAGAAGTGGGGTTTAAGATTTCCTGGTTTAAACATCTCTTTAAGCTTGTAACAAGACAGATGATGTGGCAAGAAGAAACACTTTGCTGCAAAGTCATGAAAGCAGCATTTGAGTTACACAAAACACAGTAAAAGACTGTTCCAATGTATCAGTTGAAGGGAAAGAACAATGCTGGGACAGACTGAAAAATTCCCCAATTCGGCGTCCAAGTCCAACATCCTCCCAGTCTCCAGTGATTCATGGTTCTGAGATTATTGTATCTTAAGGCACTCTCTATTTTTTTGCTCTAATTTTCACAGTTTATCTTTTATTTGGAGAATTTTACAGACTCCTACAAGAACTGTGAGGAAGATTTTAGCTTCTGCTCATCTCAATCCCCCAACCATGAAGAATTTTACTTCACACAGCTTTAGTTTAGATAAACTATTTGCCAGGCCGATTTCAATCCAGTGTGATGGAGATTGAGGGAACAGAAGAAAAATCTCAAAGATAAAGATGATTCCACAAGTTTTGTGAAAGCAGGTAGCCAGAAAATGGAAGGAACTTATGATTGAGCAACACAGTATCTGCTGTTTCCCTATTTTTGTTCCAGGTTCTACTACTGATTATTTAATACCCTGATTTGCTGTCACCAGGCTTACAGATGAAGCAGCTGAGCTTGACAGACTCCAAAGTAACTTTTCCTACAGAGGTTCATGTAGCAGAGCAGGATGCATGTAGGGACCTCAAAACCACACAATATTTAAATAAAAAGGAGAAATATAAATGACATCAGAGCTAGAGAGGCAGGAAAAGGATCAGCAGGATCACCCTGGATCAGAAGAGGCAAGCTTTTCAGAAGAGTGGAAATGAGAGTTCCATTATGAATTCATCTAACTCATCCAAATCACAGAACCCTAGAATGACTTGTGTTGGAAGGGGCCTTAAAGCTCATCTTGTTCAAACCCCTGCCATGGGCAGGGACACCTTCCACTAGCCCAGATTGCTCCAAGCCCTGTCCAACCTGGCCTTGGACACTTCCAGGGACAGAGCAGCCACAGCTTCTCTGGGCAACCTGTGCCAGGGCCTCAACACCCACACAGAGTAGTATTTCTTCCTAATATCTAATTTAAACCTACTCTCTTTCAGTTTGAAGCCATTCCCCCTTGTCTGTCACTACACTTCCTGATGGACAGACCCTCTCTGGCCTCCCTGCAGCCCCTTCAGACACTGGAAGGTGCTCTGAGGTCTCCACACAACCTTCTCTTCTCCAGGCTGAACAGCCCTCACTTTCTCAACTGGTCTTCACAACTTACTCTCAACAATCTTATTCTTCTCTAGTTTAACAATTCCTAATTGTCTCAAATAACCTTTGCATTGATAAATCTTAAAACTGTGGAAACTTGCACCACCTAATAGCATTTTTCAGCAAAACACTACCAGTGAGCTTTTACACCGAGTCCTACAGGAATTCAAACTCATTTAAAAATATATTCATATTTAGCTGACAGAATTGTAAGTTTACTGATAAAACCAGACCGGGATCTTCACTCAGATCTTCATGCAAAATGTCCATTTAGCAGCAAAATTATCTAATGCATTCTTATGTTTCAAAAAAACACAAAGAGAAACAACAGAAACACAACTATGAAAAAGACAGATGTAGGTGACTATAGCAAACACGTGGCACCTTCTTGACCACACTTTATGCTTCTAAAATAGATAAAACCAGCACTTAGTGTTCTCTAAGTCAGCAGAAATCGTTCTTCACGCTTTATTTATTTATTTTGCCATACGTGGGGTTTTGTGTATTTGTTCATTGACCCATAACATCATGAGAAATCAAAAGAGAAAAAAGGAAAGAAAAAAAGATATTAAAATATTATTAGAGGCATTTCTTTGTGTTTTGCTTGTGTTTTTTATTCCAGAGAAACAAAGTAACCTGAACATTCACAATGCAATACAGAGAACTGTACAACATCAGCATTTCATTTGAGATGTGTCCTCTTAACATTATCCCTTAAATACAGTCAAATTGCACTGTGGATAGACACATACATTTAATGACTATTCTGCGTTTCAAAATTACAATATACCAACTGAAGTGCAGAAATCTCTTGCATCTGGCTCTTTGTGAAATACTGTATGCAGATGCCAACTTTTAAGCTTAGAATGTATTCACAGCCCTGCCTGTGCATATCCCCCAAAAGCTACCAGTGTTCTCCAATGTGCTGCTGTTGCTATTTGTTGGAACCACAATCCAAAGCTCAGGAGGCAGATTTTTGGTGATGCAGGCCAGGTTATAGGTCATGGCACACTGAAACCATTTCCAGCCTATACACAATAAACTCTAGCCTTATTTTAAAATTTTACAGCATATCCATGAAATGCAGGGACAACAACATTAAGATATTTTGGTCTCTTCCCAGAGGTAAAACTTGCTAAAGATGTAAACTATCTTGGGATATGCAAATTTTATGAGCAGAGGCAGGAATTGAGTGCAACCTTACTATATACAAGTCGTTTATCAAACAGCCTTTAAATCTGGCTGATTTTGTTACTCAGCTAACTATGCTTTAATCCTCATTTCCAAAAAACCTGTGACTCAGGTCTGAAGTGAGAATTTCCAGGTATTGGTTCCTCAGTAAGTACATGAGTTCAGTGTGCCAGGGTGCTCTGCATGAACTGCCCTGGTTTATCTCAGAGATGTGCCCAACCTTCCCATCCTCCCTGCCAGAGCCAGGAACAGATTCTATGTGCTCACCCAGAGCAGGCAGCATGACCACACTGGCATCCACAGTGGCTAGCACTGCTTTTGGATAAACCACCTGAAAGATTTTTAATTAAATCCAAGAGCCCTTTATATTGTGATTACCATGGAAGAGACTAGGAAGTCTCACATTAAGTGCCTTTTAAAGTATTAATATTAATAAGATCACGGAACCATGAGTTGCAGGTATACTATCTTTGGACCTAGCGGACTGTAGATTTTTTTTTTTCAAGTTGGGTAGAAATGATACATATCACTATGACCAAATCTGCTACTGTTATGGAAAGATTAAAAAATTTATTTTCTCCCAGTAGCAACTCCATCATGCCACCCTGCTCTGTGGCAGTGACCTTCCACAGTGCTACAATGGCAAACTTAGGTTTGGGTAACAAATCTGAGTATAGCCACAGTATCTTAAACACTTAAAGTATGAAAGAAAAAGAATATTTTTTCTTCTACTAGCAACCAGAGAAACCTGAAAAGCTTTACTGAAAAATGTACTTGCTGATTATAATTGCTTGCTTTTTATAATGGGAGCAGCCTGCTGAGTAGAAGTATCTGTTAACTACTTTTAAATCTGAAATCCCAGTCACATGGCCCAACAAACTTCATACCAGGGAGCCAAAGAAGGACCTGGCAGCAGCACTCTGCTGCCTGAGCAGTGGTGGTACCAATAAAGAAGACATATGAAATCCTTTGAATATATATGCAGCGACTCAAAGAACATTTTGTCACCCTCGGGGATTTTATTTCCCAGTTTAGACGATCAAAACTTTACAATGCCACAAAAAGGATAAACACATTTAACATGCTCACATCTAACCTTTACTACACAAATTCAGTAGCAGCTGTTCTCTGATAAATGTAACATGGCATATATTTGTTCAGTAGCCACTGAACAGACCTCAGAAAGAAAAAAGAATTAGGAAAAATAAAATTCAGATTCCTATGCCAGGAGACCACATAGGGACACTCTGTGGATCATCAGGAATAATGCCAGTCAAGATAACAAACAGACACAAAATAATCCTAAAAAATGTTTCCAGATTTAATAAGTTGGCATGAGCTTGCTTTTGCACTTCTGAACAATTCTCCTTGCTGCTGACACTACACTTGGAACCAATGTGATCATTCTGAATAACAGCTTTATGGAAGGAAAATACTTGAGAGATGTTCTAATTTTTATTACTATTCATCTCAAACTATTTAGTTGCAGATGTGAAAAATCCTGCATGAACTTTTCCTGGGAATAAAAGTGTCCCTACCCAGTCATATGTCACTATGCAGCAATTGATCTTCTCAAGCAGAAAAAACTGCAAAACAGCAACAACAAAAAGAACCAGAAGGGTATAATTCTTGCACCAGGCCTGGAAAGCTGGAGCAATAAAGATTTATTAGGGCATTCTTATCTTTTTTCTCACTTGTAGGTCATTTGTCAGAGTTTAGGAGGAGAACTGGAAAGTACCATGTCCTCCATTTCAGAGCAGCTACAGGAGAATCCATATTTTAGAGGAACAAACGAAGCTGTGGATGCACATTATCACAACAGGGCCAAGTTAATGTATCGCCAAAGTCTCCCGTGTAAACAATACCCAGTAACCCATTTCATGAGCAATCTTTTTATACTCGTCTGTTTACTGAAGGAAAAAAAACCAAATCTCATGGCAGGAGGAAAGAAATACAGACCTAGAGTAAAAGAACTTGTTTTGAAATGGGAAACAGATGTGCAACCTTTGTGTTATATTCTTTTTAACAATATTCTGCACAAAGAAGGTTCAGTCGCTGGGTAGAAAGACATCTAGAAAGAGAATCGGGCTCCAGCACTGCTTTATAGCATACAAGTTAATATCTGGTTAAGTAAATACACAAAAAATAAGCTCCTAACCCAAAGAACCTGGCTACTGATGCAAAACTGGCTCATGGTTTATGCCTTATTTCCGTCACAGAAATTTAAAACTTTTCACCAGTATTTACATTTGGTTTGGCTTTTTTCTTTCCTAGGCATTTTGCATCTGCAGAGCTTGAAACAGCGTTGTTTACTTTTCAGGAAAAATAAAATAATTATTATTAAAATGAGATCGATTGTTTACACTAAGAAAGATCTATGAGTGTCCCACCTCCAAAATGAGGGGTGCTGTGTTTTACACTCTTCCTGGCTTTAAACACTTTCTTCAAGGAAGACAGCACACTTCACTCCCTGTCCTGCCTCTTTCAAAGGGGGCAGATACTTCACTGAACATTTCAGAGTCAGGAAAATCACAATATTCAATGTTCTATTTAGAAATTTGACATGTCTACATATATGTTAACTATCTGGTTATCACAGGCAAAGCAGAGTGAATAGAAAACTACTGCGTAGCTTGAAAAAAGAGACATTTCAGTTTCAACAGCTACTTGGAAAATAAGACAGATGTAAAAGTTTTGTCAGGTCCCCTCTTCAAAGTTCAATGTATCTGCTATTAAAACAGTAAGTTTAGTGAAAGACGACAATGCTGTGAAGAATCCTCTTAAATGAGAAGATAATAAGTTGAGCCATCAGGACCTTGGGCCCAGGCAGTTACACAGCACTGCTAATGTTCAAAATTTTATCATGAGACCCATAATTCTGGTTTCGTTAAAAAACCCTCATCTCCTAGACTCTTGCCATTTCATGAAGTTCTCAATTTTTACTGCCATTTGATACTAAGAAGTTGTAAAAAAAAGTCTAATAAGGTGATGCTGTAATACATCTCCGAAAAAGAATGCAACAGAACTGCACTTTTGTGAAGATCAGATAATGATTTTTCAGTTCATGATATTGGAACAAAAAAGTCTGATAATGTTACATGAGCACAGAATTAATTCTTAAAACACTTTCACCTTTAGATAATACTCCAAGTGTATTCAAACATGAAGTTTTAAGAACAAGATCACAGAAAAAAGTTTTGAAAAACGCTGCACTCCAGGCACACACTGAATGAGGCTCCTCTGGAAACATATGTGGTGGGGGAAAACAGTTTTCCCCCTGAAGTTATAAAATGGTAAACCCCCAGGGGGTGGTGACCCTTGAGGTTTGAACCAATGAGCACTTCTGCAAAATATAATCATACCACACTTGGACCGGAAAAGAAAGTAGTTGTAGTTGTTGTTGGAGAGAAGTGGCCATGTTGTAGAGCCACGAGGAGGAAGGGGCAGGAGCCCCTTGGGGGCTCTGGCCCTTCCCAGCCCCCGGCTGGGGGCTACAGGGACTTGGAACAGTGTAAGGCTGGGCTAAGTACCTGTAGCTATGAGCTGGGGGATGTTTCTCCACCGTGAGCAGCAGAAGCGGCAGCAAGAACAGCACTGACCGAGGGAAGGTGGCAGAGAGCCAACAGATACGAACCGAAGAAGCAGCAAACAAGCACGCAGCTACGCAGAGAGACACAGAGTTGTCTGGAGAGAGAGTTTTGGGTAAGAACTGAACCAATCCCCCAAACTCCCTTTGAGACCCCTCCTAGGAGGAGGGAGATGGACTCTTGCTTGAGAAGAGTCTTAGAGTGCTACAGCACTGCAAAGAGAAGAGCTGAGAAGCTCAAGGCATCCTGGAGCTGGGTGGGGACAGCCGATGGAATGCAGAGGAGGGTTTCCCCCCTGCTGCTGCCAAGCTGGCAGTTTTGAGGCAGAGCACGGAAAGCTCTGCAAGGGGCTTGAATCCCCTGAAGATGAGGACCGTTGTGAAGACCCCTGTGCTTTGCGATATGACGTGGTGACGCGCCCTTTGTCCTGGGAAACACAGCCCACGGAAGAGAAGACCCTCGTTTGGAGACGAAGGGCCGAGGGGCTTGGACTCCCCTCGTGTGCATTGGCAAAGATCCAGCTACCGCTGCTGCATGGAAGAGAGAAAGAGACACTGCTGCCCTAGAAAGACTTGCTGCTCAGAGAGAGGAAAGGATCTTTTCCTTCTTCCCTCCTGGACTTTTATTTGGAAGGGAGAAGAGATTTGATCCATTGTAAATACTGTTTTGTCATAGTAGAGATAGTTAAGATTGTATATGATGTATTATAATATTTATTTGTACAGTGTCTTGTAATATATTCCCTTCCCCCCATTTTGAGTCTCGTGTGGTGTCTGGAAAACCCATCTCACACTGGGTTGAGATGTGGGAGGAGGGCTAGAACTAGGGAATTGGATTTTGGGGCTTTCAAACCATGACAACATAGGACAGTTATAAGTTACAAGGCAAAAATCGCATAATTTTTGGCTCATGTCCAAATAATTAAAACACCCTCTGCATACACAATTCTCTCCTTACCTTCCCATAATCAGTATTAAAAATGAGAGCAAATCAGTCTAAAACCTTACCTAATCTGAGTACAATGTGCTGAAAAATCATTTAAGGAACAGATTGCTGCTTCAATTTAGAGTAGGAATGTATTCAGACAAATGTGTTTTGTCTGTTGCTATTTCCTACAGCAATTTTGAATGACAATGGACAGAAAATGGAGTACTAACTTACTGAAGAACTGGCCCTGAAAGGTCTCAACAAGATTTTTTTTCTGCTTAGAACTTTTCAGTTTCTCCTGAAAAAAGAAAAAAAGGAAAAAGGAGGAAAAGTAGAGTTCTTAGAACTTTAAGATATGTTGGTCTTGCCAATATTTAGTTCTTGGGAGCTGCATGCATTCCGAGCTTTTCTGAAATGATCTCGATGGGCTTTATACAAAAGTAATCATTTTTCCTGATATGAATTGATAGAGTAATAATACAGACAAAACTACAAGATTTTTATTTTAGCTACTCTTTCCTTTCTAAAATCTTTCTCACCAATTAAACATAACAGCATTTGCAGATTCCAGTCAATACAAGGACTCTACTGCACAGCATACAAGTTTAAGGCACTCCCTGCCTGAAAGCATTAGTAAATAGAAAGGTAAGAGGAGAAAGGAATAGAGAGCATAAGAAAATAAACATCTCCATTCTAGAGATGAAGAAAGAGGAACAAAAGAGTTTTCTAGTAGCCAATACCATTAGATCATCTGTCCTGACCTCTTTTAACACACTGGTATATCTTTAAGTCACCTAATTGCCATTTCCTGCTCACTCCATGTTTTACACCGGATGGATATTAACAACTTTATTTATCCCCATTCTGCTTCCTGTCCAGAATTTATGCTGATTAGCTCATCAGCAGTTACAACATGTTTGGCTCCAGTTCATTCTGGCATTAGTCACCATCTATTGTACAACAACTCAAAAGGCCCTTCTCTTTCCCCGGTCCCATCCGAGGGCATTGACAATTTAGGGCTGGATAATACGTCCCATACATGGGGACAGACATCCACAGCACAATCCTGGGGTTTGCCTTGAAGGAACAGTCCAGAAGCAGCAGAGATTCCCTAACGCTGGGAGTGAAGCAAGGGCACTCCCCCAACATCTAAGAAAATGATTCTTCTCACAGAAAAGCAACGGCCTGATGCTGAAGGCTGCTTTGGCTGCCTGTACAATCTGATTATACAAAGACAGGAGTAGTCCATCTCTGAAGGGTTGATTTAAGCAAGCCAAAAGCCAGGACTGGGTACTGCACATAAAGTTATTTATTCCATCCAGCTCTCCCTGGCCATCAGCACTTCAACAATAAGGCATGGTCTGTCAGACACTAAGCACCCAAAACTATCACTGCCTCAAACAGAAACTGCAGCTGCTCAGTAGTTTCAGATCTAGGCTTAAAAATCCAGATTTTGTAGACTATTTCAGAGCAGAGGATTTCATTATCGGGATGTGTACAATATCTATGCAAAATCACACGGGAGGAACAGCAGCATTTTCTTCAAAACTGTATTTACTGGATTTCATAAATTTGAACTGTTTTATCATCTTTTTAAATTAAATTTCCTCCACTCTTTTCCAATTTCAAAGAAAACAGAAGCAATTCTGCAGAGACATGGATATGGGCGACCTGCAGCAATGTGGAAAAATTGAATAAAAGTCAAATTTAACTGTTCAACAATGCCTACATGGGTTTTTCTAAACAAAACAACTGCTTTCCAGTAAAGCAAGGCTGATGATTTAAGTTTAACTAAAGAAAACAGGCATCGATGTAGACCACTCCTGTCAAAGATTGTAATGAGAAGAACGCAGAAAACCATAAAAGAAACAATTATAATAATTAAAAATATAAAAGTGTACTGTGTCTATGAATATGCATTGAACCCTTGGAATAACAGAACAATAAATAAGGGAATAGGAGGCATTAGATATTTTAAGTCAAAGTGTTTTAGTTCAGTTTTGTTTTACTGACAGAAAATGAATTCTGTAACAGCTTTACAGAGATCTGACAAGATGGTACGTAGTTGCCATCAGAATAAATTATTACAAATGGTATTCTAGGCACAGTTAGGTATTGAACATGTCAATACTAGAAAACTGCAATGATGCTGTCTTTTTCCAGACTGATAGTCCTTTACTTTGTACTAATTGTAGTTAAAATGTAATTGAATTGAAGGAACAATAAATATCAGGAAAAAAAAACAAGAAAAAACCCAATCCTCTAAGACCTACAGAATTTAATTTTAATGCAACAGAAATACAACCTGTCAGAAATATGAATCCACTGCTTTTAAGAGTGACAGGTTTCTTCTTCCCCCTAAAAAGCAGCATTTTAAAGTAAGTTAAACTTAACAGTTGTAAAATTAATTTTATTCATGGTTCAGAAACTATATAAGTATTTTCACTTAAAGACTTCAATCAATTCCTTTTTTTTTCTTTTAGTTCAGATAATACAGACTTCTGTTTAAAATGGACTTCATAAACCATTCTCTTTCCCACTCAGGACTGTTTAGAATAATATCTTACATCCATTTAAGGTCACTGAACAATTACTGGAACATATTTTTACTACTTTTAATGCTATTTAACTTGGAAACAAGCAAATGAGTCAATGTCTTGGACCAATCACACCAGCTGCTTCTTGGACTGAACTCTGGGACTCTCTGCAACATAACTTTGATTCTACTATCTAACATGGTACATTGCCACATCAGCATGAATAGACACGCTGTTTCACTGAAACATCAGGAAACAACAAATTGACCAAATAAAAGAAATATAGAGCAACAAAATAATTTGTTTATTTCTCTGAAGGGCAAAAACGTGTTACCTATTTACTAGCAAGGAATTCTTCATCTAGCAACTTTACTACTCCAAAACCAGAAGTAATAACAACAGAACTGCTTATTTTCTAGAGCAAAAGGAAGAGAGAATAACACAAATTTCAGAGTTTTATGTTCTCTGTTCTTTTTTTCTCCCTTCCTCTTTGTCTTTCCCTTTCAAGAAACCTCCTTAATTATTTAATCAGCAGAGTTCAGAACTTCCACTGCAAAGAACACAGTACTGAAGAATGGTTCCTAAAACACTTCGCAGTAAACCTGCACTCTATCCACTCCCTTGTGTTGTGAAGGCAAGACCCCAAACCAGAATGATCTGGGAAGGAATGTGGTTTACTCTGTTATTTAAACCCATTTTCTATGCCAAGTTGTACTTACACTCCCTAAGATTGTAATGGTTGCATTTGCCATGCAGAGAAGTCTTACCTGATGAAGACAAGTGGATTGGAGACAATAAATACAGTTATCTTTGGATTGGGGGCTGGATAATAAAAACTGGTTTTGCTCAGCTAAGTATGAAAGACACAAACCTTCAGTTTTCAACATTTAAAGACAGTTGCAAACACCCACACTCAAAACAAGCACTTGGACACTGCATATCCAGCTGCTACCTTCGGAAAGGTCTACCTCTCCTGAAGTCAGAAGTTATGAAACGCGTCCTCCTCTCAGAGCCCCGAACACAAAACAGATCCTCACCCATGTGAAAGTATTTTGGTGGGTGGTTTAGTATGACAAGACACAAACTGATCTTTCACTTTGTATAAACAATGTCAATTAATACAGATCAATACACTAACAAGAGAATCTGAAATGGAATAATGTCCTATCAATTTCCTGTGGAGAAGCACAATTTCTTCTCCTTAAAAGAAATAGTAAGTAACAACAGCAAGAAATTAGTCCCCACTATAACTCCAACTAAATTACAACAGAGAATAAGAATGTAGTCAAAAAGAGAAAAAAAAAGTCTCCTGAATTCTTTTATACTTAATAGATTTATCTTAATTGAAGAAAACATAACAGTAAATCGATTAAGAAGCCATTTCACAGCTATGTTAGAAGTTAAAACAAAGAAACAATGGAATGGTTGGGAACAATTGTTCGTTAAAGACGTCCAACATCATCATGTCTGGTGGGGCAGAAGAGCACAAGTAAATGCTGCCAGCAGCAGCATTGGTTAAAGTTTTAAACTATCCTTGTGAGCTGCCTTAGTTTTTAAATAACCTTATTTCTCTTCAGTACCTTAATATAAAGCGTAATATGAAGTTTTGCTTCATTTTTAAAAATTCTCTCTTCTGTTGACATTGGGGGGCTGTTTGGTGTCAACAACTTATGTTGTCTATTAAACATCGACCAACCTGCATCCACCACCTCTGAATAGCTGGTGCAAAACATCCACCATTTCTGACTCACAATCCAGCCACAGCAATGCCAACACATGGCAGTCTCCTGCTTGCTGAATTTTGGTAAAGGGCATGATTTAAGATTTGACATAAATGTGTTCTATCCTTCCCTATGTCCCTTCCTTTCACAAGGAGCTGTTCTGTGCAAGGGAGTTTATTCAGCACTCTGTCTTCATGTAGGATTAGCCACAACGTTCCCAATCATCACAATGGACTAAGCAAGGAGTAACTTCCCCACTCACCTACACATACTTCATTAAAACCATGTATTTTTTCTCAGATACAGGACAGAGATAATGAGCTCTCTCCTACCCTATTAGATTCAGTGTTGTTATTGTTCCATTATATACATATATATGCATACATGTTCCATTTTTCAGTGATCATCTCTCCTGACTGTACAGCCTCCACACCCTCTTCTCTGTTCACAAAACAGGGCAATGTAACTTTTAAGATTTCTGAGGTTCTTTATCACATTTGCTGCTCTCTAAGGGAACAAAACTCCACCATAATGGTCACATTACCAAGGTCAGAATTTCTTAGCATGTGATGCGGCATTCTTAGTCCACATCACAGCTTCATTCTGTAAGTATCCTTTTACTTGGGATACTCTACATTATATTTTGTTGACTTTATTGTAAAAATTTTATTATATTTATTTATATTTACTATATTTTATAAATATAGTAAGACCAGGCAGTATTTTGAAGAATGCACACCTTTCAGGCAGTGAGCAGTAAAACATCCTCACCGTGACTAATTTTGAAAAGATAAATTATTTCAATACTCTCACTTAATTTAAAATTTATTCCCAGAGAGGTAAGGGCTGTCTGATATTTCAAAAGTTATGGGCAAGATAATCCCACCTCCTGCTTTCCCCAGTTAAAATGACATTTTTCAAAGAGCAAAAGCAAAAGTGATAAATTTCTGTAACTCACTTACCATAAAGCAAATTTCTATGCCAGCTTAAAAGTAAGAAAAGTACTAGATTTAACTCAGTATGTTGAAAATATGCCTAGGTGTACCTATGACACATTATTCAAGTCTGAATGAAATCTACCCAATATTACAGAGGCTGCACTGTAAATGGACGAGCCAAATGTTAACATATGTAAATTCAGGAAATAAGGAAAGTTATAAATGGACTTGGTTACGCAGACTCAGTGTTACAGCACAGCTCTAGAAACAGCTCTTTTAAAACATTCTTTTAAATTTTCGAAACATTAATTCCTGAAGGACAAACTTTTCTCTTCATTTCCTTCATCATTTCTGCAAGCTCTGTAGGAGTTGGCTTTTTTTAGTACAGGAAAGACCAAGGCTTTTTTCCCCCCAAGATTTTTACATCTCTAACATCAGCACAATACTTGAATTGAGAAGTGTAGAATATAAAATGATTCAAGAGTTTCACTGACAGATTGTACAATATGCTACTACCGGGAGAAAGCAAACAGGAATGTTTTTCTCAGTGCAGCTGGGGCAAATATGAAGGGACTTGCTGGAATCAAAATTAAAATTATGTCAACTGAAAAACACCAGTAAGTTGAATATTGCAGGTTACTGTCATAACTGATCAGAACAGTTTAAAGTAAAAATGCATGCACAGCAGTCAGTAAATGAGAACAATGAAAGCATTGTTAAGTCTACATGATGATAGATTTCAAAACTGAAACACTCAGAAGCAACTTACGCAACCCAGGCACTTAGTAAATGTCACAGCAAAAGTGTTTAATGTATTCTTGGGATGTTAAAAGGGGAAAACATTTGCAAGTGTAGGGGAATATCTTGACTGAAAGCAGAAATTGTAACATAATGCCTAGAATACCATCACTGATGCCAGTGTCTGTCCCTTCCTGACATACAATGAAACTGAAAAACATTTAATGCTAAGTCAGTGAGATTACTCAGTGGTTAAAAAACTACATCAGCAGCTCAAGTTTTCAGCACACTGAATGGAGAGTTGAGAAAGAACTTGAATATTAGTAGACATACTTACAGTGATTTTTTAAAATTTCGTGGTGGAAATAATTACATGACAATGATTGTAGTAGGGGAAGGAGAAAATATCTTTAAGGAAAACAAGCCAGCTTTCCAGCACATGGATGATAAATCCTATCTCAGGAGGAAATGTGAGATATATGTAAAAACAGAAGAGGCATCTGTGTATCCAAGTTAGTTGGTAGCAATTTTCCTTAATGACGTTAAACTCTGACTCTACAAGGCCTCCTTGTTTGTTCCACGATGCACAACAAGGGGAGCAATAACATGAAAATGTTCATTACCCTCATTAAAATATAAACACTGGCAGTTTTGCATTAAAATACATATTTTAACATTCATGTGTCAAGGTTTTAGCCAGTTGTCTGCAAGGGTCTAGTAGCACAGGATCAGGAGCGCAAAGAATTCCAATGCTTCTCACCATAATATTATGAGCAAATACCCTGATTTTGCTCCCTTAAGGATAAACAGACAGCTTAATTAGCACAGTAATAAGCTCAATACTCACATTCTGTAAGTAAAGCAGCTGTTACAAGTAAATACCCATACTAAAGAACTTGGGGCTCTCCCTTTTCAGTGACAGAACAAGTTTGGCACCAGAAGAGCTTTCCCTGCTCCTCAGACCTCCACTGGCAGAGCAGTGCCCTTAGCTTCGATGAGGGACATCTGACATTCCAGCACACACTTCTGCAGAACCAGAATAAGACAGCAGGGGAAATCATACAAGGAAAATTTGGCCCAGAATAAAAATAGAATGGTTTCCTGCTGCGACCACCCCAAAATTCCTGAACAACTGCCTGTGGGAAGCTTCTCTGGCATGCAGCCTGTTTAGGACAATTCTGGATATGGAATAGCTGGCTATTGGACGTCTGGTCTCCTCAGCTTCAAAACCAGAGAGATGAAGTAATGACTGTGAGTCAAACCAAAAAGGACTTGCAGATCATTAGCGGCTTCTCCTAAGTCATCCAGCTACACTGGATGGTTTAAGAATGTATTGGAATTTTTAAAAAATTCCTAATTTATTAGTTTTATGTTTTAAGAGTTACAGAGTGGCAAGAGCTCAAGAGAGAGACGTAAGAAAGAAGAAAATTAATATGGTGCCAGCAAATTCAATGATATCAGCGAAGCCACTTCTGTGCTAAAAGTCTGAATCTACAGTAAATCTGACATAGAGCAGGATAAAATTATGCTAAATTACTTTATTAAAAAAAAAACAAGAAAACACCCCCATACAACAAACCAACATATAGACTAAAATTAAATTGTAATTGGATTTGTCATTTCAAAGTATTAGCATCAGATTTCCACATAATGCAGGGTGACATATTCTTGTGCTAATAAATAGAAAGTTAGAAAAGTAAACAAAGCCTGTGTTTCTACTGTAAGAAAATACGTGCGCCAATGAAGCAACCTTTTCAGCACAGAAGTAATTTAATACCCAAACCACATGAAAAGTGATCTCTCTGGGAATAGAACAGCTGCTAAAATCCAAGTCAGTTTTTATTAAATCGTCGAGTCTGTTTATGTAAAACTGGGCTCTCTTTAAATGACCTCCGAGAGGAAATTATTTGCTAACAAAAAATTGATACCTGCATTTATCTATATAGGTGTACATTTTTATTGTTTTTATGTATCGGTATGTCTTGGATTGGAGCTAAAAAAAATAATAAGAAAAAAAAAGAAATAAGCTTATTCTAACAGTTTAACTCCTCAGGCTCCACCATCAAATTTTAGCTACTGCTGAGCTTTCAGCCATTCAAAAGGGTAGACAAAATTGCTGTTATTTTTAGAAATGTGCAAGTTTAGTGCTTCAACTTTTGAGGAGAAATGCACATTAAGCGTCCTTCAAAACTTGTCAAATGAACCCAGGTAGACCAGAGGAATAAAAGGAATACTGTAGAATAAGATATTGTGCAAGTTCTCAAAAAAATGACAGTGCCCCAGGAGTTTTTGATGGCTGTTTGAAAGAAGGGCAAGTGCAGTGAAAAGAACAGAAAGAACTTCTTGCAGTCAGTCTCAAGGTGCACAAAAGGGAACCAAATCAATGGCACTCCCAAGCAGTCCAAACCACGAGTCAAAACCTCTGAAACTTCCTATCAAGATATCCCACTCAAAACTTCTTGAAGTTGCACTACATGGCCATAGAAAACTTGTGAGAGAAAACTTTTCCAGGCCACAGTACAGGAAGACAATTCAAGAGCTGCCCCACTGTTCTGGCAGGACACAGCACAGAGCCAAGAAACAGCTGTAAACTGTGAGCTGACTCAGGACTGTCAACACCAGCACCAAAATGAACAGTCTCTTCAATTAAGAAGCAATTTTTTTTCTCAATTGTTCTTTATATGTCTGTTTTGTATCACAAAACAGAAATTTAATATCTTTACAAATACACAAAGTTGCTTAAGTTCCAGAAAGCTAAAAAGTTGTATTTATCAGACATCAGAAAGAATTTCTTAAACAATATTAATCTTATTCCTTCCCACAAAACTAAAAGATATTGACAGTATTTATGTGAAAAACCTTTCAGAAATGTTTCAGAATCCACTCTCTTCTTGGATTCTTCAGCTGACTAGAACATTTACATGGAGACAGCATGCTAATAGGTGATGTCAAAGAAACTTGGAAAACAGCAAAAAAAGGAGGGTATGAGGGCACAAGAACTTTAGTTGAAGCAAGCTGAAGCGATTCCAATTCCTAAGGAAGACAGAAAAAATGTCAAACATAAAGCAGTCCTCAGTATTCCAAGACTGACCCAGAGCAAGACATATAAATAAAGCACGGACACACTTAGACTTACCTTGGCTGAGCAGGCTGTGCACTTATCAAATGCCAGGCTGACTGGAAGAACATTATCAAATCTTGATAAAAATCCTCGGATCTAGAAGAGGAAAGAAAATTACAATACTGTTTTAAAACCCTTCCAGAATTCAACATGAACTGGAGATACACAATCTATAACTAGGGTATATAACATTCTAACACAGTCACCCTCAGTAACACCTGTAGTAAATTCATACTAACACATATTACTGTTTTTCTATATGCAAATAAAGGTACAATTATCTAAATGCAACACTATTTAGCCAGAAATAAAGGCACAGCACCACCTGCAGTTTGCCTTTTCTGAGTGCAAAATTTTGATCAAAAATAAAAAGTCATCGTATAACCAGTTAAACATACTTTTATCGTCCATTTCTAACATATAGTCTGAAAATCCAGCTGCTGTGCATTCCTAAACCATGATGTTAATATGATAGTACTAATAGGCAAATTTAAAATTCCAGACCAAACACTTTGCAGCATGTTTGAATATTCAGACTATGAACTCTTTGGAGTATTGATCGTCCTTTTTATTCTGTGCTTTTATAGGTCTATTACAATGAAGAGATGTCACGAAGAACAGAACTTTAGTAACTCTGTAATACAAATAATAATGCCTTAATTTTGAAGTCTATTATGGAAACCCATCCAACATACACTCCACACATTTAATGGAGCTGGAATGGCAGAGACCTGGGAAGCCAACAGCAAATTTAAACTATTAAATACTATAACTAGTATTAATACAAAGGTATTTTTGCAGAAACGCCAAGCCATACATGGTATCAAAACACAAAAATACAGCCATTTTTTACACAAAGAAAGATAAAAAGAAAACAACACAATCAAGCCTTTCTGGTACCGCACTGTTCTGTACTTCTGATATCCAAGAAACTCCAAGTCACTTCCTGGAAATAAATCCAGTTCATTTATGACAGTCCCAGAGTCCATGAGTGTGCAACGCTTTTTATCCTTCAAGCAATACCTTCTTAAAAAGAAGACTGCTGCATTAATTACTATCCCCCTTTTTCCACAGTATTGGGCTCACCAAGTGAACAAAGACCAACATAAAACACCTCCCCAAAAACTAACAGTTAATTATAGACCCCTGGAGAAAATATTGCACTTCCCCAGTTGATTAGATGGCTGACTGCTAAGAGAAACCAGCAGTTTGTAAAAGGATTAGATTTCACATTCTTTGAAAAAAATATTATCTTTTCATTTAATACCAACTGAAGCTGTATTTGTGTTAGCATGTCTAAAAGAGAAGACATTCATAACAGTCACTAAATGTAAATGTGAAAACAGGTACAGGATTGACAGAAGTCATAATTCTATGAATAGTTTTCCAGTTAAAAATCTATATTTGACACGGATCATATCTGAAAGCAAAACAGAGATAGAACACAAGTAAAATCATACAGGGATATAAACCAAATCAGAAAGCACTGACTGGACAGTTGATATTCTCATCAGTCAGAAACACATGAACTGAGAAATCATTATTTTTCCACTAGAAACAGTGAAATTTCTATAGTTCACTAGGAAATATTCTAAAAAATATTAACTACATTATGTAATATTTCTTGCTTTTTGTTGGGGGAAAGTAAATTACTTCTTCACTACCCCTTTTTAGGTGGTAAGAGAAAGTTCAAATTGCAGATGTGTTTTTCAGAGGTCTGGAGCATATTCACTATTTGAGAACAAAATCACTGTATAAGACTCAAAGATTCAACTGTCAAAATTACTGAAGTTATTTTCCCAAACAAACTGCTCTAGCAAGAGTAAAATGTCTTTCATGTTACCATTCCATATGATCACAGGAAACATTCAGATAATAACAGAAAATTAATCCCGATAATTACAGACATTAGTTTGTCAACTAAGAAAGCAAAAACTTCTCCAATGATAAATCAGTACCAGGATCAGCAAATGAACAAGACTTAGATTTGGATTCTGCTTCCTACTGAGACATAATAGGTCAAAATATCTCCCTCAGCAGCTCTTGTGGGCTGGACTTGACTGACAACAGCATTAGCATTGGAACTACAGACAGCACTATAGGATATGGGAATAACTAAGTTATAATAAAGTAACACTGGGAAAGCAACAAACTTATCAATTAGTGCCAAAGCTGGAAATTGTTGAGACCCTTCCAGAAGGACAGATCAAAACTGCCAGCATGGACAAAAGCCTCGTACTGAGGGTACCTGAACCAGTCAATCAAGAACTGGATATTCCTAACCAGTCCCACAGCTGAGTGTCCACAGTAAAAAGGGGAAAAACTTCAGGGGACTCCTGAGAAAGAACTGAAGAGACTCCAGACTTACTGGAGAGAGAGAACCCAGGGAGAACCTAGGGCACCCCATTGCATGAAATGACCCAAGTGTGCACACTGGTCATTACATAAAATTATAAACAAAATCAGACAGATTTTATACAGCCCAGACCCCCTGATACTTGGATGCTGCAAAGACAACATACTAGTAGCTTTATGTTTTTCTGAATCACGATTCATTCTTAGTGTAAAAAACCCGCAAAATACGACAGAATCTAAAAACACTGCTCAGAAACAAATAAATGGTTTATTTATACAATGGAAGCGTACAAACAGTCATTCAGATAGCAACATAAGGAAAGAGGCAGAGAATAATTCTAGTTCCCAATGATAATATCAAAGAGGATATGACTGTGGATAAAATCAGGAGACAGTTTTTTGAAGGACTGTATAATATAAGAAATAAGAACAAGTCTATCCAGCAATTTGAAAAACTTTATCCTTAGCACATTTGTAACTAGAGTTTGGGTTGAGTAAAAGAAAAAAGTGCTGTATTGTACCAAAAATACATTAATATTTTGGAGAACTATAATAATTATGAGTTGGTTGGATTTGAAGTTTTTTCATACTCTGAAGAGATTTAAAAAGGGAACAAAAGTCACTTTGAAATTATCATACTGTCAGCTCTGATGGGGAACAGGAAAGTCAGAGGTTGCCTCATTCACAAACTGCCTAGTCCAAAGAAATTCTTGCTACGTAGGTAGCAGGATCTGTGCATCCACAAGGAGGACAGACACAATGCCAGGAACACAACTACCTTGGCCTGAGTGATGGATTAATATTATTCATATATGTTTTTTTTAAACAAACATGGAGAGTCAGTCCTTTGAGGAATGGAATCAGCATATTGCATGTTTTTGTTAAGGAGACAAAATCTGTGACATTTGCCTTTTATCAGTTCCCAGGTCTTAAACAAAAGCATTTATTCACAAATTATTTACCTGATGAGGAACAAGTCCAAGAGAAGTAGGGGGCTCATTCATTCTATCATCACTACTGCTGGCCACAGCATATCCGCTGCCAAAAATCCAAGAAGGAAAATTAGAACAAGACAGCACACTCAGAGTCAAAATTTCCAGTGAGCTTCGAGGCGTTTTGTTACAGCTTACGGTTTAGAATCTGGAAAGGAACCTATCTGGAAAGTCTGTTTCAGAGTAACTAAGATACACCATGGGGATATAAATCAGTCTGAGACTTGTAACATGCTCATGGCCAACTCCTAAGTCACTTTTTCTTTCACAGATTTTAGACAGAAAAAAAAGCCTCAATTTCAAGTTGCAGGATTTCAGAATAATTTCTGTATTAAACCCACTTAATTTTAATTAAGGTTTGCAATATGTGGCTTATCTTGAAGCCCTTCATGTGACACAGATAGTTACAACAGCTGTTCATTACATTCAAACACTGTCCAACAAGGGAATGCCAAGATCCACTAACAGCAATATTTTCTTCTCAATACTTTTCTACTGTTAAACTCAGAGAGAAAATAAAAAGAAGAACTCAAGATTTGATGAATCAGTTCTCTCAGACACTGTTAAATTACACTAATACAGTAGATGTGACCTATACATTACATTAATCTACAGACAACATTACAGCTTACAGAATTGTCCTACTTGGTGTGTACTTCCTTCTTCTCAAAACATTTTATTGAATTTGTCTTATTTCTCAGATAATACCAGTGCAGAAATGACTCACCCTTCTGGATGCTGTAAAACAGAAACCATTAATTCCACTGCAAGGGCTCCAGCTACCATGGCTAATCCAGGGCGACTGACTGTGCACTGCTGGTCCAGTGTCCGATCCCTGGTGGACTACAAAGATAGACAATTCTAAAGGAAAGAAAAAAAGTAACTCAAAAGTAACTATCTGTCCTGCTACACAAAACAACCTTAGTTCTGTGCAATTAATTTCTTTGATCTTCCAAGTAAAAGATGAGCCATTTCTTAATCCCGTGTACATCAACATAAAACAAATCCCTTCATGAAACTTCATGTAAAGGAAATAAAAAATTCAAGTCACAACAGAAGAAATATATAATCACCATTTGCATAAAGTTCTACTCACATCCCCTGGTGCCACAACATCATTGCAGAAGTAGCAGCCCAGTTTATAGCCAGGGATATTTGAAAAGAGTGACGATCCCAAAAGATCAGAAGGACCAGAAGCATTGCTGAAACACGAATCACCAGATTCTTGCTGTTTTGGTTTCTTTAGGCCGTGTCTCATAACAACAAAAGTGTCAAATCCCAAGGCAGCATTGATGACCAACTGTGAACAATAAAGAGAGAACAAGAGATTTTAAGTGAGCCAAAAGGGGAGGAGAAAAAAAGGCCTCAAGGCTTTATTTACTGTAAATGTCAAAAACCCCCACATGCTGTAGATAGATGACCTACCCATTAACTGCATATCTACCATCCTTGTAATAAACAACAAAGTTTCTGAAAGGTGCAGAATTCCAGTTATCGAGCGCGTCTAAGAAACAAAACCTAAATAAAAGTCTGTTTCAGAAAGGCATAAACCTTTGCCTTTTTCAGTGTCTTTCAGGGAAATCTGATATGACTCCATCTAGCCGCTACACAAACCTATGCATGCTTGCTGACAAAGAAGTAACAGGAACTTCAAGCAGTGAAACACCATCTGTTATCCAAAAAAACCTTCTGCTCAGTAAGGAAAGCAATTAATGATTACTTATGGTCTTCATATGCATATGCTTAGTCACATGGGGAGCACAAGCAGCTATGGTACAGTTACACTGTCATTATTTTCCCTTTTCTCTCTGGTTTGTGGCAAGTGTTAGGGTAATCTGGAGCTCTGTATGTTATAAGCATAACATCAATAAAATAATGACTGTAGCCAATAAAATCTAAAGGAAAATTCTACACTGCTTCACATGCAGATACTTTTGAAAGAAATTCTAATGCAGCAGTTTGTAATTTTACATTCTTATACGCAGGAATTATTTAAAAGAGGGACTCTGAGGGGAAGCTATGAAGAATGAGCCATCCTAACTAGCAAGCTTGTGAGTTGCATCATCATTCTCAGTATTTCAAATAATTTCTGGATAGTCTCTTTCGTAGTAGTTTATTCTCCCCTCAGTTCTAAAGTAGAACCATGCTGTTGAATCTGTGGCAGCACAGCCAGGTCTACAGCAATTAAAAGACTGTATCTTCTCATTACATCTACCTGTAAAGCCTGAATATGGTATTCCACCTTCAAAATATCAGTAACATGGCACGGCTGGTATTACCAGAAATTAATAACATTGCCAGACACTTCCCACTGCAATAAGCTGTTTCTCTCTTTTCAGTTTACCGGATCGCAACTATTTCAATCTAACTGATTGACCCTTAATAAAAAAAAAAACCAGAATCATCTGGTTTGGATTAAGAGACAATGGAAAAGTGTCTCTTGGCATACATTAAAAAAAAAAAAGCGCAAAATTTTACAAGTTCCAGTGCTCAAGAGGAACAAAGGTTTAACATGAGGATTTAACACCTGAGGGATCTAAGATGCTTGTTTTGGGGAGAGGACTGCAGGAATATCAAAGGATGACTACATGGGAAAACCAACTCTTTCTTCTACCTATGTACCTGTTTTTATGCACTTTACACACATTCTCACTCACTATGTTCTTCATGTTCCATGTGCCTTTTTTGAGACCTTGGGGACCAAACTGCAGCAGTACTTCAGATCTGCAGTCATCATACAAAATTGCATTTGAAACAGAGCTCTCATTAAATGCGTGTCAGCACAAAGTACTGAGCATTTCAGTTTGGACACCTTGAGATTTCACTGCTGTGCTTATTCAGTGACAGGGAATTCCATCTCCTCATATCAAAGTGATCTTATCAAATCAACTAACTGTGATGCAGACACACTATGCCACTGAATAACAGAGAAGTGTCACAAAGAAATTTTAAAATTTGTCATCAGAATATGATTTGAATGCTGCAAGGCAAACGTGGTGGGGCACTGTTAGCTAAGCAAATGTGGGGGGAGGTTTTGGAGACCATTAAAACAACCCTATCCTGACTGAACCAGACAGGCTGCATGTAAAATATGCATATGCACATAAAACTGCATATATTTCTTACAATTACCAACCACCATACATATGGAAGAGTAGGCTGGCGCTTTCCAGTTCAATACCCAGCTTTGCAAACTCACTCTTTATGCCATTTCTGAGCTTTTTTAAACAGCTAAAAGATTGCTGAAAGACCACAGGTGCAAATTGCAGAGAGGACAGGAGGATTAAGGAGGAATTGATTATCAAGTTACACCCACTCACACCTGAAGTTAAAGTTCAGTGAAGTCTGCGCTAAAGAGACACACTGATCTTTCTACTGGCAAAGGGAAGTTCATTTGAGCTACAAAGACATACAAGATTTGTTCAGGATCAGAAATCTATTTAAATTAAGGAAAGAATGAAAGAAAAGAAATGGTACAATACCTTCCTCTTACTGGCTGCAATGACAGCAGGAAGCCATCGACTCTCTCTAGTGTCCATTAGTAGGAAAACAACATCATGAGTATCAATAAGCTCTTCAAGTTTAGCCACATCCTTCCGAGCCTGTGCCATTGTTACCTCAGAAAAATTCACTGGGTGGCCTGGCATAGGGATGCTCATGTTATAACCTTCTGAGCTCTAGATGGAGGCAGACAGAAAACAACAGCTTAAAAAGATAACCTTGTGACTGAACAGAATTAGTATAAAATTCAATACAAAACTGTAGAGTACAAATTCAATTACTCTTTGGTAGAATGGCAACTTTCTTCTTGACATCTCTCTGTGTGACAGTGCAGTGCTAAAGTTTCTGAGTCTCAGCTGCTGTATTTATCCAGAACAGAGCAGCTCAGTGCAAACACATTAATTTGGGTCACGAGTGCAGACCAACCCTCTTTATGTGTCTCAGAAGGTCTTTTTAGGCCTAGCAAATCACTACAAGAAGGTATTCGAATTGCTCTTAATCCCAGAAGTTACAAACATCCTCACTACAAAGGCAAGCAATCACATTTACATGTGATTATGATCCAGCTGTTAAACATGTATAAAATCTTTGTTTTAGATTCTCTTCGCAGTCACTTCATACATGACGTTCACAGGATGCAGTTCATATTTCTGATATGGAATACTGACTTAGTTACAGTAAGGCACGTGAAGTATCACACATTCTGCTCTTTGTTTTAAATTCCTTAGTCTCGAACGATTTTACTGTAATTCAACCAGCCATATGTGAAGTTGATATAGAAGAAAAGCACTTCTGAGACTTGTTACTCTAGAGCTTGGCTGTCTGGAGACTTGTACTGTGCAGATGCTGAAAAGAGCATATTCCTGTTGCAGAAACATGTTCCTCTTCCAACCCCCTACTTGGGCAAGGCATACTAAGCAGAAGATACTGAGCCAAATAAGCACATACCCAATGCATATACAATGCAAACAATTAACTCTAATTTGGAAATACGTTCACACAATCTGTCAGCCATCTGCTGTAAGAGAAGAATGGATCTTCATATATGTTAAAGCATAAGCTTTGCCAAAGCCTCCCTGCCTGTCACTGGACCCTAAGCAAATAACAGTTTAAAAGACGAAATTTAAAAGCTGGATGAACCAAAGATAAAATTGCATGCAACTTCCAGCACATTGGTGGAATGTGCTTTTGTATAGACCGACTACAAGCACAACTCATAAATCCAGGTGAGGCAAATAACCAGAAGGGTGAATGTACATTCTAAACATCATAAATATGCCTGAGGATGATAAAAAGAACAAGGCACATATAGCAGCTTGGGGAAATTAATTCAGTAATATCTGTATTAACCACACCAAAAGATATACCTTTTTTTTCCCTTTTTCCCTCACTGCCACCTCCAAGGGTAGGAAAGCAGAGCCCACGGTGACCCAGCACGCTACCAACAGGGAGCTGTTTCCCAGTGAGAACAGCTCTGTATCACCAGCACAACATTGAGTAATTACTGAAGGAGGTTCTACCTCACACAAGTGCTGATTTATTACATAAGCATAACTGACACTGCTGGTGACTTAGGAGGTTGATTTTTGTTCAATAAATTAACACAAGTAAACAAATAAGTTGAACACCACTTGCATAGAAATATGGTAACCAGGTTTGTAAAATACAAAAATCTTAGCAGAATTCGGAAAAGAAACATCCTGTGACTGTAGCTGTAGGAATACAGACAAGCATAGCAGCTTCAGTAGTTTCAACTGTCCCTTGAAAATAGTCACTAGTCACTAGCAAAAGTGGCTGAGGCTCACTTTTGCAGCAAAATGCTCGCAAAAAGAGCTCAAAGAGTAGCTTGGGATGGCACGTGAATATTATTTTAAGGAAGAATAAATACGCATATATCCCCAAAGACAGATCTTGCTCATTCCACAGAATTCCAAAATCTCAGGAGTCTCTATGTGAT
Source organism: Neopelma chrysocephalum (assembly GCF_003984885.1). Classification (NCBI taxonomy): domain Eukaryota; kingdom Metazoa; phylum Chordata; class Aves; order Passeriformes; family Pipridae; genus Neopelma; species Neopelma chrysocephalum. The sequence goes on from NW_020897871.1 coordinate 1,435,895, forward strand.
GAAAAGAATTTTGCTTGAATGCTCACAAAAAAGCTTAGATTTTAAGACCTTCATGCTAAAAAAAGTTTTTAAATTACTCCAAATTATCCAAAACAAGTTACCATCCCATAAAGTCATAGAATCACACAGAACTCCTTTTTTTTAGAAGTATGTTGACATGTGCTAAACCATAAAAGATAATGTACTTTTCAACACTTTCACTGACAGCTGACCAAAGCTGTGCTAAAGGCTCTAGTGCTTTTGGTTTTTTTGCATTTCTTTTTAAAGGCAACAGGAAAAATATTGCAATCTGTGGTGCTACCATAACATTCTCTCTCATTTTTATTCTCATTGCTATTAACTTTCTGCATTTTTGGTTAAACCATGGCTCAGATCACTTAGAATATAACTGTGTTCAATACATTAAACCTCAACAGAAGTGTGTAGGTACATACAACATTAAGAAATGGGGTGCTGGCATCATTAAATTGTTCTATGAGAAGCACCTACATAAAGTGGCCCCCTCAGGCAGTACAGAATAAAGGATGATAAGATGCTAAATACACTGGAGTTCCATGCCTGAATAGCTCAGGAAATGACTATATAAGAGAGGTAAGAAAGTTAAATTCCACAGAACAGCTACATGAATGACTCTGTGCATTACCTACTTGTTAAGAAAAGCTGTGAATCCATAAATGCTGCTATTTCCAAGGCCTCTCTTCTTTTCTACAATAAAACTCTAAGCTACAGCTAATGATAGTCTTAGAAGAGAAATGAAACAAATCAAACTCCTTGCCAAAGCATTCCTTCTTGTTTCATCTGCAATGATGAGGTGGTTATTCTTCCAACTAGAAAGGACGTAAAATTAAAAAATAAAGCAGAATTCACAGAGAGCAGTCAAGCATTTCAAAGTCAACCAGGAGAAACTGCATTTTACATGCAAAATATTACTCAAAATTGAATCAAAGAAAGTAAATTAGACTGCAAACATAAACCCAAGTTTTCAGAAATGCCTTCAGAACCAGCATTGCTGATTGGATTCCCTCGGAAAGGACCATGTGGGTTTCAAAACAGCAAGAGAAAGCTTTGGCTACTCCTTCAGCATGAGAGAAACGAGAAGGCTCAAAATCCAGGACAACTAATCTTTTTATTCAAAGACATTTATACTGATAAATCTGGACTTTGGTAAGAAGCAAAGCACAGTCTGCAGGAACAGATGTAGCTCCATGTGGAGAAGCCCAGCACAGTCACCGGACTACAAACATCTCCAGCTACAGCAGCTTCACTGTCCAAACCATTCCAAGGCACCAAGATTTTACCCTGACTAATTAAAGACTTATTGTTAGTCCATGTGCTTGGCCTGTCTCTTGAACCTCACGACTCACATGCTGCCAGCACGATATGAACTGTTTGAACCAGAGGTTTTACTGGGAAGTCCTGTTAATTCTTGTTGGTGCTGGCATGTAGTTTCTCTGTTTATTTACAGATTGGCAAACAGGATACCTCTTCGCCATGAATTCTACTGCAGGAATGAGACTGACAAAAAAATATATTAGAAATATTCTATCATGTGGGTACACAGGAACTGTGCAATTGCTTTCTCCTCATTTGTGCCAAAAAGCTATGAAACCAGGTGTGAGTCCCACTGAAGGCTGATCAGATCTGACACATCTATGGCATGAGGAAAACACAGGGAATGTATAACACTAATGGGGATACTGTGCTACAAAAACAGTGGGAGGTGCAGAATATTTGAGGCGATTCCTTACATACAGCACAGGTTGCACATTGTATATGCTATTACCAAACAGGAAAATTGGTTTTTTCCCTGTGTATAGCAAATATATATGTATATACATCATCAATATAGGCTCACTAAAGCATTGTTATTGGCTCCCCTTTATTACTAGAAGCTCTTCTCCAGGTTACTTTTAACTTTTTTTTCCTTTTTATTTTTCCCAAGCCTCATTGCAATCTCACGATTCCACAGTACAGTCTGGTCTTTTGCTTTCTTGGTTATTTCTAACAAGAAAACTCATAACTGTACCAGTCAGGATTCCACAAACAGCTTTTATTTCCTCTAATTAAACTACTCATTCTTTCTTAATATTCCTGTTTTTGAGTTCTCAAGTATAAAAAGTGAGAAATCATGTGACATATGCCCTAGAGGGCATCCTGTTGGTGCTCTGTGTGACACTGCACAGATGCTTTCTCTTCTGTACTTGATATTTAATATTTCTATAATTAAATGAGTATCACCAAGTAACAGCAACACTATAGTGCAGCAAGCTTAAATAAAGCTCTTGGAACTTTCAGAGGGTTTCTTCTGGTTTACTTACCAAAAGTTCTGAAAGTGAAATGTTCAGAATTTTTCATACTGGGGATCATTGTTTGATACTCAAATATTCATTGAATTACTACTTAGTAGCAATTCTGACTTCATAAATGATAATAGTAGGATAATAATAGGGTCAACACAGAGAGAAGAATAAAAGCACAGGGCACTCCTTGGCTGAAACTAAATGAACCTAAAAATGTTTAGAAATGATACGTAAAGTTGTTCACAACGCTGAACACCAATGACATAAGCTGTACTTCTCTCTTCATAACTCCTAACATTATTAAGACTAGTAACACAGTAGCATTTTAAATACAGAATTGCATAGTGACTGTTCTTACTACACTGAGATGCTGTTTGCCAGCTGAGCTCTGGTAACTATAGCTACCTATTCTAAGACAGTCTCAATTCCAAAACAAACACTGTTTTATCAACAGCTGAGTGACTTTCATCACATGCCAAACTAGTCTAAAAATCTTTTGTTCATGATAGAGGATGCTGACAGTGTGTCTGTTCTGAAATTATAGGCCAACTACTTTTCTGGAAGTTAATATTTAACTTATTTTCTTCTCATGTACAAAATCAATTAAATAAGACTGCAAATTTTAAGTGTAAAACATAATAGAAAATCTCAATGATACACTTATTACAGTTTCAAGACCTGCTCCCACAAATGGACAATTAATATGTCTAATCTCACATTTAGGAGCAGAAAGTTCCTTAGGATATACCAGACAGAAATACATTTTACCTCACCATCAATGAGCTACAAGATAATTCAGATGGTGCTGATTTATATTTCATTATTACAAATATTCGTCTCAATAAAGTTTAACAGGTATGGAGTCTCTGAAGTAAAATGCTTGGAGGTTTGTCAGTAACCAACATATCACCTGTGTAGCATTTTTCCTCACTCATAATAATGTTTCATTACTAGCACGTGGAATAGCAATTTAAAGTTCCTGGTTTTCCTCCAAGCAACGTATCAACATATTGCAAAATATACTGATCTTACCACTCCTGGGAAGATTTTCAGGAGCCGGTCTGCTGCTGCAAGTGCCTTAGGCTTCCCCCCACTCAGACAGTCCTCAAACTCATACAGTGGCTGCCGCACAGGGTTGGAGTAGGAGATCTTTGCATTGTCCACAAATGTGATCTTCCTGACTCCCCAGCCCTAAATGAGAAAGGAGTTCAAATAATGGCAAGTACAATAGCCTTAGATAAATACTTTTGAGTAATGCCAGACACATTGTCCATTTTTTTCTAGAAAGATTAAGCTACGAAAGCTTTTGAACCTTGTATTGCACAGAAATCAAAGAACGGAAAATATAGTCTGTCCAAATATATCATTTAACAATAATCCCTCAAAACCCTACTGAATTCAGCGGGATGTGGTGAACATCCCTGAAAGTAATTATCAGCTTAGTTAGTTACTTTAAGTGCTTCACTGTGAATTTGATCATAGAATCATAGAATCAACCAGGTTGGAAAAGACCTCCGAGATCATCAAGTCCAACCCTTGACCCAACCCTGCCGTGGTTCCCAGACCATGGCACTAAGTGCCACATCCAGTCTCATCTTAAAAACCAACAGGGACAGTGACTCCACCACCTCCCTGGGCAGCCCATTCCAGTATCTGATTACTCTCTCCGTAAAAAATTTTTTCCCAACATCTGACCTAAACCTCCCCTGGCACAGCTTTAGACTGTGCCGTCTTGTCCTACTGCTGGTTCCTGGGAGAAGAGCCCGACCCCCACCTGGCTACAACCTCCTGGCAGGGAGTTGTAGAGAGTGAGGAGGTCTCCCCTGAGCCTCCTCTTCTCCAGGTTAAATAACCCCAGCTCCCTCAGCCTCTCCTCACAGCACTTGTGCTCCACTCCCTTCTCCAGCCTCGCTGCTCTTCTCTGGACCTGCTCCAGCACCTCCATGTCCTTCCTGAACTGAGGGGCCCAGAGCTGGACACAGCACTCGAGGTGTGGCCTTACCAACGCTGAGTCCAGGGGAAGAATCACTTCCCTGCTCCTGCTGCCACACTGTTCCTGATCCAGGCCAGGATCCATTGGCCTTCTTGGCCACCTGGGCACACTCTGGCTCATGTTCAGCTTCCTGTTGATCCAAACTCCCAGTTCCCTTTCTGCCTGGATGCTCTCCAGCCACTCTGTCCCCAGCCCGTGGGGCTGCCAAGGGTTGTTGTGGCCGAAGTCCAGGACCTGGCACTTGGCCTGGTTGAACCTCATCCCGCTGGAATCAGCCCAACTCTCCAGTCTGTCCAGGTCCTTCTGCAGAGCCCTCCTGCCTTCCAGCTGATTGACACTCCCCCCCAACTTGGTGTCATCTGCAAATCTGCTAACGGTGAACTCAATCCCCTCATCCAGATCATCAATAAAGATATTAAACAGAACTTGGCCCAACACTGATCCCTGGGGGACACCACTGGTGACCAGATCCCAACTGGATGCAGCTCCATCCCCACCACTCTCTGGGCCTGGCCCTACAGCCAGTTCCTAACCCAGCACAGAGTGCCCCTGTCCAAGTTGTGGGTTGCCAGCTTTTCCAGGAATATGCTGTGGGAGACGGTGTCCAAGGTTTTGCTGAAGTCCAGACAGACACATCCACAGCCTTTCCCTCATCCACCAGGCGAGTCACCTGATCATAAAAGGAGATCACGTTGGTCAGGCAGGACCTGCCCTTCCTAAACCCGTGCTGGCTGGGTCTGATCCCTTGTCCATCCTGTAGGTGCTGTGTGATTGCACTTAGGATGATCTGCTCCATAACCTTGCCAGGCACTGAGGTCAGGCTGACAGGCCTGGAGTTTCCCGGGTCCTCCTTCTGGCCCTTTTTGTGGATGGGTGTGACATTCACCAACTTCCAATCATCTGGGACCTCCCCAGTGAGCCAGGGCTGTTGGGAAATGATGGAGAGCGGCTTGGCGAGCTGTTCTGCCAGCTCCTCATCACCCTTGGGTGGATCCCATCTGGTCCCATAGACTTGTGAGGATCCAAGTGGCTCAGCAGGTCACTAACTGTTCCCTCCTGGATTTCAGGGGGGCTCTCCGCTTTCTGTCTCTGTCTACCAGCTCCAGAGGCCACTTTTCCTGAGGACAACCTGTCTTACTGTTGAAAAGTGAGGCAAAGAAGGTGTTAAGTACCTCAGCCTTTTCCTCATATTTGGTGACTATGTTCCCCCCCATGTCCAATAAAGAATGGAGGTTTTCCTTGCCCCTCCTTTTGCTATTGATGAATTTGTAGAAGCACTTCTTGTTATCCCTAACAGCCGTGGCTAGACTGAGTACAAATTGTGCCTTTGTCTCTCTAATTTTCTTTCTACGTGACCTAACTATATTCCTAAAATCTTCATGAGTAGCCAGCCCTTTTTTCCACAGTCGGTAAGTTCCCTTTTTTCCCCTAATTTCCTTTAAAATCTCCCTGTTCAGCCAGGCTGGCCATCGTCCCCGCCGGCTCGCCTTTCAGCACACTGGGACAGCTGCTCCCATGCATTCAAGACTTGCTTCTGGAAGCATGTCCATCTCTCCTGGACCCCTTTGTTTTCCAGGGCTGTTTCCCAAGGGACCCTCTGAACCAGTCTTCTGAATAGAGCGAAATCTGCCCTCTGGAAGTCCAGGGTAGAAGTTTTATTGATGGCCCTCCTTGCATCCCTGAGTATTGAAAACTCTCTTATTTCATGGTCACTGTGCCCCAGACGGCCTCTGACCACTACATCTCCTACCAGCCCTTCTCGGTGCACAGCAGGTCTAGTGGGGCCCCACCCCTGGCAGGCTCATTTACCAGGTAGAGCAGGAAATTATTCTCCATTCAGTGTAGGAATCTCCTAGACTGCCTCTTCTCCGCTGTGGGGAGTTCCCAGCAGACATCTGGCAGGTTAAAGTCACCCACAAGAACAAGGGCTGGCGATTTTGAGACATCCACCAGCTGCTTGTAGAATAATTCATCACCCTCATCATCCTGGTTGGGTGGTCTGTAACAGACTCCCACCAGGATAACAGCCTTGTTGGCCTTCTCCGATTCTGATCCACAGGCACTCAACTTTGCCGTCACTGACTTCAAGTTCTACAGAGTGAAGAGACTCTCTAACATATAGAGCCACCCCTCCACCTCTCCTACCTTGCCTGTCCCTTCTGAAGAGCTTGTAGCCATCCATGGCAGCACTCCAGTCATACGAGTCATTCCACCACGTTTCTGTGATGGTGACTACATCCCAGCTTTCCTGCTGCACGATGGCTTCCAGCTCCTCTTGTTTGTTACCTACACTGCGTATTTATAGCTCATTAAAATTAATGAGAATTTCTTGTTTAATCTTTTTTAATGTAAATTCAAAACAAGTACTATTCTGCCACGGTTCTCTGACTTTCTGCTGTTCTACTATTAGCAGAACTTATTGGCTAAAGATCTTACCTCTTCCCTGCAATTTATAGTATTGACTAATTATGCATTATGTGTATTTTAATGGACAGGAATACAACTTTTCTCTTATGTGTCGTGGCAGCTGGACAAAAAAAAGAAACACAGAATTTATAAGAAACAGCAGATTAGTTTTAAGATTAACTCAGGACTTACCATCAAGGTCCTTGCAACACTACAACCCAGTGTACCAGCTCCTAGCAGCAGACACTTGGCAGACACAATCTTTTCCAAATCCAGAGTAGGCACCAAACGCCAGCACATCAATTTCAAATTAAGATCCACGGATGATTCTGCTAACCTAGACCACAAAATAAATAGCAACACACTTTTGAATGCTCTTGTGTTTCTCCAACAAAGCAATTACTTGTTTTTCAACTGAAGAAGTTCAAGACTTATTTTTTTAAAGGAGAGAAAGAATTTGGCAATTTAACACATCGGTAATACGATAAACAAAGTCTCCCAAGCATATTTCTACCTAATAATAAGGTGCATGGCAAGGACAGTGGAAAAACTTTTTTTATGCTCCTTGTTCACTCACGACACATGCAAAACATGCAAAAAGAAGATGCCAAAAATCATTCTAAATAAATACACACACAGTTCCTGATACCCAGTTTCCTTGGAACCTCTTATTGTAACCAATGTGTCGGCCCAATAACATTCTTAGAAATGCTGTGACTGCACTGCTTAAAAACAGAATAGTAAATCACTACTGAAGAAACAGTAGAAAGATAGTGGAAGTTTAAAAGAAATAACTTGTAGATACTTGAAAAGATGGTTATTAAGCAGGAAATTTTGCTAGGAAAATGTTCTCTTTCAAAAGCCTGGATATACTGAAAAGGTGTCAGCTGGCCACTCTGGACTTGCTGTAAAAATCTACTAAAGCCACATACTTCCTTTGGAATTGGAACGGGTCTCTAAGAGCTTCTGAAAAAGGTAACAATCCAAAATTAAAATTTTAGTAACAAAACTGATGCAAGCATGAAAATAAAAACAGTCTCAGACAAGATTCCTGTTAAGATCATTTGCCCATCAACTATCTTTTCTTTTTTAAATTGGTTTCCCATATGCAATTACACCCACCCTTAACATGAAATATTACATTTATCCCCTGAAGAATCTGGTCAGTTCTTTGTGAAAGTTTTAGAAGGAAAATGAGGTAGGAAATCCATGTTCAAGCTAGTTTCAGATTTTTATATTCATCAGAACACAGGGTGTTAAAACTCTCATCAACCAGGTCATCACAGCTCTCAGATTCCTAAAAGTTTCATTCCCTTATACATCATATAAAAAATTTGGCAGTATCCACTAAATTATTTGTTCAACAAGGATTTAAGATGGCAACTGTCAAGGCTGGCATATTACCAACATCCCCTGTAGGAAATAACAGAAGTGAACATGCATAAAATAAAGAAGTTACATTTACCTATAATTAAGAGTCCTGAGATGAACTTTCTCGAAGGAAGTATGAACATACTGAGAATTGCCACAATTGCAAGACAAAAATGGCTTTGCTTGATGGGTAAAATGTTAACCTGAATCATCAGATCAGCACACTTACAGTGTTTCCAAGCCAAGAGCACAGATGCAGCTAGTGAAAGCAGACGAGCCAACAGGCTCTGTAACATTTTTCAATCCATTATTGAATGATAAAAATCACTAAAGTCATGTTTCCTGAGCTCTTTCCTGTCACACTCTAACAATTCCCAAAGGCTGAACTTTTCTCCATGCTTATTATCATTAACAACCTGCAGGTTATAGAATTCAGTGAAAACCACAGGCCTGTAACACTATGGCCTACATCCCACTCAGTTCTAAATACAATGCATTTGAAATTTTAAGCTAAGGTTAAAAATGGCAAAGATTTCCGCTGCAGGCAGTGCACTGTTCCATTAAGGTTCTTCCCTCCAAAAGGACTGCCAAAACAATACACAGTGTATATGTTACTGTATATTCTGACCTAAGAGACGGATACTCCTTGCATTTCACACTTCAACTTGTTATGGATTGAGCCCAAGTAAAGAAAACTACAGGAATTAAAAAGATAAAAACCAAACCTTTTTGGATCCATGCACTCACTGAGATTCACCATCCTTGGACCCATGCCTCCCTTTTGGTTTTTCTCCCATCCAACAGCTTTTGGACAATCTGTTTGACATATGGAGAGAAAAAAAAGGAAGAAAGAAACAAAAGAAAGAATGAAAGCCTTAATATCACAGGATAGAAAAAAGAAATTTTGTTGGATTTAACATTGTTGGAAAAACACTAATGCTAAACTTTTAAGTAAATAATCTGTATCTTAACCACCCAGTGCACGTTGCTACACAAATATTGCTGATTTCATCACCTGAAAGCATTGATTCTCAGAGAAGTGCTTTGCCCTCAGGTGTCCCATGTGCTGCTCTTGCCTGTTCAGCTTACTTTAAACCTAAAAGAGACAGCACCATTCCTCATCAAGCCTCCAGATCTTTAATGTCAAGCTCAGTAAATTCATAAATCAGAACTCAGTAAATTTTGCCAAGTTCAATCATTTCTTCACGTTCCCTAGACGCTACCTGTGAATTCAGTGGAGAATTATATATCCTAAATATATATAATTAAACAATTCATAAAAATTATATATATAAAGCATTCAGAACTTTTTGGATGAGGTACAGAAATGTTGTGGTACTGTCCTTTAACTCTGAAATTATGCTTTAGCATTACACATGTGTTGCTCTAAAATACATCTGGATATGTCACTATAGGACTGAAGAAACAGTTTCACTCTGCTCCAGGCTTTTACCATTTTAGCAATATACAGAAAGTTTACACCATATAAATTCACTATTATATGCATTTTTTCTACCCGAGGAACTGTGTACAAATTTAACAAGAAAATACTGATTGCCTGGGCTTTTTGATGATACCAGGAGGACTTTTCTTGTTTTTAAATTAGAAACACAATTAAAGTAGGAAAAAATTAAAAGAGAATATGCTCTCTTCTTTTTTTTGTTGAAGACAGAACCATTTCCTTTGTAGACATTTGACAGAAATTCAAACAATTTAAAATCCCTTTGAAATAACTTAGTATAAGCAATGACTTGGTATGATTATTGTATTTTTCTGTCTCTGCAGTGATTGAGGAGGGAGAAAAAAAAATAGGAATTTTTTTTTAACTGGATTACCTGGGCCAAGGGGTTTCTCTGGAAGTTTTATTTCAAAGATAATGCTGTGTGTTACGTCCCTCACCCCTTGCATGGTCCTGTCTCTGAAGCAGAGCACTTCAACTGTCTGGAGAATGTTGCCCCTGCCATTAGAAAAAAAAGATAATAGAGACAGACATGCAACTTCTTTAATAGAAGAGGGACTTCTTTAAAACACCATTTCATAAAGGTGTAGTCCCTCGTAGATTCTGAGTAAGGCTTTTTCTCAGGCACAGAAATAGAACAGAAATAGAAACAACTCCTTAGGATATGAAAATATGAAAATAACTAGTTTGTTGTGAACAGTTCTATGTAATGACACTGTCAGCCTGTCCTCTCTCATATATAAAATGCTGCTGGACAAACTGTATATTTAGAGGAATAAAAAGCAGGGAATCACTAGAGCACATCTCAGGTGACATGACGGACTTTGCTATGTCACAAGTTCTCAATATGGTAAAATTTTTCCTCCTTATGATTCAAACCCTCAAATCAAACAATTGGAACTTGAGTGGCTAAAACCCCCTGAATCCCAAGAATGTGCAAACCCCTTGGCTCTTACAACATCCTTGTACACTGGCAGCCCAGAAAACACACCCAACCCTGCATATCTTCTCCTGAGTGCTTTGGAATAAAATGTGACAGTCAAAACTATGGCAGTGCAGCTTAATTACAATTTTGTTACGGCAACACAAATTTATTTGATCCTTTAAATTATACTTCTTTTCCAAAAAGCATTTTAAATTATACTTTTTTCTCTCAAAAACCAGAGCATAAAACTTTCCTGTCTCCCATCTTCTGCCTAACAAAAAAATTCAAGATGGTACACTACAAGAAAACCTAAGAATATATGATTTTCAAAACTGAGGTCTACTATTACTTGACACTAATAAATGATAGAAATTCATAGAATACTTTTAACAATACTTGAAGCACCTAGAGGGTATTGTCGGGGTCTGAAGCAGGTATTTCCAGGCACATGCATTCATGTGAGGATTAGGATTAATAGGGACTTGTGGCTCACAGAAGTAAAAACCAGAATAATACATAAAATCAGAATCACTCAAGGTGAGGCATGTCGAGGGTAAAAGCAAAATCTCAGATGGGTGATACAAGTAAAGTGCCATGGGGAGAAAAATGCCTAATTTGGTATCAACCAATAAATTAGCTTTGTGTGAAAGAATCAAATAGATACCAATTGTGGGCTGCCAGGATCAGGAAATTTCTCAGTGGCCATCCTGGATAGTGGGATAAATTACATGGATCATAAACTCCAACCGTCACCTGCAAATAAAATTGATCTGCATGAGAAGTCATCTATTCATACATATATTAATTCAGTTCACAGTAAAAGTTATCTGGCATTTTTAATGTAAAAATTCTGGATAGGGAAGGCCTACACACACATTTTGCATATTTACAAATATTTATTATATGGTTACACTAGATTTCAGTCAAACGTTTGCCACAGCTTTGACTTTTATTTAGTTTGGCCTCTTTATGGACATTCAATGTTCACTCCAGTAAACGCACCGTCCTTACTTTGCTTAAAAACACCATTATGAGAGAAGCCCATCAACTGAGCCTTGTTTTCAAAACAAAATTCTGTACTGACTTTGGAATGATCAGAAAGTGAAGGGACACATGCCAGCAAGACAACAAATTAAAGGAAAACCAGCATAAAAATCACTTGTAAAGCCAACCTTCAAGATGGTACCACTGTGCCCAGCTCAGTATCACAGACAATTTTCAAACCATTTGAAAATTAAACATTTACAGTTTATAAAAAGATTTAAAATTCTCATTACCTTTCCCCTTTGGTCTTGAAAGAAACCATCCCACTTTTTCAATAGAGATATCATGACAGAATTGTCGTGATACTTGATTAAAAAATAAGGCAGGGCTGTAACCCCCTCTTTCTGGCAAAGTTCATCATATGCTTTCTGAAGTGCTTGAATCTAAAAGCAAAAAGATAACTGTAACCAACAGTTTTAATCACAGTAACAGAGATAAAAAAATTACGTTGCTAAAACAGCATTTGTCAATGTAAATTTAAACAGGACCATTATTATCATTTCCACAAACTGATCTAGCAATAAGAATTAAACCAAGATAAAAATCTCATCCTGATAGTCAGAGAAGCTTTCTAAGAAACTAAATCTGTCCCTTTCTTCTTAGGAAAAAACCAGTCCTACTTAATTTATTTCACTAGGTGCATTTTCAGTGTTTAATTAAAACTCTGTCTTTGGATCATGACTGTTAGATATTTTTACACTATTTACCACTACAGAACTAAGAAAGGCCTTCCAAGAAGGGATATAAGCATTTTTCACTGAAAAAACCAAAACTGTTTCTCATTGATTACTATTCCATTAAAAAGCCATTCAAGGTTTTGCATTAACTTCTGTCAAAGCAAAAAGGCACACGTGGGCAAGTTGATTTTTTTGGTTCTTTTACACTGTAGTATGAAAGAAACTCAAAATTGTTATCTTTTCTCCTTAAAAAAAAATCTTCCCCATTAACTCCTTTTCTTTATCCAATCATTTATTTTATCAACAATTTTGTAATTTTAATGACTTGGTTCTGCCAGGGGACGCCCTTTTAAAAAATTTTCTTTTATAATGGGTTTCAAACACATAGCTATATATTCATTAAGCTGTATACAAAAAAAATTAACATAACTGCCACCTTAAGAAGTGTTTGCCACATCATTTGCTTCATTGCCTGAATCATTATTGCCTCATCTAAATGAATAAAGGTGAAGTAATGTTAAGCTGAGAGATTGTATACAATAACAAAAAAAGAGGTAAACAAAACACCCACCTGGAAATAAGAAAAGTGAAGATTTTAAAAGAAATTAGGTTCTCAAATTAATTCAGTATGTGCTAACAAAAAATACTAAGTTTTGCAGCTCACAAAATTTCTTAGTACTACAGACTTCATAACATTCAGCATTTTGAATACCTGATTTAATGAGAACCTCTCACCAAGACACACTGGTTTCTGAATTATATGTATTCCATTGGGGAAGCAGAGAGCAGGGTAACAAAACCAGTAATAGAAGTGATACTTTTTTAAATCCTAGAAAAAGAAATGTAAAATTAGATAATAAAGATATACATCAAACTAAATGATAGTTTGGAATATTAATTATAATTGATGGTCAATGATACTAATCATAGGAACCACGGTTCTCTTTACCTCATAAGGCACTGTGTCATGACTTTAGAAAACCATAAAAAATACTAGAAAATTTCCCTTGTCTGTATACATTTTTATTTAAGATTTAAAAAGATAATGTGTATACAATCCTTCAGTGTTTATTAACTTCCAATTTGTTAAACATGAAACAGTTGCTCTACTTTTACTAATATGTATAAAGCCATCAGGTAATCTTACAGATTTGTAGAAACTATATGAGATGGTACCAGCATTTTTTAAAGAATACATCCTAAAATATTTGATAGCTCTACATCAGAGTGGTTTATCAGGTTTTTTTAAAAATATTTTCAGACATTATAAGGTGCCTGAGAGCGATCCTGGTGACATTTATACGGTAACAGTAATACAGCATTTCTCCTTAAAAGAAACCACTTCATCATTTCCACTACAATGCTCTAAATATGAGATACATTATCTCTACTCACTGCAAATGTCAGCAGCAGGAACCTGTTCAAGAGCATGGGGTTTTCAAGAGCAGCTCCAGATTTTATGGATTCCCATATCTGTCATTGATGGACAAGGAGGAAGAGAAAGGGCAGAAAAACAAAAACACCAAGAGAGCATGAGAACAGCTGCAAAAGCTTTAATTCTTCAAGCTACCTTTAGAGTCTGGAAATTAACACTCCCAGTAATAGACTGTGATCCTTTCCTAACTGATCTCATCCACACTGTTATCTGGGCAAAAAGGATCTTAAAGGTAAGACACGGGAACACAAAAAATTCAGTCTTGAGTGAAGATACGCATGAAAATTTTGCTACTCAATGCCAGCATGCGGACAATCAATTGAATTAAAGGAATCAAGGGTTGGCCAAAGTGAAGTGTCTCAAACAGTAAAAGGTTGCCTTAAGTTTGACTTTCACTTCTTACCAAGCCATGAAATTAAATTTAGCTAGTTTTAGTGCAAGCAGACCGCTCTCTTTGACAGCCACCTTTTTCTTGCTTTATTTCAGTCTTCTTGCTGTTCTGGAGCTTCTCCATCTCTTTGTCACAGAGATATACTGCAGTAATCCAATGTTTAAACCAGGCACTTGCTGTTTTCTGGATGTCAAGACAAACTGGCAGCTCCTGCTAAGCTTAAAATGCAGCCTAGTAGAACACTGAATCAAGTTCTCAAAGTATAATTAGCTACTTTCCACTCTCTCGTAAAGAACAGTAAAAATCAAACATCAAACTATTCCTACCAGAATAAGTTAGATCCCGAGGCTACTTATACGGGTGAGTATCTCCAATACTTGGAGCAGAGACTATAAGGTACTTCAACTGGTAGAAAGAATTTGGAAATAACCCATGATTTGATTTTTAGTCTTACCTCATTTGCTTCTTTTTCCAGAAGTGATTTCTTATCACAGGATTTGAACGTCTCTAAAGTGTTGGTATTATACAACGTTCCAAAAGCAGGACAGCAACGTGCTGGTATCGAAGCATTCCTGAATAAAAGAAGGAAACCCCTGGGAATTGGATATACCTTTAACATGATCAGAGATAGTAGCAGTAGCTCCCTATGGTGTAAGCTTGCCCTGAAATTATCAAGTGACGAGGCACAGTAACACAAGTCAACAACACCTTGAATAAAAACAATTTTATGATCATAATGCTTTATAGAATACGGACTGGTTACAAATACACCTCTCCATTATGACTTTGAAAACAGATAAGGCATCTGTATTGTGTCTAAGCAAGGTGACACTAAAATATGGATTGAAGATTTAAAAATTCTGTTCAAATATAAGCTATCCATGACAAATGTGATTTTCATTCAGAAAAAAAAATTTAGGCTAAACTTAGACATCAGTATTGTATTCACATAAAGAGTTACTCAGTTAAAATTTTATGTTTAAAATATGTCCCAAAGGAAGTCTAAAGCAGACAAAAGATTAAGTGGAAAAACTGCTGTTTGCAAATACAGAGGAGGTTTTTGAGATAAATTAGGTAAAACCCTACAATATTCCTTTATTTATAGATCTGATCATTGACTCCTTTTTAACATTCTTCTCCCAAACTGATATGCTTCTGGCCACTGCTAAAACTTAAACACAGCAAATGTTTAAGTTACATCATAAATACACATGATGTAGTTTCCAAAAATTTTTAAAGCTAAAAGACACTTCTTCATGATCACCTAAATTGATTACATAAGGTACAGAAAATTACTGTAGTAGAAGGAACAATTAAACGCTACCTAAGTGGACGTTTCATAATTTTATTTTTGTCCTAACGGTTGAGAGTTCAAACACCATGGTACCATCCCTTTTTTCCTAACCTGCAATTCCTGTTTCCAATGTCACAGCTGTCTTCCAATTGCACTTTGCTGCATAAGCTTTCAGTATTTTACCTAAATATTCTTACATAAGAATTAATGGGATAATATCTCCTAGGAAATTATCTCAAAATGCACAAAGCCTCACCAGGCTTCTAACACCCTCACCAAGCAAGGCACACTGTGATTTACAACTCTATAATCCACCACTTTAAAACAAACAAGACACTAACTATGAAGACATCTGTTCCTATGTTAGTTATACTAACTTAGGCACTGCCGGAAATTAAAACCACGTCGAAAAAATATTTTCCCTCTCATCCCATTTTTGCTCTGTACACTGAGCAACTTTGATTTACCTTTCACTTTGGGATGAAGGCAAAACTACAAAATTCCAGTGAGAAATGTTAAAATATTTTGGAAAAGACTGCAATGTAACAACCAGGGGTAGTAAAAACTATTTTGAGATTCTGATTGCAATGATGAATCCTCAGTAAATAAAGATCTAAGGAAAAATTTGAAATTGGATGACTGAAATAGCCTTCTTTACACAGAAAAACCGAAGAAATGGGAAAAGTGGTATTTTATAAACATATATACAAACATTGAGTGAATCAGAGACTTACCACCATATTTTAAACTCGGCCCTTCAGATCAATATACTACTTCAGACACAAGGAGCTAGTGTTTGCAACTGAAAGCAGTCTCTCCACTGTTATAAAGTTCATGAAAAGGTATATTTATTCTCATGTAGAGTTTGTCTAAGTAATATTATATACCTATGTGTAACTGTTATGCAAGGAAAGTGTCTTTATGCAGGAATTAAGGTAAACCACAGTATGTACTTACATATCAAAGGCACTAAACTCCAATGTCAAGCGAGCTGGCAAACCCAAAGGATCACCTGGACAAAAAGCAGCAAGATGCTTCTTTTAAACTGAAATACATAGATGAATTACCCTCTTTTTGTTAACCTAAGTTATAAATTACCCACGAAGAATTCTCAGCTCATTCAGCCATATTTTCTAATGTTTCAGCCAAACACCTAAAATATGTTACACAAATACTTAAAAGACTATGACAGGAGAAACCTGAACTGCTAAGGAAGATGTTCAGTTCCCACCTACCATTGTAGTAGTATCCCTTGATAACTTTGGGGGTCTCATCCAGTCGGTATTCATTGAGTTTCTTCTGGGTTAGTTCGTGCCAGAATCCTGCATCCAAGGCACTACTGAAGGGAGCAAACTGCAGCTTTGAGATTCCAGGATCTACAGGATGGTGCACCTCACCACTGGCAGTGGCCATAATTTTAGCTGATGATCACTGTTAAACAGAATTCTGTAAGAGCAGATATGCCTGATAAGTATATACTCAATAGATCACATCATCTATGACTACTCACAGCTACTTTTTAACATATTTTGTTGGATTAAAGTGAAGAAAGCCTGTGATTATCTAAGATAAGCATAAATGCTGCAAAACAAGGATTTGTTACACATTAAAACTAAGATTTTAAAATATCAGTTTTAAAACTCCTCACAAAGACACGAACATAAGCTCATATCTCTCTCACAGCACATCCATCTGCCAAGCCAGCAACTGCTGTTTTCCAAGTCCAGAAGGGAGGTCAACAGCTATTGATTCCAGTTCTGTTCCAATGCTTATCAAATCAACCACCTGAACTCAAATGACCTTCAACTAAATACTTTTTAAAGACTATTTTTTAGCTTGCATAATGTAATCCTGTGCAATTGGCTTTTGTTACTGATCCTTCACAATACCCCTGTTACCTTTACACAATGCTAGGATTTTAAAGTAGCAAAGTCAAAAATAAGGTTCCCAAAACAGCTGTGTTCTCTGACACCAATTTGAACAACTAGTTTTGCTGTATTGAAGTTTGGATTGAATTGAACTGCTCCAGGTTTACTATCCTGTGAAGTCACTTTTGCAAAGGAACTGAGCTTACAAGCTTTTCTTTCACTCTCTTTGGAACAGGGGGAAAGGAACGAGTGGTGGGTTTAATTTCTTAATAACTGCCAAATATCCAACTTTGAGTCAAAGGCAGTTATGCTTTTCCTTACAAGACACTTCCTTAAAGAGTCTTCAATGTAACCCAGCTATGCCTTCTATGTTCAATTTATCCAGCTTAGCTTCTCCTTTTACTGTAACTGCTTTCTTTACTTGCTGCTAAGTTGTGGAATGTGGTTTCTTGGGTGTAGGTTTGAGGTTTTCCATATCTTTCATGGCGAAAGCTACATGTTTCAGTTCTGTCACAATGTCTTGCTGTAACTGGCATATTGCAAATACACCATTTTGTTTTCCCCCTCCACCACCTTTTTTTTACATTCTCTTAATTTTTAGCAGCAGCTGGTATGCATGGCAGTGTGAACTTTGATAGCTTATCCCTTTTTATTAACACAAAAAAAATCAGTTTCTTGAAACTTTGCAAGTCCTAGAAATGTAAACATCACAACTAACTGCATGGAATTTTCTCACCATTTTTATAAACTTCTTTTTCTGCGAGTATAAGAAGTAACATAAATCAGCAAACATTTAACTTTTACTACTACATAGCTTTTAAGCTCTAATAATTTTTTTGTTTGCAACTGTATGTCACTGAAAGCTTATCGTAAAACAGGCAAACAATCATTTGTCATATAGATGTTAGCAATAAGAGTCAGATTACAGGGTGCTTGTTGCCAAGGCTTCCATAATAAAACTTTTATTCAAAGGTTCAACAGCTGCCTAGTCAATATGAATCCACTAAGTTCCCTACCCCCATTTTTTTTCCAAAACAAGATCGAGTTGTCACTTTTCTTGCCAGACAAGCTCTATTGTAACTAAAAATTCTGAATTTCCTTCAAGCCTTTTCTCAACTTTTCAAACAGGTAATGTTTTCACTTTGCTTTTCCTCCCATGACACATCCAAGACTAAAGTGTCCTGTCAAACATTTTACATGACCAAGAAACCAGTGACAGTATCTAGATGTACATGAGTAACATACACTGAACATACCAGCCTAAAAGCATCCACTTGGAATCAATTGTAACACCCTCCTTATTTTCTTTATTACAGCATCTCAAGAGTTATTGTGCAACTTAAGGAATACAAACAGGGGATCTCACTATGTGATGCACATGCAAACAGAAGAGCACATGCAATCACCTCTGATGCATGGATTCTTGAAAATCTTATTTAATGTATTCTGATATAAACATTCATTTAAATGCATTCTTAATGCAATATCAGCAAACCAAAGTAAATTTGTGCAACAAATTTTAGAAGACTGAAGATGAAATGTATACATTTTGTGGAGGTTGCATGCAGAAATTCACACACAGCCTCTAAAGGTAAGAAGTGACTAGGAAAATGTAATAAATAAAGAGAAGTAGAAAAATATACCCAAAACTTTATATGTGGAACAACCCTGAGTTACAAAAGGGCCCAGTTGAAAACTGTGCTTGAAATAAAAAGATTTACCAGTATGCCTTAGATATCCTGCCAGTCACAGAATTTGGGAGTATTTAACCCGAAATACAGATGCACTATCACCAACCTAAGTTCTAGCACTTGCTCTTAAACATGCAGACTTTAAAACTGATCTCATGGAGTAATATGTTAAGTGAAAAACACAGCAGGTCTTTTACTAATATTGGTCTTTCCCTTGACAGACATAATTAATCTGTTGTAAAAGTCTGATTAGCAGTTTACCAGCACCTAAAACAATCATGAAATTATAGGTTTTAAACCAAATTCACACAGTCCCCTAGCATGTGTAGGTTTTTCTACAAAATGTTTTATTCAGCGGCCCAGAGGTGGGTATGTCAACGGTACCTGTGCAAAGAAGATCACTATTGCCTGAATCATTCTCTGGAGAGTAAAAAATTTTCAGAGAACCTGCTTCTGGGCTCATACCCGTTTTCAAGCCCTTTCTCGGGACAAAGAACTCTTCCCCGTGCCCAAGGCCATTATGAACACACAAAAAGGCTACGCTGGCAACAGCGGCCATCCGTCCCGCCGAAACACTGACCGAGCCGGCAGGCGCTGCCCGCCCCGCCTCCCGGCCCCGCACCCCGGCACGGCCCCGGCCCTGCACACTGCGTGACTGCAGTCCCAGCTGAGGCTTCGGGACACCGCGACCTCCAGGGGCGCGGGAGCTCGCGGTCAGCGGGACCCTGAGGCGGGCGAAGTGCAGTGCGGGGCCGGTGCGGGGGCAGCGTTGGGACCAGTGCCGGGACCCCGGGGGACGGTGCGGAGAATCAGTGCCGGGACCCCGGGGGGGCGGCGTGGAGGATCAGTGCCGGGATCCCGGGAGGCGGGAGGGAGGATCAGTGC
>NW_020897871.1:1455643-1491753 GCF_003984885.1 Neopelma chrysocephalum
AGGATCAGTGCCGGGATCCCGGGAGGCGGGAGGGAGGATCAGTGCCGCCACCCCGGTGGAGCGGCGTGGAGGATCAGTGCCAGACCCCGCGGGACCCGCCCCGCGCTCCCCTCACCTCCCGCCCCGCACCTCCCGCTCCGCACCTCCCGCATCGCCGGCCGGCTCCACCGAGTGACGTCACCCCGCCGCGCGCACGTGATCGAGTCGGCCGGCGCAGGGCGGTGACGACACGCGGGCGCAGGCGCGCTCTGCCTGAGGCGGGGGCGGGGCATGAGGCGCGGAGAGAGCGGGAGGGGCAAAGGGAAGCGGCGTCGTATGGCGGTCTGAGGTAGTCTGGGGTGAGGGTGGAGGCAGATCCTAATGAAAGATGCACAGCTACAAGTGGGAAGGAGAAGGGTACACGTGCCAAACCAAGGAAAATCCCAAACGTATATATGAGAAAAAATTGCCCAGTGTGGCTGGGTAAGCACTGGAATAGGTTTCCAGAGGGACTTTGTAGTCTCCATCCTTAGGCACTTGACTGCCCAGGCTCTGAGCTAACTTTGATGTTGGCTCTGCTTTGAGCCCGAGGTTGGACTGTATGGCACCCAGAAGTGCCTTCCAGCCTTAAGCTTTTAATGAATTTATATTGATTTTTATGCAGCTCTAGAGTACGAAACAAAGTATTGTTTTCCACAAAACAGGCATTACCTCTTTATATAATTTATGCCATTTACCTGTAAGGAAAAAAAAATTGCCAGAGCTGCTTGCTTTTTTTGGGAGAGCAAACCATCATCACCATCGTGGCCAGGCTTCGTGAACGAAGATTTGGGAAGGGCTCTACCCACACTTGCTACAAGTGCACTGGTGGCTAAAAAGGCCAATACGAGATAGACAAGTCCGATTGCAAAAGGCCCAGCAGAAAGACTCCTTAGGTGGTATCGACAGGACATGGTTCTTTCTGCATTGTCTTTTCTCCTCAAGAGTGATCCTGCGTGCTTTCTCAAAGGCATCAGCAGCGTTACAGATGGTGTGTCTCCAGACCTCCCAATTAGAGGCCAGAGTAGACCAGTTATGTTGATCAATATGGCCAAGGCTGAGATGTTGTTTCAGGGAGTCCTTGTATCTTCTCTTCAGGGCTCCTCTCTTGCGGCAACCGGTGGCAAGTTCACCATAAAGCAGGATCTTAGGGAGGGGGTGGTTGGTCCTTCATCCTTGAGATGTGCCCTGCCCAACGCAGCTGTGTTCTCCAGCAACATGGCCTCAATACTTGTGATTGCTGCCTGTTGGTCACATAATCTGCCCAGTGGATGTTTAGGATTGTACGGAGGCAGCGTTGATGGAGCGTTCTAAGAGTTGCAGAAGCTGGCGGTAGATGGCCCATGATTCAGATCCGTATAAGAGAGTAGACAGCACTATGGCTCTGTAAACACTGATCTTTGGCGAAATAAACGCCTGAAGAAAAGCACAAACTCTTTTATGGAGTTTTCCGAAAGCTCTCTATGCCTTTGCTAACCTGTTGTCTATCTCCCCGTCAATCTTACCATCCGAGGAGATGAGGCTGCCCAGGTAATTAAACTGCTGGACTAATTTGAGCTCTGATTCACCAATGGTGATATGGGGATGATGGAAGACTTCCTGAGGTGCAGGTTAATAGAAAACTTCAGTCTTCTTTAAGCTGACTTCCAGCCCAAAGAGCTCAGCAGCGTCTGCAAAGCAGGATGTTAAACGCTGCAGAGCTGCTTCTGTGTCGGCGACAAGGGCAGCGTCATCAGCATAGAGCAGCTCCCGGACAAGATGGTTTAAGGTCTTGGTGTGGGCCTTCAGTTGCCTTAGGTTGAATAGGCTTCCATCAGTACGGTATTGAATGTAGATACCATCTTCTTCACTGAGGTCTGCCGTGGAGGAGAGCACACAATACTGCAGTAATACCCATATTGCAGAAACTGCTCTCAAAATGAGGAATAAGCCTCAGAGGAAAAGCCACCAGCTAAGCGTGGGCAAGGTCGCATAACGACAGTCAGTCAGGCAGCTTTAGGGGAATATTTTCAGTGCTGCTAGTTATGCAAATTTAGACCTGATGTTTGGATAGAGAACCTTGCTGTGGAGCATGGGCCAAATAGACTTTGCAAGAATTTCACAAATAAAACAAATTGAAAAAAAAAAAAACAACTTGGAAGTTTACTCTAGATGCTATACCTTGTGTCCCACTGCATTACATCAGTAAAATTCTACAATTCCTAATTTCACTCATTTTGTTAGTATTGGTAATGCCTTTACTCTGTTGGACACTTATAACACAGTCCTGCCGTTTACTTCCCCAAGGCTGGAAAAGATTTTATTTTATTTTATTACTTTTTTGTCTCTGTATTCTCTTTTTGTGAACCAGAGGGGAACCAGGTGACCCAAGGTCTAGTTCTCAGCTTGTCCACTTGGGGAAGCACTCCAAATTAACAGCTTCCTCATAAAAGAGGCAGGTAAAGGATGTGCTTATCCATTCCTCTCCCTCCTGATGGGCAACAACTGAGATTACTTGCACATCTGTGCAACACAGGGCCATGAACAACTTGTGCTGCTCTCAGCATTCCAACAACCTTGTAACACACTAAAGGTTTGTTTTCAATGCTTT
This sequence comes from Neopelma chrysocephalum, assembly GCF_003984885.1. Lineage (NCBI taxonomy): Eukaryota > Metazoa > Chordata > Aves > Passeriformes > Pipridae > Neopelma > Neopelma chrysocephalum. Next base: position 1,458,252 of record NW_020897871.1, read on the forward strand.
GAGCACTGACAAAAAAGTCCCAAATAAACCAAACATGTTTTTAAATGCTTGCTAACAGAACTACAAAACATTTTAATTTGTCTCAACACATTGGTAAATTGTATTATTCTGTACCTTATTTGTACTGACAGATTGCATTTGCATGCAATCATAATATTTAAAATAGAAAATGCATGGTATAGGCAATGGTGCATAATAGATACCACCTCCTCTCTTCTCAGAAAGCATCTGTAACGCTGCTGCTTCTTTTGAGAACACACACAGGATCACTCTCAAGGAGAAAAGACAATGCAGAAGGAACCATGTCCTGCCGATACTATCCCAGGAGTCCTTCCACTGTGCCTTTTGCAACCGGACTTGTCTATCTTGTATTGGCCCTTTTTTAGCCACCAGTGCGCTTGTAGCAAGTGTGGGTAGAGCCCTTCTCAAATCTTCGTTCGTGAAGCCCAGCCATGATGATGATTCTCTTTTTACATGAAATTTAAAGGGAGTATTGATGACATCCCGTCAAAATAGCTGAAGTGTTGTTCCCAGTCTCCACAGATCTATAACCTAGCTTGGATTCACGGTTTTTGAGCAGTTCCAGTTTCGTAATGTGGTTTATGAAATAGCTGCCAGCACATAACACAGGTCATAAGAAATGACAGAAATATAGGGCAGAGGGACACTCTTCTGTGAACCCACATCCTTGTGTTACCTCAAAGAACTGTTGTACCTGAAATCAGACTCCAGGAGTTAGATTTCTGCACAGCAGTTGTAGAGATTATGCAGATCTAGGGATTATTCATATCTAGTGAGGATGAAATTAGTTGCCAGGTAGGATACCTGAGTCCAGTTCCCAGGTCTGACTGTGTTGTTTTTGAAGACTAAGTTATGTCGTGTCTGATGACAAAAAAAGGCATTTGATTTTACTCAAAGCATCAATTTAATGACACAGTAGGGATTCATTTAAGTGACACAGTATCAATATATAGCAGTGGGTACTGTGCAGTCCTTTTAAGGTATCTTTGAAGACAAACCCAAATGATAAGGGATACAAATACAGTTAAAAATAGCGACACTGTTAAACTTACCAGATGTCGAAATGGTTTGAACCATTACCACACACAAATGTACATCCCTTGTACTTTCTAACTGGTGGAGATCACAAATGCAATTTTGTAGTAGCCTGGTATGTGAACTCATGTCTGTGCAGGGGTGTAAAATGTACATCTCACCTTTCATTTTTTTTTCCTGTTTCTATTTTACACTCTAAGATGATAGTGGAGAAACAATTTATTTTGGTGTCAGGTATGTAGCATTTTTTTAAGATAATTTTGAACTCAATATCAGGAGGCTAAACTTATTTTCAGGAGTTATTTTTCACACTGTGTCAACATTAACTGTTGTTTTTATATTCTAATTCTTAAATAGACTCACAATTTGATGAAAATTAATAATTTTGTCATTGTATTCAATAAGCAAAAGTGAATATGTATGCATAGCATTTAAATTTAATTTGGCATTTACAAGTGAACTAACTCTTGTTCTGGTGGAGGGAATGCCTGCATTGAAATTTTTAAGTATATTCTTACACCTTCTCTGTAGGAACTTGAACCAGGTTAGGAACTAGTCCTCTAAAATCCCTGATAACAGTGGAAAATCTGCAGAATTGAGGGGCTTCTCTAGAGCTGTCCAGAAGTTTTTACAGTGTTTCTATATTAATATCCGAGCATTAGAAATGCATTTTTGAAGCGAATCTTTCAGTCATTTTCAGTTATTGTGCTTTCACAAAATGCATCATTACGCGGTTTCACAGAAAATGTAATGGAGTCCTTTTAGATGATGGAATGAGGCCCAGCTGCGTCCCTACACTTACATTTCCTTTACTGAGTGCGACATTTCCTGAAAATAATATGGGTAAAAGCAAGTACTAAATGGCAAACTTCCCCGATGCACAGCATTCCGTGCAGCATCCCAAAATTCACTCATTACCCACCAGATGTCACCGTTGACACAGAGAACATTGTGAGAACAGCTTTTTCTGCCTCTGAAAAGCCGGGTCGGTTGTTCTCACCACAGTTTAATCACAACAGAACTCCAATCCAAGACATTCCAAGACACTTGTTATGTTCTCTTAAAGCTATGTGTCCTCTGACCTTGTTTATTAACTAGAAAACGTTGAAATATTTTACAGGAAACCACACCTGAAATACTCTCTTGAGCCTTAGCCCCACGTGGTAGGAAGCTTCTCCACTCCTTACCCTAATTTCCTTTCCTCTCCTTCTCTTACATCCAGAGCCAGTAAAGTAAAGTAAACTGACAACTCCTCTTAGGTACCTTGATAATTGGCATTTAAAATAGGATATTATAAAAAAAATAAAATTCTCCTACTTTACTATTATCTATTATAGCTATCACATCAGAGAAGCCTATGATTACTTCCCCTGTCTTTATTATTAACACATTTGCACTAAGATCATGGATAAAAATAAAGTGAGATAAAAAATATTCAGGGAACTTTATTTGCTTGGGTTTAGCTATGCTGTGTTTGAATGTTCTGTAATTTTACTAGAGGTTTTCCTTGTTACGATCATTATAATTTTTAGAAAAATTTTCAATTATCTTGTTTTTGTTGTTTTGTCATGTATCAGTACACTTTAAAGTCAGAAAAGACAATTGTCATGTTCAAGAGAACAGACTTCTTGATGACTCTGACTAGCCCTTGGGTAAATATGTTTCAGCAATGTGCACTAACAACTGTAGCTGACTTAGTGTGCTGCCTTTTTATTTCCTCAGGGATCATCTAAATTACCATCCATTTTGGCTACAATTGCTGTTGCATATCACAATAGAAAAAAAATTATAATGGCTGTGAATCTGTGCAATTGTTTGTGCAAGGCCATGGGATTAGAGCATATGTTTCAAAAGATGCTGCTCTGTACTCCAAAAGAATGTGTATTTTATTACTTCTGCAGGTGTTCCTCCTGCAGTGAAAAAGCTGTCTGAATTCTGGTATAAATTTTGTTGCTTTTATATTGTCTCTGCATTTTGCCTTTATTTCTCCTAGATTTAAGTTCCCTAAATGCAGTTTTTCCAAAATGCAACTTGAAACCAAAGTCAATTCATCTCTGAACCTTGTATGATACATTGAAATGGACTGAATTTAAATTTATTCCTTTAACACATTTTCCCAATTTATTAAAATGTAGGTATATTAGAGCTTCATTTAATATTGAATACTTTAAATACAACTATTAACATTGAAGTGTTGACAGAGGATAATACTTTGAATTTAGTTAGAGTATTATGTCCAGCATTTATGAGCATCATTCACACATTACCCTAAGTGTTGCACTGTTACTGTAAGTCTTCTCATATTCACTTTACAAAATAGGCACAGAGCGACTCTAAGTAGCTCAGGATCTTTAATTAAGAACATAGATTTCAGAATTTCTCCTCCTACCATTAAACTACCATTTTTTGCTCCTGATGTAATAAAGGTATTACACAGAATGTTGTACCAAACTTGGGACAACAGTCAGTTGAAGGAGTCCAAGTGCAATCAGAAGTTTGTTGTTAAGCTAACAGCAATTTCAGAAGCAAGAAAACATTCAGGATATGGTAAATACATCATCACAACAAAATGAATCAGAGGACAATCTTTTTACTTGGAAACTTCGGGTTGCCTCTCTAATCATCATTCTTAAAATGTATGGAAAAGACTTACATAAACTCACCATGACATGCAAATGTGACTTTAGCTGTTGAAGTTATCTGGTTCTGGGATTTCTCTTAAAGCTAACATACTCTTCAGTGTTTGCTTAAAATGCCTCTCATATAGAGAAGCATCTCTTGTTCCTAGCAGCAGAAAAGGAATGAGAGCTTTACCGGTGTGCCACAAACAAGGTGCTATTGTATCTTGATATACTTGGCTAATCCAGGGCCTGAGATCTAGCCTGCCTCAATTCTCCTCCTTGCTCCCCAGTCTGTACACTCTGCTTTTATTGTGGTGTCATTATTCTGTGAAGTTGCGAGCTCCCTGATAAGTTGGCGCATATGATATATGACACTATATACTGTGCTTTGAATTGATAGAGAGCAGATTTAAATCAGATATAAGGAAGAAATTCTTATATATGAGGATGGGGAGGCCCTGGCACAAGTTGCCCAGAGGAGCTGTGGCTGCCCCATCCCTGGAAGTGTTCAAAGCCAGGTTGGACGGGGTTTGGAGCGACCTGGGCTAGTGGAAGGTGTCCCTGCCCATGGCAGGGGGTTGAAACGAGATGGTCTTTAAGGTCCTTTTCAACCCAAACCATTCTATGCTGAGGGACTGTGTGTTCTTCCTTTGGGAACTAATCTATACTTGACTGCACTTAGGAAGAGGGGATTGATTTCTGCTCTATAGCAGGGCATGTCTGGATCTGAGAATTAGTCAATACTTAGAAACAGTTAAATCAGTGGCTGAGGAAGTGAATGCTCAGAGTTGGTGGAATGAACCTCATCTGCAAACTTCTCTGTCAAGGCTGCCTCCCAGCTTTTCCACATGAAGCTGCTTTTACAGATGTTTGTCATTCAAGGGTTGTTCTTGATGATCTCAGAAGTTTTTTCCAACCTGGTTGATTCTATGATTTTATGATTTGAAGTTGTGGACAAGGGTCCTGAGCAACATCATGTAATGTAAAAGCCAGCTCAGATTTCAGCTTTAGCTTGTACTTAGATGTTTTTTTGAGATCTCTTCAAACACAGAGTATTCTATTATTGTAAGTTTCTCCTGAAATATTTTACAGCATTTACAACAAGATTTATAAAATGCAATTAAATATAAAGGAAAGAAAAGGTAAACATACTTCATGTATAATCAACTGCAAGCCTAGAAACAGCAGCACACTGTTCTTGAACAGATAGTGACAGCATGAAAAGTCTTAGCAAAATTTCTAGGACATAAAAATACTAATTTTTTCAGCAAAGTCAGTGTACAGGTATAAATGGAGCAAACATGATATCAAAAAGATACAGTACGGTACAATACGACTTGATATTTCATAAAAAGTTTATGATTTTTGGGGAAGCTTTAAATAAATACGGTAGACTTTCTTAAACAGTTGGAAGTTCTTTCTCTGACTATGCAGAGTACCTCCACTTGCAAATCCCACTTCGCAAGCAATATGTTCCTGTGTTTAATGGAGTAAGTTGAAAGAGAAAAATATATTTGGCCAATCACAGAAGTGTTATTCTATTTCTTCCTTTTCTGTAGCTGGATAATTTATAGTCACTGAAGATCTGTATTTATACCTCCAGTTTTGTTCTATGTGATGAAAGAGGCGATCTCAAGTTGTAAATGGTTTACAACAGTCTAACAGTTTGGAGGTTGACCATGAATTTTTCAGATTCCTCATCTGAAGTAGCTCTCTTCAAATATGGGTAAAACTGTTAAATGCTACTAACATTTAACTAAATGTTACTAACATTTGCTTATAAATTACAACTTTTTGGTGTTTTTCTTTGAGACCGGAAGATTATGTTTGTGTGACCTCTTGAGCTGCTTTTGAACTCAAAAATTCAGAGCAATATCAGTGAATGTGAAGGATCTGTTTGAATGTCTTCTTGAAATTCTGGTTACAAAGAGGATACAGGAATGGATTTAAGGTGGAGTTCACATAGCCGAGCCATACAGTGACCATATGTAATTTTGAAAACTGTTCATGGTCATGAAATGCTATTACCATAAATGACACAAAATAGGGAATCCAGCACAGCATGAAGGCTGCCATTATGACCCCTAACTGCTTTGCTGCTTTCCTCTCCCTGTTCCCATGCAGTCCTTGAATGTTCCCTTTGGAATGGGTATGGAGACTTTGCCAGGTTTTCCTCAGGTAAGTCAGTCCTCTGAAATCCCTGTTCTCAGTCTTTTCCTGAGCCCCGCAGGCTCTTTCCGAGTTAGGGTTGGAGTTCTCTCCACATGGTACCACCTCAGGGAAAGTCTGGTTGTCTGATGCAACACTTGAGTCACTGTCTTGTGAGCAGGGCTCCTTCTCGTTTGCATTCTCTTTCATTGCACACATGTAGTTCTTTCCTGCTTTATCCAGGCCTCGCTCAGACTGGGCAGTGCTGAGAGGAAAACACCTCCATTGAAAGACTTTCCCATTACTCTTGCCATCAAATGCCTTTGAAGATGTGTCAGGATTACTGAAATGAAGTTCTGCCTCCACATTTTTGGGCTGTGGGGAGCTTTGCTTGTCTTTGGGCGGGGTGTTCTCATTTAAGATGTGCTTTTGGAGGCAAACATTTTGCTCGTCCTTCATCTTGCTACGCTGTATGAAGTTTTTATCTGAGGAAGACCCATCTGATCCATTGATGAGCTCTCGGTGTTGGCAGTGTTTTCGAACAGCTCTGAATATTTTATAGTAGAACCACAACATCAAGATGGAGGGTAGGTAGAAGTTGACAATGGCCGTCAACACTTTGAACCAGGTGACCTCAGAGAATTCCGTTTCACACTTGTTTTTCTTTACTTTCCTTTCCCCATTATTAGCAAAAACGTGCCATCCTAGGATTGGAATGACCCACATGAAAGAGAGCAACCAGATCCCCAAAATCATGAGCGATGCTCTCATTTTTGTTCGGTACTTGAGATATTTCAGTGGTTGCTGAACTGACCGGTAACGGTCAATGCACAATATGAAGAGGTTGAAAATGGAGGCAGTGCTGGCCACATAATCCATGGACAGCCAGAACAAACAGGCTGGTAAGCCCAGAGGCCACACTGGACTTAAAAGATAGACAATATTCAGGGGCATGACAGCTGCACCAACTATAAGATCTGCAATAGATAGGCTGACAATGTATAAATTGCCAACTGTCTGCAGCTTCTTCTCAGTTTTCACAGCACATAGTACTAATATATTCATGACAATAGTGATCAGTGAAATGCTTCCCAGGGAAAGGCCTAGAAGAGCTGAGTGAGGGTTAGTTGAGTTATCTGTTGTGTTTTTTGACATCTTTTTCATAGGCCCACAGAATGAAAATCAGGGCCAATGTCCAGGCCTTGGAAAGTCACTCTTGGTTTACACTTTTGGATGAAAATGTGTTGGATTGCTTTGTGATTTTTATTTCCAGAACTAGGGAAAGGAAAAGAAACGTGCTTAATCACTGTAGTACTAAAATAAAATAAAATAATAAAGCTTATCTGTGCTTCACCTTATCACTGCCCCTTTTAGGGCTTTCCTAAGTAATGAATTTTTACAACATTTTACATATAGGTTTCACAGATTTCACAGAATATTCTGAGTTGGAAGGGACCCACAAGGTAATAAAAGATGTGTTCTGTGAAAAGTAATGAAGCAAGCTCCACTAACCAATCCAAAATGGTTTGCAGAGGTGTTTCATAGGACTTCATATATTTCCGACCCCAGAATCTGGAGAAGAAATTTCAGTCCTCACTGGTTTAACTCATTATATCTCATTAAATAGCTGATCAGAAACCAGAACATAAACTACATACCGGCAAACCAATTTAAAGTGGTAGTAAAAAACATATTAACGTGTTTTGTACTAAAAAATTTAAACAAACCAGTGATTTACAACCTACATCTAATAGTTTGAGAAGACAGCAGTTGGCAGCCAGTAGGCAATCATTCAAATTATGGGTAATGAGTAATCTATTCCTACACAATTTAGGCTTACACTGATTTCAAACATTTAAAGATGCTATTCTTATTTTAAATCAAGTGCAAAATAATAGGACTTTTTAGGATTATTAAGAATCTACTTCCCAACTGCTAACTTCATGCATTGATCCAAAGTCCAAAAAATGACTAATAATATTTTATGTCTTGGAGCATATGGTCAATTGACAAAATTCTATCTTCAGGACATAGAAGAAAAATGTCTGTGAGGGTGATACACATTTTGTGCCATTTTATAGAGCTTGTCTGAGTTTATGTTCTGGTAAATCTCTTAAACGAATGAGGAAAGAAACAGATTGTAAAGATATTAGCCCAAAGTTTTTACACAACTAGCACTGAGATATATATGGGATTTCTCATCCTCAAAGTTCTAAACAAGGTCTAAACAATACAATGCAATAGATTATTCAGTGATCAATGTTTCATATTGAAATTCAATAATTCAGTATTTCATGCTAACTTTATCTTTCTTATTCCAGAAATCAGATTTGAAGCTAAAATGTTTGTGTGCTTTCTTACAAGAGGTCAAATCCCTTCTTCCTTAGGCTTTACTTACAAATGTCTGGTGTTGACATGTGTCCTTGGAAGCAGGAGCATCCATAGGCAGAGGAAATAGGGACACCATGGGGTGTGAGCTTGATAGCTGTGCTCTGGTATTTTGTATCCTGTATATTCCATACAGCCCTCAGGTTCTGTCATGTACAAGTCCTCAGTGGCAGCCTGGCACAGATGTCAGCAGATCAGAGGCCTCAAGCATCTCCTGTGTGAGAATGAGAACAGAAATGACTCCTTGGATTTTAAACCAGTATGTCTGGTGATGGAAAATTGTTATATCCCACTCTGTCCTTTCCACAGCTAAACACTGTAACTTCCCCGCTGGGTGTAAGTGTACAGGACGTGGTCAGGTCAAGGAATTATGTTAATTGCTTCAGGACCCCATAAAGAAATTACTGATCTTCACGTATTTTCATTTAAATCTATGGTAAAATAAAGGTAGAGAAGGCAACTTCAACTGAGTCTTCAACATTAAAAATAACAGCAAAGAAAGTTATCTGGTTAGACATCTCTCCTTTGTTATTTATGAACTGTATATGGAATATATATGCATATGGGGTTGGACTGGACAACCTTCAGAGATGCCTTCCAACCCTAACAATTCTGTGCTTTTGTGAACAAAACATAGAGCAGAATTCAGTAAATTTTGTTGACCGCTTCCCAGACTTTCTCCTTAGCACTGCTGTGGTGAGATAAGGTAGGATTTAGAAAGCAACTTGCAGAACTTGATCTGGAGTTGTGCTCCAAAGAAGGCATGAAGGTCAAGTTTTCAACTCACACTCCCCTTCTATTAAAATGTCTTTTATTAAATTACAAAGCTTGATTACTCTTCTGTTTTGGAAGAGCTTACACAAGCTATAAGAATCCAAAAATTATGTCAGGAGATGAAAATAATTTGAAAATGCTAAGAACAAGAAAAATTCAGGGTAATGCACTTGCTCTTTAAAAAATACACATGCTAAGTGGTACTTCATGTTTATAATAATTCTGTCTTATAATGTAATTTTCATCACAGTATCATTTGAGCAATTCATAGTCCCTCATGTATCTTATCTTCTCAGCTTTTTAGAGAGCTGGCCATGTACTATTAAATTTTAAAGTGAAATTGAGGAACAGCTTGATCTGGCAAACATCATACATCTAAAACCAGCAAATGTCCTGACTACTTACTGATTTTTTCTGTTTAGACTTTTTTTGGTCTGTACTCCTTCAGACACCCTAGACAAGCAATGAAGACTTTGAAATTAGGGTTTTTTTTAAACTTCAATGCAGTGCAAGCAACCTAGTCTGACTTTGATCTTCTGACATCTTCCATTGGAAGGATAGGTTTAATATGGCTGGAGTGGGACTATACCCAGTAAAAAACACCTACTGAAATGAGCTTGCAAGAACCATTTGCCCTAGTCTAGAGTGAGTAGATCTGAAGCTGGATTAGGATATGAAAGTTTTACAGTAACACTATATTTTCCCTGTTGAACAATTTGTGGAGATGATCTTTTACAACCCTGACTTTGGGAGTATTCTCCCACCAAAGACAGTACTTTAAGGCTCTGAGAGATTTAGGTTTTGGAGTGTGTTGATAAGAAAGAAGCCACTAAAGACATAACTGGAGGAGGGTCTCCATACCTTCGTCATGGAAGTTATATACCAGCACATACTTCTGAATCCTTTAGTTTAATTTGAAGCCAAACTGTACCTCTGAATCCATTAAAAAGTTGTACCAAGGGATTGAATTGGGCACAAAATACTTAAAGTAGAGCAGAAATGCAATGTTGCCCTTGTATGATCTAGTCTTTGCAACTGCCTCTTTGCATTTCCTAGCACATGACACCATGTGCTGCTGCTGTTTCTGCCTTAGATTTTTCAGATTGTGTGAAATTCTCCTTAAATTCTGCTAGGTATTTAGCAGCATATCGGACATACCGTAGTCCCACACTCATGTGTGTACATGAAAAATAATCTGGTGTCCTTCCTGAGTCTTCTGGGGTCCAAAGAAGGCTTCCAACGCAGGAGTCTGTACGTCTTGCACACATCAGTGTCTGTACCCTTTCAACAAGGAGTTAGTTACAGAGGGCCCACATCTCCCTTTTCTACACAGACCAGCAAAACAGAGCAAGAGAAATGAGTCAGGTTCCCCTCAGAAGTGAAGGTGACTGCACACAAAATAGCATGCAGTGAAGTTCCTTCTATTTGCAGAAATGTTATGTTACTACTCAGTGCCCTCCAATACCACACTGTATTCAGAGCCTTTGCCCTCTCTTGCCCGCTAAGCTTACATTGAACTGCTACATTTGTCACTCTTTGTTGGAATTAGTACATTTTGCCACACCATTTTGTCCAGTGGAAGCTAATTAGAAAGCAATAAGCCTTTCTCCATTCCATACTATGAAATTCACCACTCACCTCTTCGTGCTCTAAGGAAGATTGTAATCTACAAATTTCCTTCTGAAATTTCCTCCCATCACCATTAGTAGTGATGGTACCACACATCATCAGCAGTTAGTCGTGGTGGCAGCCCTGTGATTTGCAATAGCAGTTCCTTGCTCTTCCTTGAGGCACACACCATTTTGCAGTGTTTGTAAGCTGCTTGTGGTATATGTACCCCTGTTCAGGAGCTACTGGTTTAATTCCTTATCTGTAACTCAGTTCCCAGTAGAGGAACAGTAATGATACTGAATAAATGGGTTTTAATGTTTGAAGAGTTACACCAAGACAAAGTTCACTAATACTAAATAGATTTTAAAGAAAACAGTCAGTCTAAGGTCTTGGATTGCTTTTTGGAATTTCTGAATCCTGACCTCACCATGAAATGCCTCTCTAATTTTTACAGTCTGTAAAGAGCTTTTTCTAGAAGGAAAACCAGTAATCATGATTTGTTTGTTATTTTATCACAGTTATAAGGAACAAGAATCTACTGGGAGATGCTAAGTGGATGCCTTACTGGCTCATTAGTGCAGGTGCAATCTATTAAGCCCTGAATAAGTGGGAGTAAGTTTCTAGAAACAGATGCCAGCATATCTCTTATGGATGAGTTTTTAAGAAACTACAGCTCCAAAAGGAAAGGGCTGGGCTAGAGCAGAATGTTTGTTCATCGGACTAAGTTCAAGTTAGAAGCTAAAATTTTATTTCAGATGACCTGTCTTCATTATGTTATACTCGAGAAACCCATTTGTTTCTAGTGATTTGTTTTAATTATTCTTTAGGTGTTGAAAGTTTTAACATGCTACAGGTTTGATTAATTTCCCTTTCAAAGACTCATTTATTTCTCTGTAAGGAAACATTCCCTATTCAATGCCTGACAATATTCAAGGAATATTTTTGATAAAAAGTGGATGAAAAACCTTGATAACCTGCCTGCTGTTCCCACTGTCTCAGTCCAGGGAGGACACAAGTTTGTTGTTTTGGGTTTTGGTTGTTTGATTGGTTTTTTTCCTCAGAAAAGTGTCTTCCACTATCAAAGGAAACACTGAATTTCATCTGTCCTTGAGTTGTCTCTCCTAGGTAGTCTGAAATGAAAAGATACGTAATCTGAAGCTTTAGTGTCTGACCAGTCGAAGTTTGTCAGTCCTGCTGGATTGTCCTCTTCCCCTCAGATACCTATTTTAAAGGGCAGTGAGGGTTATAAATAAATCTCTTACTATGTGAACAAACAAGCCAGTCTGACTTATAAATACTTTCATTCCTTGTTTTTATTATGACTCTTCCTTTGTGAGGAGAAACTCCTTAACAACAGATTTGGGCATCTAACTGTCTAGTTTTGCATTAACTTGCATTGTGTGCATTTGGTGGCAGAGAATTTTCAGTCGTTCTTGAAGTAAATGCTGTCTTGGGGAATAAATGAGGCCAGAACTAATGTAGCAGGTGTACTGAAATCTACTTTACAGACTAGACTGCAGAGAAAATTGCTGTCTGAGTTGTTGGCTTTGAGATCTACATGCTGATTTAGGAGCTGGATGCTCCACAAAATGATGCAGGCCTTCAGCGTGCCAGTGGTGACTGGGAAAGGTATTCTTCCTGGGCAGGGGAAGGGCAAAGGGGAAGGGCAGGGGAAGGGCTGCTTCTGAAGCCTTCTCCACACTTTCACTTTCAAGGAGACTCGATGGTCCAATGCTGTAATTGATGCACTTTTTATCCCTCCTTATTCTGTCACTTGTCTAAAAAATATTTTCAATAGGCTGTGTAGATTCAGAGCAAGAACAAAGTAGAATAGAAGAACAGTGTGGTTACATCCACACTCCTAAGACATTTATTCAGTTATCTCTAGGAATACACATTACAAATGATTTTAAAATACTTTAGCTGAAGGCTCCTTGAATTAATTTATCCAGCTGTTCTGAGTGTGCAGTGCACTGTGAATGGTCCTCTCATGCCTAGAGCAGTGAACAGGGGACTGCTTAATTCAGTGTTACAAAAGGGCTAGAACAAATTCAGCATGTCTGCCCTTCTACATAGGAGCTATTTAACTTGGTTGTGGTCTGTTCTGTGATATTAAATTTACCCTTATTTCTCTAACTTGGATGGTGATGTTCTAAGCACAACAAGCAGACCTTGTGAACATCAAAAAGATGGAATGCAGAGCCTATTGTGAAGGAGACTTGACATTTCTGAGTTACTTTATGAAGTCTTTCAAGGAGAAAAAAGTATTTATTATTATAAAACTATGATACACTGAATTTGTAACTGGCTTATGTAGGGTTATTTTCTTTTCAGTCCAGCGATTCTACTGTGCTATCACACTTTTTTTTTTAATTGGTATATTTGGATATTAGGGTACAGGCTGTCAGGATTACAGACAAATACTTCTGCTTTTATTTAATTGAGGAAATATTACATGGAGGTTTTTAAAGTGAAGCATAATTCAAAGAGCAAGAAAACATTTGTGGTGGCTGAAAATTTAGAAAATATAAGTGGAAGCTCAGCTTCAGGCTTGGCTTGATTATATTTGATATTTTCAGGTTATAGCTGTTATAGAATCACAGCAGTTGCTTCTACAGCCTCATGCAGTGATCAGATTGGCAGATTACATGCTACTCTTAACACAGATTTTGCTGATTGCTGATCTTTAGGCTTTTATTTGGGTGAGGAGCCTGGTTCAGTAGGAAAGAAACTGGTTAGTTTTAGCTATCTGCCAGCAAAAACTGTAGACCTCCAGAGCCTTCTGCAAGTTTTAGCATGAAGATCACAAATCAATATAGCCATGCTATCCTTATTTGTATGCATGGATCCCAAGGCCTGTGAACTTTGTGAGGAAATTGAGTACTTGAATCTGAGGCACCACTGAGCTCAACTCTTGATCAAGATGCTGTACTGTGTCTGCTTGTGAAAATACTGTTCTCTGTCAGAAATAACCATCTCCCCTGGTGTGCTGACCTTCCCCCCATTTCCCTCTTACTGGTGTACTGTTCACTGCATTGGATTAAGAATACTGTACTGTATCCCATCTTTAATCATCTCTCTGCTTTGCAGTCTGATATTCTTGAGTAACTACTAAGGGTATGTGATGCTGTTGGATTTCAGGGGAATGGGGAGCAGGGAAGGAAAAACAGCTTTGAATTTTGTGCAGTGAGAACAAACATGCTCATTTTACCACTGTCTCAGTTTAACGAGACAGAATCTGCTAAGGAGGGTGGGATAAGAGAAAAAACCAAGCTCCTCCCTCTGGGTAATTATAACTTTGAAATTAAGAGGCTCCAGTCGAAAAGGTGTGGAAAAGAAAATAACAGCTCTTTACTAAAAAAATGTAGGTAACAGAACAAAAACCCCTAAAACTATTCCTGGTTCTGTCAATCACAATTTTTTCCCTGTGGATACATGTGGGAGGTACTTTCTAGTAGGTCAGGTCGCTGCTCATAGGATACTGGTACTGCACTCACTCTCATTGACTTCCCTTTTTCTCTCTCCTTCAGCTCTTGTACTTGGGCTGCTAGAGCACAGGTGGGTTTCCTGTTCTACCATCTCACGTCTTCTCTGTGGTCCTCTAGGACTTCCACAACTTGGTTTGTGAGGTCTGTCTGCTCTCTCTAGCTGGGGGGCATCTGGTTTGCACTGGTGCCTTATGTGATGCCTTTAGGTCCATCTGTTTTTTTCTTATTTTCCTAATTTTTATAAGCTTTATAAGTAGTTATATAGTAGAAGTAGATTTTAAAAGCAGCAACCCTTATTCACTCACCCTTTAGCACAGTAGCTTACACATTCCCCTACGCCATTACCTGTGGTGGGGGAAAAACAGTTTTCTCCCTGAAGTTATAAAATGGTAAACCTCCAGGGGGTGGTGACCCTTGGGGTTTGAGCCAATGAGCACTTCTGCAAAATATAAACATATCACAAGCAGACTGGAAGAGAAGGTGATGTTGAGGTAGTGGTAGTTGTAGTTGTTGTTGGAGAGAAGTAGCCATGTTGTAGAGCCACGAGGAGCAGGGGCAGGAGCCCCTCTGGGGACTTGGAACTGTGCTAAACTGGGCTAAGTATCTGTAGCTATGAGCTGGGGAAAAATTTCTCCACCGTAAGCAGCAGGAGCAGCAGCAAAAACAGCACTGACCGAGGAGAAGTGGCAGAGAGCCAAGAGATACGGGAGAAGCAGCAGAAGCTGGCATGCAGCCAGAGAAGACACAGAGATCTCTGATGGAGAGAGAGAGAGAGAGTTTGGGTAAGAACTGAAAAACCAACTCCCCAAACTCCTTGGAGACCCCTCCTAGAGAGAGAGGAGGGGTGGTGGACTCCCACCTGAGAGGAGTCCTAAAATGCAGCACCAGAGAGACAGAGAGGAGCTGAGAAGCTCAAAGCATCCCAGAGCTGGACGGAGACGCAGAATGGAATGCAGAGGAGGGCTTCGCCCCCCCCCCCCGCTGCTCTGAGACAGGGCACAGGAACTCTGCAAAGGGGGCTTGAATCCCCTGAAGATAAGGACCGTTGCGAAGGCTTCTGCACTTCAGTGATATGACGTGGTGAAGCGACCTTTGTCCGGGTGAACGCAGCCCATGGAAGATAAGACCCTCGCTTGGAGTCGAAGGGCCGAGGGGCTTGGAGATGCCCTCGTGTGTACTGGCAGAGATCCAGCTACAGCTGCTGCAAGGAAGAGAGCCTGCTGCCCTAGAGACACTGCTGCTCTGAGAGTGGAAAGGATCTCTTCCTTCTTCCCTCCTGGACTTTTATTTGGAAGGGAGAAGTGATTTGATCCATTGTAAATACTGCTTTATCATAGTAGAGATAGTTAAGATTGTATATGATCTATTATACTATTTATTTTGTACAGTCATTGTAATATATTCCCTTCTCCCCATTTTGAGTCTTGTGTGGTGTCTGGAAAACCCATCTCACACTGGGTTGAGATGTGGGAGGGGGGCTAGAACTAGGGAATTGGATTTTAGGCCTCTCAAACCATGACACATCCCATTCAATGCTCCCACATCAATATCCCCTGAATTCCAGTAGAAAATGTTTAGTCTCTCTTTAAGAGTAGGCCCATTTTGTTTAGAGAACACTTGTACCCTGGCCTGAACCGCAAGAGTACAGTCAAGAACTGGGTGACTGTGTACCCTTTGTGCTCTGAAGAAGATGAAGATGATGAAGAAGTGGTCTTGAAAAGCCCCCAGCCTCAATTCCCCAGGGGCGGGACAGGGGTGGACCAGGGCAAAAGCCAGTGGGTGGACAAAACCTGGGATTGGACAGACAATATTATAAATTGTAACATCTGTACAGAGGGGCGGGGGCGTGCATCTTGTTACTTAATTAAATCCTTTTCTTGTCTCATCTCCAATTAAATTGCTTTGGAGTTTTTTTTCCTCAGCTCCTGCAGCCAAGACATGGAAACAGTCCACCTCAATCTCCTCTCTCAGTTTTTTCTGTCCATCCTTCACCTGTGTAGTTAGTGTCTTGAGGCCCTCAATCAATGTCTCTGCACTGGAGATACGGGCCTGTAACGGGCCATTGATCATGCTGTCATACATCTGAAGTTTATTTATTATAGAGCTCATTGGCTCTCAGTTTTCCCGAGCCTGCAATGATGTCAGGTAGCCGGCATGTGCACACGGCCCTGTGCGTGTGAGGCTCCACCACCTCTGTGGTGTGCACCTAACTCTGTCAGGGTCATTGATGGGTTGCCCATCCCTTCCAAAAAGGACCTCTAACAGTGCCAGTTCCCTCAGGTGCAGGATCCCCTCCTCTATGGTCTTCCAGCCCTTTGAATAATGGTGCTCCTGCAAGGGTTCTCTGTAAATGAACCTCTCCCTCACACCGGTCAGAAGTCATGCCCAGAGAGAAAGGGACTTTGATTCTCTCGCAAACACCTCCTCGATACCCACACCCTAGGCAACAGACCTCAAGAACCTCGCTTTCACTGCCATCAAGGTTTATGGCCTCACCCGTAGAGTCCCAAACTCGGATCATCCAGGTCAGAACGGGCTCATTTGAGTGACAAAAAACATCCGCCCATAAGCTCCAGAGGTTGTTATACGACAAGGACTCTGTGATGATCTCTGGCTCGGGGCCTGCTGCCTGTGAGGGTCCTGCTTCCCTGCCATCATCAACTGGGTGAACCGATTTGGTCTTATATTTCTTTTTTTGGATAGGGGCAACCTCCATTGGCTTGGTCTGTTCTTTTCGTTTGGCTGCATCCTGAGTCCCCATGGTATCAGGCATTTTACTCTTGTCTTTTTCTTTTCCCTTGCTGCACAGAAGTGCTGCACCACACCGAGCAGCTTCCGGTAGGGAGTGGCCAAACTCCACATGCAACTGTGAGCTGCCTCTCCATGGGTCTACCACAACCTCTCTCCCTCATAGATTTCATTATTTTCATGGGCTTTAGGAGTTGTTCAAGGGTGAACTTCCATGTTGTTGGAGCAGAAAAGTTCTCTAAGAATTTACCCATATCCTCCCATAACCCATGCCACTAGAGGTTTCCCACCCCTAGGGTGGGGCTCTGGACGCATTCTTGATGATTCCTGGCCCTGGCTTCATATATTAGGTATGCCATAATGGCACAAACTTGCACACAAAGCCCAAAGAGTAAGACATCTCTGACATCTAAAGAGAATTTAACCTTCCCAGAAGCAATTGTAGTGACTCAAAGGAGAAATGGATGAAGGGTTGGGAAAACATACCTCCTTGTGTTTCTCTACAAGGATGGGTGCCTTTATCCTTAAATCCCTAGAGGAAGCAACTTAGGCTAGAGCAGGAGTGCAGCCTTGAGGACATTTCTCAGGAGTCATTTAAAAATACTGTAATAACAATAATATGAAACATTGCGATTAAAACAAAAAAATAAATAAAACCCAAAACTCAAAACAACTGTATAGGCAGTTCTGTTTGCGATTCTATAGCAGTGTGCTTTTGCTGATCTTATACTCTTTCCACGTTAAAACAGCATGTTGTGCTGTTCATGGAGGGGATTCAGTCCCAGAGTTTGATAGGTACTTCCATGGCATGGCTGGGTATTCAGTCACTTCGCAGATTAATTGAGATATTATGTTATACACAGTTATGAATGCACATCACAGCAGGGGAACTCGACAAACTATAACAACCTGTCAAAAGCAAATTATTTCTGTAAAATATGGAAGTTTGTGGTACAAATGGAGCTTTGGTACAAATGCAGCTTCACCCTCAAGCAATGCAAAGTTTGAGGAGTTGTGGTAGTTTGGCCTAGGCCTTCCTTGGTGATCAGTTTGTAACCAAGGAAGTGCCCAGATTTACCCGGTATTCCCTACGATTTTTACGTAAGCTGGGGTATAAGAAGAAGGGAGGAAAGACCTTCGCTCTCTTTCCTTCTGGCAGCTTCGGAGGTGCAGATCTCCCTGTGTTGAGTCTGTCGGGTTGGGGAGTGAGGCCTGGTAAGGCCTTGTTGACCTTGGGAGGCGGAGGCTGCCGGCAGTCACCCCAACGTGACTCTCCCTTGTCCCAAGGAGAGTAGTAAGATATTCTTTGCTAATTCTTTTAGTTGATAGACCTTGCGCTATTGATCGGGATATATATATATTTTATTTTGGTTTTTGTTCTTCCCTTCCCCTTTCCCTTTTCCCTGTGAAATTGTATATATATATATTTCAATTGCATATAACTGTAATATAAGTGTAAATATATTTATATATATTGCTTTAGCTATCTCTCTCGTTTCGGTTTTCTCGGTTGGTTTTTTCCTCTCCCTCTTCTCCCTTGGTTTGGGGTTGGGGGGTGGGACTTCTTGTGGTAAGGTTTGGAGACTTGGCAGGGAGCCAGCTCCAAACCATATCAGGAGTTTATTATTTCAGTTGTGGCTACACAAGGATGATGACTGAAAGTTGTTTGACATGAAGAGCCTAATTTTCTACCTGCTTATGACTTGTCAGTATGGACAAACTGAAATAAAGCTAATCCAACCCAGATATTTAACTTCAGCTCAATCTAACTTTGCATCCTTCCATCCAGTCTTCTGTTTCTGTTCTTGGGCACTGCCAAACACAAGAATTCAATTTCCAAACTTAGACTCACTGTAAGGGCCAGTTCTTGAGCAAAGAGTGATCAAAGAAATACTCCTCTGGAAGTTCTTGCTCTCATTAGTAGTAACCAGAACACCGTCAAAGTTCTTTTCCCTGAGACAAGGGAAAACTTCATTCTGGTTTTGATATTTGCTATGTGTTTCTGTGTTCTGAATTTTACTTTTTTTTGAAATCAAGTTGATTATTTGATCCCCCAGGATGACAAGAAATACAACTTTTACTGTATGGTTCCTATATGATGCTGAGCATATGTGAAACTGGAAGTATATTTTAGGTGTTTGTTACTGTATTCAAAAACCAACCACTAAAGCCAAGAAAGTGATGCTCGAAAGGCATATTCTGGGAGCAGCAGGAATATGTCAGAAGTGGAAACTGAATCCAAAATACAGACGCGTTAGTCTTAGGAAGTGTCGACATAACTAATAATATGCAATATACAGAAAAATATCAAATATTGGCTCAAAAAGGAGAGGTACCTTTACTATGTAAAGGTACCCAAGAAATAAAGCTTAATGTGCATCTAAAATGCTTTCCTGTATAGAGAAATCCTTGTGTGAGCAGAAAATACTGGCAATAGCATCATTTGATTAAAGGAGCATGCATGTCCTAATTAATTGGCATAGGTGAACACACAATTTAGTGCTAAGCAATACTTCTTTCTAAATATGAAGAAGCCATGCCAAGACAGGAAGTTAAACATCCAAACCAAATTCAGTCCCGCAAAGTTCAACTTAGTATTGAGTGGCTTGGAGCTGAAATAGTCTCCTAAAACCTATCTAACTAGTCAAAGGCTAGTGAGTAGTAGTGAAGGGGAAAGGTATTTCTAACAATATTTTCTTCTTTAAAGACTGGTTACCATTTGTGACATTCACTGTTACTATGGGTATACTCTTATCCATAAACAGTTTATCATTAGTACTCCCAGATTTCACATGCTGTTTAAGTCCCTTCAGAATTGTTTTTCCTTGGTGTATTTATGGCACTAATTTCTTTGCATGTTATCTCTTTCTTATTTTTCTTCTCTTTAGCCTAAGTGAACTACAGAGTTATGCAGGCTCACACTGTAGCTACTAATCCATAACATTGTTCTGGGTTCTTAATATTTTTTTTAGGCTGAGAATTGATTGTTTGAGAGCATTATTTTTCAATGCATAATGAAGAACAGAGCATCAGTGTCTTTGATATCTCTGCACTGAGGTTTGTGCTCCAAATCATGTTCTGCTCATTTGAATTTTCATTGTTCCAATGCTGCTGCATATTCAACCGTGTTGTGTAACTCCTGGACACATAAATCAGTAGTTGAAAACCACTTTTTACATGGAAAGCAAAGAGTATGAGCAAGGGTATTTTCCTGTGCGTTTCAATACATCCTGCTGTGTGCCAAGGCTCTCATGGTCTCCTTTTTCAGTCCTCTACTTCAGGTCCCCTGACCTTTACCAGATCTTTCCTGGTATTCCCTCAGGCCTGTCTTCTAGCTGGAGGAGAACTTAAAAACCTGCCTGTATGATTCATATGAGAGCTACAGGAATAGTATCAGAAAAAGTTATTAAACATCCCCTGACAATTCAGTTACTGACAGAGCTTTGGCTAGGGAAACACCACGTATTATTTAAGAAGTAAAAAAAAAAAGTCTGGATGCAATTCATAATCCAGAAAGCCTTAATTTACAGGAATAGAGCTGCAGGCACATAGCTTCTCAGCAGAACCAGTGAATGCAGTAACTTCCATGCTGTTTGTTTAGGAACCCTCTGAAAACAACTTAGGAAATGGAAAAATAAAGAAAAAAACCCTACAGCTGAACAGAGGAGGGTGGGGAAGCCCACAAATGGAGCAGTGAATTCCAGAAGGAGCATATAAAAAAGAAAGCTATCATATTACATTGAATATTATAATCAACTTGAATTTCTTCTTGTTCATGTATCACAGTAGATCTATGTCCTTTGAATCAGTGAATAATGAACATCC
This sequence comes from Neopelma chrysocephalum, assembly GCF_003984885.1. Classification (NCBI taxonomy): domain Eukaryota; kingdom Metazoa; phylum Chordata; class Aves; order Passeriformes; family Pipridae; genus Neopelma; species Neopelma chrysocephalum. Next base: position 1,478,911 of record NW_020897871.1, read on the forward strand.
AAAAAGCATCCAACAAGCAGCCTAAAAATCTCATCTAACCTGGTAGCAGCCAATATCTGGCTGTATGCAGATATATTATTGCTTTTTCTCTTGATATATAAGAGTTTAAAATGAAACCCTTCTGGAGAATCCTCAGATAAATTGTTTAGTTTTAGCCACTTGAGAGCTGATGTGTTTATTTATTTATTTAAGACTTCTGTTGATGAATGTGTATCATGGACAGCTTTAATCCATGATGTGGAATACCAGGAGCAAAGGGTGATTTAATATTCAGTGTAGAGTAGTAGAATCAATATTAGTAGGCAGAGATCTTGATATCATGTTTTAACTTCCAATAGTGTCTCCTAAACCAGGATAGTCTGAATGTGTAGCTTCAGTATCTTTCAAGTGCTGGATGTATGAAGTGAGACTTGGAAATTTATTGGATGTCTGGGTGTTTCTGTTTTATCCTGGTGTCCTGCTTGATCCCAACCCCCCAGCTTTGTAATGCTGCTGTCTTCTGAGGGCTGAGCTTCATTTTTATATATTAATACTGAACCTTCCTAAGTTTACATTGTTGGTGATATATACATGTATTTAGCAGTATAACAAACTATTTAATTAAACAGTTTTCTAGGTACCATGATGTGTATTTTTTTTTTTTTTAAGTTTGTGCCTTAACCTGAAATTATCAAGAGGTAGATATATAAGTTTTTAACTCTGGCTGGCATTTCTAAAAAAATCTCTGGAAAAATGGGCCTATATTTCATGAGCATTAAAACCAAAAAACCCTGACAGATGATGGACACATTCCAAAGAATATTTTCGCCTTCAAAATGTAATAACAATAATATTGTTATTGTTAATATATGTTAATATATGTAATATGTGTTAATATATGTTAATATATGTCATTCATCATATTGTTAATATATGTCATCCCCTCATAGAAGCTCAGACTTCTATGAAACTCTTCTTCCAGTGGCTCAACTCTCTAGTTTAAGTTGGACTAAATGTTGATTTTTCCATGACAAAAAACAGTCTTATTCCTGTGGTAGTATCTCCCACATATGAATTATTTTTGCACAGAGACAGGGCGGAAATCCCCATCATGACTGCAATCCTAAAGCTCCAGATATGGTATTAATTTTCCCTGCTAGTTTAAACATTATCTGTATCATCTACTTTGTCATCAATGTGATCTCTCAGCAAAATGATATTTAAATGTTATTTAAATCTGCTGTGCTGGAGAAGTCTTATCTTCTTTAGTCCATGACTTGTATGTAAAAAGAGACTTTTGGTGTAGTTGTTAGACCTATGTAATAACTGCTGTAATAGATGAAAAGTCCTTTGTGCTTTGATGTAGTAAACAAAACCATGAGCTGTAAAATCTCTTATAAACAAGGGGAATTTCCCAGTAATGTGGTTCCTTTAAAGCTGAGTAGCCCTTGTGTGCCTTTTCACTGAGGATCTATTCTGTTATTGGAATCCATTATTCCAGCTCACTAAAACAGGACATCTTTCATACAGGGATAGCAAAAATTCTTTAGAATTTGTTTAATTCCACCTTGTGCTACTACTACTTACTGCAACCCTTGATGAACTGTAAAACTAGCTGGCTTTAATGCTTCTGCATCAGAAATGCAGTCAACTTTTAAAAATATAACTCCACCTGTCATTCAAATATAAAGGTCTGTTTCTTTCCAAGTGACTTGGTAAGTCACCACTCACAAATGTAAAAAATAATGTATGTAAACAAGAGTTGTTAGTTCTTTCAGTGTTGAGGCTGATCACTTTGAAATTTCTTTGGGGATTTACCAGAATGAACTTGAATTCAGCTCAAGTGAACTTCTGGTGCTTTGAAGCTATATGAAAGGCTTCATCACAAAAATGCACAAATTAAGAAATCATAGTGGGCCTTGTGCTGTTAATAAAAGTAAACCCTGCTACTGAAAGATTTGGTTTCAGTTCACTTAGATATGTTAATGTACAAATAATTTTTTTGGTCTCTAATTTGGAATGTATATTGAGTTATCAATCTCTTTAAACTTCTGGTAAACTTACCGTAGCAATATTATGAATTCCTTCATATTTTAGCAATAAGCCATTGAATATACATTTTTTTTTCCTTTATAACAATACATATCTGATTTAAATAACCTCCAGCTTTCCTCCAGGCAGCTTTAGTGTTTCTTGTTGAATTAAACAGATGGCTGAGATGCACTGGTGGAGCACAAGGTCCCTTACAGCTAGAGAGCTTGGCACCTTGCAAGTAAACAGTTTAAAAGCAGCTTGTCCAAGAAGCCCGATTCCTCTCCATCATTCCTACCCAGTGTCTGTAAAGGAAAGCCTGGGGAGGCTACTTCAAGAATTGCCTGTGTTATAGGTTTACAGCAGGTTATGTCCGTACTGTAGCCCCCACTCCCGTTGGCCCCCCTCAGATGTGATGGATGGACAAGATCTGTATGGAAATTAATGCATCTATGATTTTTTCCCCACATGCAAAAGCACAGTTCCCTTCAGAAAGGGATGAGGATATTCAGGCATACCTTTCTCTTTATTCAGCCAAGGCACTGTTCGTCCTTAAAACACAGAACCAACCCTTCCCTGGCTTTTTCTCAGCCATGTACTCTTTCATGGAAACTTATCATTTGTCAAAAGAAAAATGCTTAAAATAAGAGTGTAAATATATTTTGCAGGTAGACAGAAACTCACCCTAACCATCTTTATTCAAGTGGTCAATGTGGCCACTAAGTACAATGGAGAATCTGGACCTTATCCATCTGTTTCTCTTCCCTTTCTTTTCCCTTGCACATGAACATCACCTTCATGCTCTGCCCAGGCTCCTCCCTGCTCCTGGGGCAGTAGGCAGGCCTGGGAGCCCTGGAGCAGCTGGGGCTGTTGGGTGCCAGACTAGAGCACCCTTTGGTGCTGCCAGGATTGCAGCTTGGACAAGTGTCGTCTGGGGAAGAAAGGTGGCTGAGCTTCTTAGAGTGTATCGAAGCGCCTTTTGTCTTTTTTCCTTAGCTTCGTTTGCCCCTACGTGGCATCCTTTGCTCGGGGCTAAGCCTGTACACCCGTCTGCTCTTCTGGGCTGTGCTGCCAGCTGGCAGGAACCCGATAAGGAGCAGCCTACTTCTGCAAAGTGTTTTCAGTTAATGCTTGGGAAGCTTCAAACCCGAAGTGTGCTGGTGAGCTGTTTTGCTCTTGCTTGCTTTCTTCCCTCCAGCCCTCCTCCCCGTGCTCAGCGCTATCGCTGCCTGTCTCGGCTGGGACGAGCCGGGACCGAGGAGCCCCCAGCGCTCCCCAAGCCTCCAATCTCCCCTCTCGCTCCCCAGCCGAGGATGCCCCCGCTCCCCTTCACCCCAGCTCTCTCTTCCCTTTGCCCGTCCGCCGTCCACTCACCGGCACAGCGAAGAGGACAGCGGGGGCCGGCTCCCAGGACCTCCGGCAGCTCGAGAAGCCCCGGCCGGGCCGGTGCCGGTCGCTCCCTTCGCCCACCCCGTGCGGTGTCCGCGCCCCCGGCTGGGCAGGGCCGGGGTGGGATGTGATGCCCCGCCCTCTCCCGCCCCTCCGGTGCGGAGCTGGCCGGGACTCCGGGAGCTGCAGAGCGAGTTTCCCCCTTCCCCGATGCAGCGCTGGCGGACTGAGCTCGGCTCTGCGTCCCCGGGCTAACCGGCCGCACACAGCGCTGTCGCTCTGCTCCCTGCGGCTTCTCCCGGCTCAGCTCGGCCGTGAACCCCTGTATTGCAAACCTGTGGGAATCAGAGATTGCTTCCGTCTGCAGCGGGGAAGCCGCCCTGAGGGTGACGTGTTAATTTACCCGGGGAAACACCAGGAGATCAGAAATCGCATCTCGGTTTGTGATCATTTCAGCACCTGATCCAGCCGTAGGGTTGTCACTCTTGTCACTCTTTCTCTGATAATGAGCATGTGTTCTGAAGTAGCTTGGTATGTGTCGTTTCTTTTAGTGGAGCTGCCTTACAAAACTAGTTCAAGACCTGAAAAATCTCAAATACGTAAGACATTATTGCATATGTTAGCTAAACTGATATTTTTGTGACTTCCATGGGTCCAGCACATCTGCTCTGTATTAAAAAAAACACACAGGGTTTGTTGGTTTTTTTTCCAAGGGAAAACAAGTAACTTAACAATTTTCATTTCTGTCTTTAAGATCATGTTTATTTTTGCTTCACATCTAAAAGTGTTTAGAAAAGTGTTGCGCACAACTCTCTGGATTCAAAGGGATTATTTTGTTATGTAAGTCATGAAGAATTCGTGCAATGATGTTTTTGCAAATAGCATTGTTAGGCACTTAGTAACTTCATTGCCTGTGAAACTGGTGAAGAGTAATCATAAACTTTGCACAATTCCTCCCCACCATGAGCAAATAAGAAAATACAGGAAATATCCGTGTTCCGGCTCACTGTCTAGGAGGATAATAAGTGCACCTTATTATCCTTTGACAAAAAGTGCACCTCTATCAGTGAGGAAGTGTTATAGCCATTAACTGCTTCCTTGGTGTTACTAGGGAAATGTTTTTGTTCTTGAATTAAGTGTCCCACTGCAATTATGATAAAACCAACTTCTTAACAGATGTTTGCTTGGGTCTTGTCTTGTGTAGACATTTGGTCCTGCAGGTGGTCAGAGCAATCTTGTGCAAGAACCTTCTCTTTGTCAGTGTTAGGCAGTACCCATAGTGTGCTTGAAGGTGTCAAGAGGATGAAGCCAGGCTCTTGATGGTGCTGAGCAATAAGACAGGAGGCAACAGGCGGAAAATTACACACAGGAAGTTCCACCTGAACATAGGGAAGAACTTCTTTACTCTGTAGGTGACAGAACACTGGAACGCATTGCCCAGAGAGGCTGTGGAGACCCGCTTACTGGACATCTTCCAGAACCTTCTGGACAGAATCCTGTGCCATATGCTCTGGGATGACTCTGCTTAAGCAGGGAGATTGGACCAGATGATCAACTGTGGGCCCTTCCAACTTGAACCATTCTGTGATTCTGTGCTGAGAGGCTTTATACTGGAAAATGTTCTGCAAGAGATGAGCGTCCTTTCTTGCTCATGCCTGTTACACAGTTACTTGAAGAACAACTTCTGTGCTACCAGCTTATGCTTACCCACTACCCACTCAATAATATTCAACTTCACTTCTGCAGCAGTTTCATGCTCAGTCTCCTTTGCTATTATTTTGATCCTTGTGGGTCCCTTCCAACTCAGAATACTCTGTGTAAAATGACCTATTTGCTAAGTGCAAATAGGTTTTAGGTAGACCCTTTAGAAAAACACTGTAACTTTTCATATAACATCAACTTGCAACTGCTCTGTGTGCTTGTTCTTCTTTGGACCTCTTCCATCTAGACAATGTTTTCTGCAAGCACAGCCAGAGATGGTCTGGAAGCCTTAAACCTGTGCTGCAGTGTTACTGTGAGATGTTTCTATCTCCCAGCAAGCAGGTCCTGTTCCAACCAGGATTTAGCTAACCTCCTTTAAAATGTCAGGGACTTTGTGCTGTTGAAGTTAGAATTGGCATTTCTGTTTAGATAGAAAGGACCAAAGTAAATCACAGAATGGGTCAGGTTGGAAGGACCACAGTGGGTCATCTTGTCCAACTTCCCTGCTGAGTCAGGGTCATCCCAGAGCACATGGCACAGGATTGCATCAAGACTGCTAAGGAATATTCCCAGTGAGGGAGACTCCACACCCTCTCTGAGCTCAGTCACTCCCACAGGAAAGAAGTTCTTCCTCATGTTTAGGCGGAACTTTTGTGCATCAGTTCCTGCCCACTGTCTCATGTCCCATTGCTGGGCACCACTGAGCAGAGCCCAGTGCATCTCCTAATCCCTCCCTGCAGACACTGGCAGACATGGATGAGGTCCCCTCTCAGTTGTCTCTGGTCAAGGCTGAGCAGCCCGAGCTCCCTCAGCCTTTCCTTGTAAGGGAGATGCTCCAGTTCCTTCATCATCTCCGTAGGACTCACTCCAGGAGCTCCATGTCTCTCCTGTCCCGAGGAGCCCAGAACTGGACACAGCGCTGCAGACACACTTTACCAGGGCTGAGCAGAGGGTCAGGATCACCTCTCTGCCCTGCTGGCAATGCTCTTCATAATGCACCCCAGGATACCATTGGCCTCCTTGACCCCCAGGATACACTGCTGGCTCAGGGACAGTAACGGTAGATAGTTGGGATGGGGGAGATCCTTCAGGCCTCGTTCAGTCCATTACCTGGAAGGAGTATGCCCTTCCACCCTGCCCCCACCACGTGGCCGGGTGACCCCAAGACGGAGCACTCACCAGAACACCAGGGGAGAGAGGACGAAAGAGAGAGTTAAATGTGGGAGGGGGCTTATATAGCCCTTGGGGACCAATCACAGGTCACAATCAAGGTAAAGGGTTCACAGCCAATAAGGAAGGGGTTAACAAGGGACCAATGGGAGCACCTTGGGACATCTTCCCAGGACACTCTTACCTGAGAGATAAGGGATTTACAGGGGAGGTATAGGGGAAAACGCAGTGGCTCTGTAAAGAGCCCTCTTAACATGAGTTTAAACAACATTAAAAACTTCTGATTCATCAGTCCACCTTTGGCAGGACTCTTTCCAAACATCCATTGCTACAGGACAGCTTGTTGTCCACCAGGATTCTGTGATGGACTGAAATGTCAAAATTGTCAAAATCATAGAAAGACTTTTTGTCAAACTGCAAGGAAGCAAATGCCTGTCTGTGACCACCATGACTACCAAGGAAGCCTGACTGGAATTTGGACTGTGAAGGGGAACTTGAGATAAGACTATTGTTTGATTATCTCAGGTGTGAGGAGAAGTCAACAAGGCTCAGGAAAGAAGAATGCCTGTGTTAAGAATCCTCCCTAGCTGAGCTCAGTGAGTGGTGGGGGAGAAGGGTTTTGTGGGTGTGATGGTTAAATCTCTCCACATCAGAGTAAACCTCGCCCCTCCGGGAAGACCATGTACACATGGGACATTCATGTAAGAGGTTGCTGAGAAGGGGTCACAAACCATCAAAGACCCCCAAAGTACCCCCCTGACTCGTTTCTGAGGCCTTCCACCACCAGAGGACTGCACATGGTCCAAGTGAGGTAACAAATCCAGAGCCTGTTGCAAGTGACTGCAAAGCTTTCCTCGCCCTGGGGAGGTGCCTGGCATCTCCTAAATGTATATTAGTCCATTGGATTCTGTTCTGTGGGACCCTCACCACCCAGAAAACCAGAAGAACTGGACCAACAGGACACCACTGGGTTCCACAGTGGTGATACATTTTCTGTTTTAATCTCTCTCACTTTCTTTCTTCCCCCCTCCCCTTTTCCTATTTCTTTCTATCTTTCTTTCTCTGCCTCACATTTACCATTAAATAAAACCCATACTATTGACTTTGGTATCTGGTCTTGTTTTCACCTTAATTCGGGCAGGGGTATTTCTAATAATTTCAGTAACTGGATCATAACAGGTCCCCAGGTTCTTCTCTGCAGAGCTGCTTTCCAGCAGGTCAGCAATTAAAGTAAGTAAGATAAATTATCCCTTCCTGCGTATAGTGCCGCAGGAGAAAACTGAGGGTGGGATGTTGTACACCGCGACTGAAAGACCTACAACTGTTATTAAAAGGAGCTTGGGGGATGTGCCTCTGTTGTCTCATGCTACAGAGCTTTGTATTTCTTTTGAAATTGTAACTCTTGTGTTGTGAGGCAAAGTTACGTGTCTACTAACAAGTTCACATGGACTGAGGCCTATTTAAAAGCAGAATTTCAAAATACTCGTACAAATTTGGTAGCCTTTTCAAGACTCCTGTTGTTATAAATGTTCAAAGCGGATTATTTTTGTCAAAGAATTCTCAGAGATAGTCTTTCAAACAAACTCTGATAGAATTTCAAACAAAGCAAAGGGATTATGGTTTGTGATATGGAGCATTGCTGATTTACACCAACATTAATTTTAATTTGGAAAAACTGAGCAACAGGCTAAAAATAGTAGAAGTGTTTGCCAGTGTTTGGGTTTAACTTTGTTTAAATGTCCATTAAATGGCTGCATGACCTCTATTAATGTTTTTAGTTCTGCAAATTAGACTTTGGAGTACTGCAAACAATAAATGAAATTAGATTTTTAATGTAATGTACAGACTGATTTTTATAATAAATGATGACCAAATAAACTAATTTGCCCATGCATGTTAGTGAATCTTTGTAAATCCTTGTTAGTTATCAGTATGTCAAAAGTAGCAGTATGTGATAGACAACTAAAATTTGTGCTGGGATTGTTTTTCTGTATTTTCTCACCATTTTCTTCCATTGATTCTTTTGGATGCAAGCAATCTTCGGTTACCAGCATGTATTGGAATAATTGTAAGCTTTATGGGTGTAATGATATGCTATGACTTGCTACTTCCATTGCCCATAGACTGTTAAGTTATTCTGCGTGACTTGCCATATGGAAGATCATTTAATGTCATGAAAATCACTTAGTGATTTTTTTTCCTGTTTGAAAAGCTGCCAATTGAATTGGTTTTATTCCTCTCTTTCTTTTAGTTGTGTCCCTTTTCATAATTATTATAATATTTTACCTTATTTCAATTAATAAACTGTTCTTATCTCAACCCACATGTTTTACCTTTTTCCGGTTCTCCTCCCCATCCCACTGGGGGAGGGAGTGAGCAAGTGGCCATGTGGTACTTTGTTGCCAGCTGGGGTTGAAGCACTACAAAGCTGTAAAGCATTCTCTCCATCTCCTTTGTGGCACCAGACAGCGGGTTTTTACTGTCGTCTTCTCAATAAATTTGCTTGGGAATCATTGTCCTCTGGAACTGATAATGAGCTGAATAGAGAGGCTCTTCCCCACTGACTCTGCTGCAGAGCAGGTGTTTTTCCAGTCATGCTGCTATTGGTGTGCAGGGGCTATGAACAGGGAAACTGTAAAAAGCTCTCCTTATCAGTTTGATGTTGAGACTGGATTCCAGGGTTCCTGCCTCAAGATCTACTTATGTAACTGTACAAGCACATGCCCACACACCCCCACCAACCCCTCTACCCCCCCTCCCTAACCTCCTCCTGCTCTTGGAAAGCGGCAAAATCAGCTCTGCACCACGATGGAGACATGTTCTCTCTGCAGTATGTTTGCTTCCTGAACAGTAACAGCTCTAAAGTAACTTAGTCCTTCTGAGATCCAGGACCTAAATGTGGCTCTTTTAAGGATGGAAATGTTTCTACTTGCTTTGTTGGGTCAATATTTGTGTCTCGTTTGACATGAAACATGAAGTGGTACTTTGGTAAAGGGACTGAACTCCATTAGTTAGGCAGAACTCAATTTTACTCTGTATTTTAGGGTTTTATCTTGGAATAGAGCAATAGAAACAAAGACCATTGATACTGTAGCTAAGAGATATTGCTCATTCTTTGTATTGGTGTGGGTGTGCTTTAGGTGTAAAGACACAAAGTGTAACCTTGGTTTCAAAGGAATCCATGGATTCAAGCTGTGGCTATTCCTGACGGAGCACAATAAACGTGAAACTGCGTCCCTATAAAGGTTCCAATTCTGGGATTGGACAATTAAGCCAGTGTTCCTTAATCGCAAAGCAAACATCTTCTGCATAGCAAAACCTGAGGTGCAATATGTCATCTTAAGCACATTCTAGGCATGCACAGAGCTGAAGAAGGAGACACAGGGGTTTCAACCACAGTTGTGGAGCCTCCATGGAAGCTACAAATGCTTCTCCATGAAGATCACATGTCCCCTTTTCCTCAGGTCATGACTGAAAGGAAACAAGGCAGGCAGGTTAAATCTAACATGCTGGGTAGACCAGGAGCTCTGTATTGAGGTTTCGACTCTGACTTCACATATGTCCTGGTGTTTGACTTTGGACAGATCACTGGTCTACGTTGTAGGTTCTTCATCTGGTAAGTGTTATTTTATCCTTAGGAGATTGCTTTGATATCAATGGAGCAATAGCATTTCTATGTAAACATGGAGTATTTAATACCTGGCAATTTTTCTGTTGCTGTCTTTAATATAGGCCAGTTAACAGAGGTATAATGTATATTCTAGGTTCCTCATGTAAAGGGAACAACTGGCTTTGCCTGTTAAGGGTCACTTTAGCTTTACAGTGCTGGGTGGCACAAGGGGTGTGTACCGTTATGTTCTGAAAACTGTATCTGTTTCTGTTATTAGGAGCCTCAAAAATATCCAAGAGCCAGAGGAGCTCACTAAAACCTTTATTTGAATAAAAGGGAGAGTTCACCCGCCAATCCCCCTTGAGGTCTCTCCACTCAATCGAGGTCGCAGCCTCTTTCATCTCTTGCCTGAAATGCAGGTTTCCCATTCCCCCAGTGGCTGAGGCACTTCAGGGTTACAGCCTTCCCAACACGCTTACAATGTGTCCCCCATTCCGTGGTCGTTAGGGGAAGGGTGCCCAGTATTCCCAAAATGCAGGTTACTGATCCTTTGCTGCTGATACATCCCCTTGTTTCTGGGCAAACTGCACTTTTCTGTAGCTGATAACTGAACAACTAGGAACTTGTCACTTCTCACCACCAAATGCAACCACACCACAGATTTGGCAAGAACACCTATTTATTCCTAATAATTACGTCTGGCTTGGTTTTTGAATGGTGCAATTGTGGCTATTGTATTCTCTTGAGTAACTGAAGAATAAACCAGAAAAGACAGCTAGAATTAAGACTTATCTTTGCTAATCAGGCTCTAATGATTTTTTGTGGGGGTTTTTTTGTTGTTGTTTTTTTGGGGGGTTTTTTGTGGTTTTTTTTGTTGGGTTTTTTTTGTTTGGTTTTTTGTTGGTTTTTTTGTTTGGTTGGTTGGTTTGGTTTTGTTTTTGTTTTGTTTTGTTTTGTTAGGTTTTTTGGTTTGTTTTGTTGTGGGTTTTTTGTTTGGTTGGTTGGTTGGTTTTGGGTTTTTTTGTGGGTTTTTTGTTTGTTTTTTGACAGTCTAAGAGTGCTGAGTTTTGAGAAACAGAGCACTGGGATGGACATGTAGAATTTCTCTTAAAATTTCAACATGCTATGTACCTCTAATCTTTCAAGTGCAAGTCAATATGCTACCTGTCCATTTGTGTGGTCAGTTTTTCACCTATAGGTCAAGCACATTCACAGGAGAAAGTTAGAGTTCCTGAGAATATTATCAGAAATTATACTTACAGTCTTAGATGTCTATGTAGTGGTAAAGTTTCCCTGGAAATCTGAAAACAGTTGTCTTCAGAAAACACTTGAGAATTTGGCTACAGTGACTGTGAAATTGCCTGATTTTTGTCTTGCAGATTGTGACAGGCATTTCTCCTGATAAAGAAGGAAATTAATTCTATTTTATGAATGCGTTCCATCTTTCTTTATGCTTACGGTGGGTGATTTATTCTGGAACAGGATAAAACACTGTTGTCAGAGAAACTGAGTAGTAAAGATAAAACAATCTAGATAAGAAACAGCTTTCTGGTCCTTCAAAGGTCTATATTGTGTCACAAGGGCTGAATATGTGTCAGCCATAAGCAGGGAAAAAAAAAGATAAAAAGAAAGGGAGTGTTGCTCTTTTAAAGCTCATTGGGTTCTGGAATAGGGGAGGAAGCACTGTCTGAAGGGTAAGAAGAGTGCCAGACATCCAGACCCTACTAGAGGCAGAAAAGTCTGCCCATTCCCTGTACTGGTCACCAGCCTCACAGTAAATAGGAGTTGAACCGAGATATTACACCCTGGTCTCTCAATTCCATCCTTCAGGAGTCGGAATTGGAAGTGTAGCAACTTGTTTGCTTTCTTTGCTCTGTACAGTTGGGGTGAAAGGAAACTCGTAGAAGTGTTGGTTGGAAGGAACCTCTGGAGGTCATGTAGTACAGTCTCCTGTCACAGTAGGACTGATGCCACTCCTGGATCTGGCCAGTCCTGGCTTTGTTTAGCCAAGTCTGGAAAGCCTCCAGGGATAGGGATTCCAGCACCTCTCTGTGTAGGTCACTCTATTATTGCACTACTCTCCTAGTGTTAAGTTCAGGCACTTAATAAAAGAGATTAATGGTGCAAAACATTAAAAAGCGTTATGATTGTCCTGTGAAAGCTGTCTAAGCAGTCCTTAAAGGGTCTCATTGGGAGCGAGGGGTGGAAGAAGGAATGATATAGGCAGCCTGGAAATTTTTACTTTAAACAATTATTTTAATACCATGGAATAAATTATTACAAAACTTGCACATTTTAACCATATGAATAAGGCTAAGAAAGTTTCATTACAGATGCCTTTTGAAAATTATGTTATTATTATTAAGGTTTAATATGAAAATATGAATTTTTTACTATGGTGCTGAAAATCATACTTTCATTATGAACTCACTATTTTAAATCCCTTTTCATAGTTTGGGGGGAGCTGTGAGCCAGGAAACGCTGTTAACTCACAAATCATGATGGTCTGTCAACACGATCAAGTCACTGAACAAGCCAGTTTGGGAAGGTTGAACAAAATTTCATCATCATTAGTTTCTTTGGTGTCATTCAATTCAGTCTGACCTTTTCCGCATGGAACACATAGGGATATAAAGTGACTGAGTCTCTGATACAAGAAGCAAATAATCATCCTTACAGACCCTTCATCTTTTCTGTTGTGAATGGAGCATAATCCAAAACTAAAAGATCACATCTATGATTAGTGACAAATAAATTAACCAGATTCAATTTTCTAACACAATCAAAGTCAGTATTTCCTAATCAAAGATTTCCATTTTTCCATGCATATATATATATATATATGTACACACAGACGATGTGTTCTGTTTTCTGCAGTGGAGACCAGTTTATTTTTTCTCAGACTGAGTCAAGAGATGTTGGGGACGACGGGAAAAGTATCACACGACCACAGTATTGATCAT
>NW_020897871.1:1496753-1508971 GCF_003984885.1 Neopelma chrysocephalum
AATCTTTCCTCTTTCTATTAACCAAGTTTCTACAATATTTACCACAAAGAGACAAGAAAAATCAGCTTCCAAAGCATGGAAGCGTCGTGGAAGCTTCTGAAAGGAGAAAACTAAAATTACATTCTTTTACTTTTAAATGACTTTTGAAAAAAATGTAAACAGCTTGGAGGGGGGGGATTTGTTTTGGGTTTCTTTGGTTTGTTTGTGATTTCTAGTATTCAGTTGCCCATTTGAGTAGATTACTCTTATTAATGCTTCTGGTAAGGACAGTTCCAGCAGACTGGCAGGAGGAGATTTGCATCTCTGCTTTTGAACTTCCAACAGTTGTCTCTGCTGGAAACATATTTCCAGAAATTCTGTGCTGGACTTCAGATTGTTGTTTCCCACTGTATTTATTTATTTATGATGCATGTCAAGTGAATGTTGGCTTTACATTAGTGTAATTGGCAACACGAATGTTATTTATATTCTTGCCTCCACACTGTAACTCTTCAGGCAGGTAGTTCTCCATGAATTTTAAACAATACAAGCTAATTATTGCTGGCCCACATGCTTGTCTCTGTGAATGAATATGAGGTAGCCAGTGAGAGGACCCTGCTGTATTCTAATTAATTCTATCTGCAGGAGATGGATCTTTTTCTAGCTGGAGCTGAAAGGTGAGGCTTGTTCCACAACAGACACAGATACGTAAGTGCTTTTCCAGTATGTGAACCACAGAGCTCCTTTCAGCCATTAAGCCACCCATACAACCATATGGAAGTGCTCATAGGTCACCATCTGGTGCTTTCATTTTTTAAAAATTAATTTAGATCTGGGTTTTTTTGATACAAGAAAATACTTCATGTCCTGAAAAGTAATCTGGGGGAATGTGTAAGCTTGAGAAAGGACTTCTGAGAAGCAAAAATTAAGTAAGTTTTAGATATTTAGGGAAGCTATTAAGGTTTGGTAACTGTGTTTTGTGAAGGAAAAATGAAGACTTTTGTCTTCAAGATAAGGGAAACAAAATTATTTTTTGTCTGCCTCTGTATTAAAGGAAGGTAGGAGAGAGAGGCACATTCGATTGGTTCTCATTGGCAGGGTGCCAGTAGCAAGAGGAAAGTCCCTGAAGGGACTTGGAGGAGGTGAAACGAATTCAGTTTTGTTGACTGACTTCAGTAAAGAGAAACAGAATTGTTTTTGCAAGTGAAGTTGAGATTTTAGGCACGAAGAGGATAATGTAGTTGCTTCATGTCCCCCACGCTCCTCTAGTTTGCTTCATTAAGGAGCTTTTGAAAAACTTGCCATCTTGAAATTGCAAAGTGGTCCTTACCTCAGGAATTTTGTCTGTACAATATATATATATGAGGAAGATATATCCCCACACTTGTTATTTCTTAATGATATGTTCAGAAGTAAACCTGTAGTGAATTATGCGGACCTGGCAGGGAGCTCACTTATTTATGCTGCATTGCACACTATTCTGAGATGGTTTCTGCAGGAAGGAAAGTGGCTGATTGCATTTCCCACAGAATATTCCCCACAAAGCCTGAGTTTTATTTCAAGGGGTATTGGAGCTCAGTAGTCTGAGAGAAATAAAATAGCGAAACGGTTTTAGTTGTATGTGTTGAGGAGCCAGTCTCCTCATAGTCACTCTCCTTTGTGACTGTGGTGTTTTACAGAAATATTCCCTTGGGGGGGTGGGCAGTATAGGGAAGACTTCAGAGATTTTGTTTGTTTGCTTGATTTCTCTTTTTACATGGTTAAGATGACTCTCAGCAGACTGTTCCTGAACCGTACTCACAGTTTCTTATCCCAGCACCTGGAGAAGTTGTTCGACTGAAAGGTTCTTCTGGACTCTGTGAAGGAAAAAAGTCAGTTCTACTCACTTTGTTGATGCTGAGAAACTCACTGTGAAGTTGAAAAATGTAATTTTCATTGACGTTATAAATAATGCCCAGTGAAGGTGTATATTAATAAATGTTCCATTTCATATGGAACTGAGTGTCTTTGTATATATGTATGGCTTTGTATATATGTGATGTTAGAAGAATATGATCATGATTTTATTTCCACATGCATATTAATCAAGAATGTAGTCACTCTTTCCCTGTATTTTTTCCTAGTATTATCCTATTTTTCGTATTTAAGTTTCCTTCAAAGCTCAGTATGCAGTATAAGAAGCAACTGTTAAGTGTATGAATTAGTGATTGCAAGTCAGTGAGCGTAGCTGTGACTTGCCAGTAGTGACTTATCTCTTATTTTTTGCCCTCTTGATTATTGATTACTGTTTGTATTTTTACTTCTGCTCCATTTTTAGAGAGATATGTAAAACCTCTGACAATGCACTCATTTCTGGACTGGTTTTATGTGCCCTGGTCAAGCTGCTGACATGTTGATGCTATGGGGCTGATCCAGGCCTGCTGGGTGAAGCTGGTACAACTGTACTGATGCAGAACACACTTGAGTTTGCTTTTCAGTTCAAAACCTCTTTGGGTTTTCCTTCAACCAAATAGTACTTATGATGGATGTAGGAGCTGGATTCAAGTCCATGTTTTTTTTCTGAGTCATCAAATCATGTTGTAATTAATAGGTACAGTGCTTGTCTAGTTCACATCTTGCAGATAAGTTGTAAAAACTAAAGTCCTGGCCAGTCACTTTCTCTAACAACAGCCAGGGTTCTAGCTATAAGCTATGCATGTGCCAGCTGATTTCTTTGCATTCCACCCGCCTATAGATTACTCTGTAACTATCCTGCAATTCTTGGCTAGATTTTGTATTACTTTTTTTCCCTCCTGTGACACTGGGTAATGTTTCTGTACTTTTTACTCTGCTGAGTTCTTATAATACAACACCCTACTCCGTTCAGGTGAGACCCCCCTGCAGTGTTGCCTCCAGCTCTGGGGGCCCAGCACAAGAAGGACATGGAGCTGTTGGAGCAAGTCCAGAGGAGGCATCAAGATGATCGGAGGGATGGAGCAGCTCTGCTGTGAGGAAAGGTGAGAGAATTGGGATTGTTGAGCCTGGAGAAGAGAAGGCTTTGGGGTGAGCTAATAGTGGCCTTGCAGGGCCTCAAGGAGCCTGCAAGAAAGATGGAGAGAGACTGTTTACAGGGGACTGGAGTGACAGGACAAGGGGAATGGCTTCACACTGACAGACGGAAGGATTAGATGGGATATTGGGAAGAAATTCTTCCCTGTGAGGGTGGGGAGCCCCTGGCACAGGTTGCCCAGAGAAGCTGTGGCTGCCCCATCCCTGGAAGTGCCCAAGGCCAGGCTGGACAGGGCTTGGATCAACCTGGGCTGGTGGAAGGTGTTCCTGCCCATGGCTGGGGGTGGAATGAGATGAGCTTTAAGGTCCCTTCCAACCCAAACCATTCTGTGATTCCACTGAGTGGATATGAAAGCATTCATATTGAGTTCCCATGCTGTGAAGATATGACAAGTTTTACCTATGTAATAGCTTGCCTTTAATTATTTTCTACTTGAGATAGAAATTCTCTCCTTGCTTACCCCTCAACACACACATGCACTTATGTGCACACAAATAGATCTCTATCCTACTAATTCACTGCTCCAACTTCAGCTCTGGTAGAAGCAGAAACTTATGAAGACAAGTTTTCTGGTTTTAAAGTCTGGTTTAGACTTAGGGAGGACAAAAATATCTGCCTTTAAAATTTAAATCTGGCTCTACATTTCAGAAAGATTGTGACAACACAGTTTTAAGAGTGATTTTTATATTGTTTCTGTCAATAGCGTAAGGCAAAGAAGGCTCTTGGAAAATGCCATTAGATGCAAATTAAGCTTCAAAGCATGTTTTAATAGTTCCTGTATTTTTAAGAGACTAGGAACATCATGAAACTGTAAGTGGATTATACTACTTAATATTTGGGAAATGCTGTTGGAACATTCTTTCTTGAGGTTTTCTTTTGTTGTGCATAATTATTGTGTCAATACTGATTTTTCTACACGTTCTTGTCTTTTCTTTCAGGAAGTCAGGGAAATTGTAATTGTGGTTGCTGCATTTTGAAAATGCTGAAATTGTTCCACTTACAAGAATTGGAACCTTAGCTGTTTTTAATTTATCTGAAAAGTGGAGAGAATGTTATTCTAAGACAGAATGCAGTTTTCTTTGCTTGGTGAATGAGTGTGTGACTGGTTTTTAGTGCAGGGAATTTTATTTTTTTCTTGTTGGCAATTTGTTTTTCATAAACCAAGCCTTAAAGGTATGTCATCCAGATGACTCAGCTAAGATCAGGCTGCCTTTCTTGTAAATGATTCTATATGCTTCCAGCTCTTATATTTGACTGGAGAAAGAGCAGGAAATCCTTTTCCTTGTTACTTAGAAAACACTGGATTTGTTTGCAAAAGAGTTCGAATTAAAATTTCACTGGACTTACCAGAACAACTCTAATTTTTTTTATGCTGGATTTTCTTAAAAAAACCTCACAGATATTTTCACTGAAAAAGTGAAATCTGTCCACACTAGGAATTAAGGTTAAAACCAACAATTTTTGTAAGGAAGATTATTTATTTAATACAACCTCTGAATTACACACTTGTGGGAAAAGATGCTATAGCTGCAGCAGGACTTCAGGCAAGCACTCTGAATTTTGAAACACTCTGTAGTTTCAAAAGTGTGATTAATGCAGGGTCTAAACCTTGAACCACCTAAATTGTGATTTTCTATGTCCTCTTGTTACAGTTTTTGCTTGTTTTTCTCTGCTGTTAGTTAAAAAACATCCAACCTTTCAGATAGAAGAAAGACTGTGACTTTCTTAAGATAGAAGAAAGACTATGTGCATGTTTTTGAGCACCTCTAAAGCATACACTGGAAAGTCACAAGAGAAAATATTTGCTGGTCTTTCATTATTATCTACTAGCTACTTTTTAAAGTAAGGTCTGCTTTTGGAAGGTTTGGAGATTGTCATGGGTTGGTTTTGTCATTGGTGAGAGTGGGAGTTTCATACCTTGTGGCATGCATCAGACATGCCGTTTTTGAAATACAAGTTATAGCACAGTTATCCATACTTTCAACAAATACAGCCTGAGGGTTGGCAGTCCTGTGCTTGTGTTTAATGCTTTAATCCAGTACTCATTTTTCGGATTATAATTTTGCAGAAGCTTAAAAACCCATGTCAAACATGAAGGAAGCTTGGAAAGAAGTAACAGCTCTAAGAAATAAAGGACTCTTTGGCTGGAGTCCTTTGAGGTGGATCCAGCATATTTACTCTCCCACTTAAATTAACTTTTTTTCGTAATTATTACCTTGGCTCTGAAGAAGCAATGGAAGGAAACCTGGCAGCCAGAATGGAATATCTGTCTTTTAATTTTCCATTATGTTATTTGTGACAGAGGAATAAATGTGTCATTTAAAATGCAGCTAGATGTGCCACTTTGGGACATGGTTTTGTGGGGGACTTGGCAGTTCTGGGTTAATGGTTTGACTTGATCATCTTAGAGGTCTTTTCCAACCCAAATGATTCTATGATCACACACTTATGGCTTACGAATTCCCTAAGGGAAGAGGAAAAAACTCTAAGTGCTGCTGCCCTAGGTGTGGTGTTTGATATGTTTCATTAATGCTTCTTAAGGACAACAATTGTGCAAAAAGCATCTCAAGGAACCTCAGTGGCAGGTTGGCATCAACTGCATTGGCACTTTAGGGGACTTAGGTAGCTGGCCAAAACTTGCATTTGCAGTTTGTATATCCTTTATAGAAGATGTATAAAAGAATACTAAAACAAAAGATGATAAAAATTCCAAATCCCTTTGCAATAGGATTAAACTACTTTGAAGGAAAGCATGAGTTTCAGCTGTTCTCATGATTAAGATTATTTTGGAATTTTTGAAGGGAGAGATTTTTTCCCCCTTTGTTTTTGCAGCAATCTTAGAGGGAATATGAATATCTCTAAGGCTTGGTTTTGGCAAGCATTTTGCGTATTTCTTTTACAAGTATTTTCTTAGAATGGGTCTCTTAATGTCAATAACATTCTCCTCTTGGCGGTTCCTCATAAGCTTATCAGGGATGAAAGGTGACGAATGCTAAAATTCCATACGCGATACATATTCCAAACTATGTGAGTTCAGTTGTGTTCAGTAAGAAGGAACAGATAGCATCCATGTGTCTTGACTACATCTGGAAATTGTTATCATCATTAATAAACTAATTTTCTTTCTCTGTGTTATGAAGAAAAGAAGAGCAATTAGGCCACCCAGGAGAATCTGTGGCAAACAACATGCATTTTACTTTTGAGGTGAAAAAAAGTACACTGGCAAATGCCTTATACCGTTGAAAAAATGTAAAAAAAACAGCACCAGAAACTGTTGCAGTATTTTGATGTTGTTGTATACAAGATTTTGTGTTTATAGAATTCATTGCACTGCACTGGTTTTAATAGTCTTCTTAAAAGACATTTTGGACTGGGTACAAAACCTATGTAAAAAATAAGTGATAAAAAGTCCCCTTGGATTCAAGGAGAAAGAAGAGCTTTTAGTGGAAGTTTAAGTGCCTCTCCAAGCACTTTATCCATTTGTTTTTGTCTTCTAATGCATGTATTGTTTATTATTTTGCTTCAAAAAAAAGTTGGTCTCATCTGTGCACTTATTCTTGCAGTTCTGGGGTGGAACTAGAAGTGTCCATGGATGTCATGTGTTTCTGAGCACAGGCATAAAGGGAGTTCAAGGTGAAAGCTTTTCTAGAGCAGCTTTAGTTGAGGTCAGAAAGGGATTACTGGAAATAAAGAGCACTGTGCTCATAACTTCTTTCCGCCTCTTCTTTTGCACTTCCTTTCATTCCCTTCCTATTTGTTTCTCTGCAGTTTCTTTGGTATTTCTTTGTTCATACAATTAACATTAACATTATTGTCCTCACAGGAATTTCTTTCAAGACATTTCTTTCAATTTCAATTTATTTCAAGTTTAGCAGGACCTTTAAAATGGAAAGTATTCTGAAAACAGAGTGCTCTGAAGCGCAAGAAAATAAGTTACCATACATAAGCTTGGCCTGGAAACAAGTTTATTATATATAGTAAACTAAAACAAAGTAGAAAAAGATCGAAGGGGAAAAAAAATCTACTTGTCCATTGCTCACAGGTATGCAGTTGAACATTGTTACCTTTAATGTATCATGGGGAATAGGTAGTAAAATCTTATATTCTTTCTTCAGCTCTTCTGTCTCCATGTGAAACCTTATCCACCTATCTTGTGCCAGCCATACTAGTTTTGTATAAATGTTCTGTGTTGCAAAGGGATATTTGAATAGAAAGGGTAATATACTGTTGACACTTCTGTAAAATAAAAAACTAGAGGCATTTTGTTTATGCATAAACAAACTGTCTTACCTCCTTTAAGTTTTGAGTGGACTTTACTCAAGAGCAGAGGCAGTAACCTCTGTGCTTGGTAGCCAGGCTAATGCAGGCAAGCCAAGAGCTTCTGTCACTCTAGTGACATTTATTGTTTTGTGCTGAGAGGGTTTGTTAAGAAATCCTCTGTAATGAAGGATGATACATACCCAAAGCTGCTTTTCTTCACATAGGATTATTTAGGTTGAAAAAGCCCTCCCAGCCCATCCAGTCCACCCTGTCCCTGATGCCCACCTTGTCCCCCAGCCCAGAGCACTGAGTGCCACGGCCAGGCTTTCCTTGGACACCTCCAGGGGTGGGGACTCCACCACTCTCCCGGGCAGCCCCTGCCAAGGCCTGACCACCCTTTCCATGGAGAAATTCCTCCTGATGTCCAACCTGACCCTCCCCGGGCATAGCTTGAGGCCGTTTCCTCTCATCCTGTCCCTTATTCCCTGGGAGCAGAGCCCGAATCCCCCCAGCTCCCCCCTCCTGTCAGGGAGTTGTAGAGAGTGAGAAGGTCCCCCCTGAGCCTCCTTTTCTCCAGGCTGAGCCCCCCCAGCTCCCTCAGCTGCTCCTTGTATGGCTTACATCATCCTTCTACTTCCCAGATATTGTTATAAATCCAGAATATTTAGAAGCCAAGATTTTTTAAATGTTGTCCTTGCTTTCATTGAGCAAGTTAACAGGAATAAACTGCCTGACCTTCTGCCACAGTGCTTTGGGTTCCCCCACTAAAGCACAGCTATTTCCTTCCTTAGAACACTCCAGTCCCATTGTCTTCCTAGGGACTTGAGTGTATGGCTATGAATCAAATTAAGAAAACAAAAGAAATGAACCCTGGGTTTGGTCCTAGTGAAATCATTCTGTTCCTTTGATAAGAAGTAATCTATTTTATTAACAGATTTAGATTTAGTTGGCCACACAGTGCAGCTAACAGGAAACATGGAAACTATACTGCTCTGCATAAATTTAGGTAACTAATAATAGAGTCCTTTAATTTATCTAGAAGTGTACTAGAAATGGCTTTGAAAAATGAATCACTAATTCCATCAGGTCTTTATTAAGGACCATTGTAGTACAGCACTCTGCACCACAGGATGCTACTCTCATTTCTTCTTGAAAAATATGTTGTGTCCTGGGTAATACAGCCACTGTAGTCATAAACAGAAAATTACTGAGAATGTTCAATTATAACCAAGAAATACCACAGGTGAATCTCTCACAGTATAATTAAATCAAGCATTTAATTTGCTTTTAGCTATTTTCTTGCAATGAAGGAAACATCTTTGTTTAGAAGAGAAGGATTTTTCACTTTTTCCATGAAAAGGAATTATTTGATAATGTTCTGTCCAGTTTGAGATTATGTAAAATTTGCAGGAGCAAATTACTTGTTTGAAAGATTTGCACAATAAATATCTAAAATATGTCTGTGCAAATTGAAAGATTCCGATATGCATCATGGAACTAATCAGGAAGAACTTAAATAAAGTCATAATCCTGGTCAGGACTGCATTGAAAAAGTTTTGCTGCTGTTGCCACATTTGGTGGGAATTATGCCCAGTGCAACACAAACTCTACCTAAGGACTACCTCAGAATTGCTGCAAATCCACAGATCTTGTCCCACTTGTCTAGACATGGTGACCACGGCTTACTTGAAGTCTCATTTGTGTGTTGAAGGCTTCACATACAGTTTTAAAATTGGTCATTCTTCCCTTTTGGATGCAAAGAAGGAGCTTTCTGCCTTTCTTTTTAGAGGTTGTAATTTCTTCCTTTCTCCATGTGCCTTACTATATGACAATGAAGAGATTAGAAAAAAGACAAATGATGGGAAAAGAGGGAATTGAAAGAATGAAAGAAAACTAGAGAAAGCATCAAGGAGTAGAAATAGAATAATGTGTAAGATCTTGCTGGTGGTAGAGTGCCATGGGTGGCCCATCATCTCCACCTGAGACACTGAGTTGACAGGCTTGCTTTCTTGGGGGAAAGGGCTGTTGTTTGCTTGCAGGAGCCCAGTGCAAAAATTGCCGGTCCAACTCCCAAAATTGAATATGGCCAAAATTACTCCCAGACAAAATGTGCCAGATTGGCTTCAGCAAGCCCTTTCACCCAGGAAAGAAAGTCTGTACCCTTGGTATCTCAGGTGCAAATGATGGGCTGCCCAGGGCCCTCCAAAGACAGCAAGACCTTCCTGTCCTGAGCCCTTTTGTCTGGGAGTAATCTTCAGCCATATTCAATTTTGGGAGGTGGAATTGTAAGTTCAGCGCTGGATTCCTGAAAGACAACAACATCCCTTCCCCCAGGAAAGAAAGCCTGGAGCCTCAGCGTCTCAGTGAGAGCCCTTTTCCCCTGCAAAGAAAGCCCTTAGCTGTCATAGGACAGAATGCACATATCCCCAGCATTTCAGAGACAGATGATGGGTTGCCAATGCCAGGTATTAACCAGAAAGATCTTCCTTTCCTGGAACTTTTGGCTTGGGGGCAATCCCTAAACATAATAAATTTTGGAGGTGGAATCAAAACTATGGTGGTGGTCTCCTGGAAGAGAATGACGGTTCTTTCCCATGAGAAGGACACCGTGTAACCCCAGTGTATCAGGGAAAGATGATAGGTTGCCCATAGCAGGTACTAACCAGCAAGACCTTTCTGTCCTGACACCTTTGTTCTGGGAACAATCCTTGAATGTATACAATTTTGGACGTGAAACAGACTTTTGGGTGGTGGTCTCCTGAAAGAGAATGACAGTTCTTTTCCATAGGAAATAATGCACTTTGCCCAGCAACGGTGTTCTGGCAGCTTTGTATGAGATCAATCATCGGATGTTTCCTATTTTGAGGTGGGAGTCACATTTGTTTTGTGATGTGGTATCATAGTTCCTCTCTATGTCACGGTAACCATTTTTGGATCCACACTTTTTGGGTGGTCTTGGTGAATTTAATTGCTTTTCCTACTCTACAGTGCTATTGGTTTGAGCTGTTGAACCAGTACAATAGGAATGTAAAAGCCAAGCTGTTGACCATTTTGTCCTGGTCATTTTAGTGTCTGAGCATTTAATGGTAGGGTTTGGTTTTGGATCTTTACTGTGTGAGACTGAAGGATTATGATGGAATGTAGAGCTGTGAAGGAAAGTGCAGGTACCAGGGTGTTTGGCATTGCTCAGTGGGTGCACTTGAAGGTGCAGCCAGCAAAAGTTTGCTCATTTGACACTTTTGCGAGCTGTATTTTGCCAGATGTTTTCGATTTTGTAGCTGGACTCTGCTAGAGGGAAAAAATTGATTAGTACATAGAATTGGGAAGTTCATGTTGCCATTTGAGTGTGGTGCAAATAAGAATTTGCACATGAAAGGGGAAGGTCAGCAAATCCTTTCTGTTCTGATACCTTTCCTTTCAAAATGGTGACTAAACATTTTCATCTTTGGATCTGCAATTCAGGTTGTGGTTTCATGTGTACATGGTGCCATCTGGTGAAACTGTTGAACGGTGACATTGGGGAACGTCCATGAGATGGTGCCGTGGACTTGAAAAAACGTAAATGTATCATGGTTCTCTCCAAACCATGTGAAGATACAAAATTGAAAAAGTCCTCCGCTGCCCTCAAGGACAATGTGCCAACAGAGAAAGATTTTGCTGAATTGACCTTCCATTTGCAAAAATGTATTCATACAACAATCTAGCTGCCTGAAAACTACACACCCAACAATGGTGCACTACACCAAAATCAAGTGACACTCCTCTTCCTCTAGACAGCCTGTAAATTGCACTCCCACTACAGTGCTCTACACAGTCCTTCTCAGCTGGAAGTACCATCACACAATTCCAAGGCTCCCAGAGGCCAAAGTGTCCATCTCCCTCTCGCTCTTCTGTGCAAGCAGCAGAGCTAATTGTGCACACCTCACCAGATATGCAAACGAGCTCAACAATTAGCACCTATTCACCCACCAAAACTTACAAGATATTCAAATTAGCCCACCAATTAACAAACAATCAAACACCAGGCAACGACATACAGAAATTATATAACCCTAATTAGTACCTAATCGTGCAAAATACCTAATCAACTTGGCAAACAACACCCCTAATTAACACCTAATCACACACCAGATGTCATCAGATACGCAAACTATCACTTAATTATGCAAACATAACCAGATATGCAAATTAGTCACACAATTAAAACTGAACTCTACAAAGCAATTAGCACCCAATTACACTCAACAGCAAATAACACCTAAAAAATATAAACCAAGTAACCCAACTACACCATACTGCCACCTACAACACAAATAATAAAAAAGTAATTAATTAATCACACTTAACAGCACCACCTTGTGAAAAAAACAGCAATTGCAACTAAAAAAAATTGCATTCAGTAGTGCCACCTTGTTAACAAAAAAGAAAATTACAACAAAAACATAATTATGCAAAACCAAAATTAAGTATGAAAATGAGCACCATAATTACCACACCAGCCACACTTAGAAACCCTAAGCAACACCCCAAAAAATATGAACCAACAACGAATCACCTGCCCAACCCTAAATGACCAAAACTGACATTACCACACCCTAAACCAGACACACCTACCACAAAACACCCTCCCCAGACCTTTGACCTCAAACTCTCAATACCTGACCCTCTCGACCTCAACCTTTGACCCCTGACCTTTAACTCTGAAGCTTTCCACCCATGACCCCCTGAATTTGACCTTTCACCCCTGACCAGGGTCACACATTAGGGTCACAAGTCAGGGGTAGGGTCACAGGTTAGGGTTACACTTAGGGTCACAGGTTAGGGTTTAGGGTTAGGTTTAGGGGTTAGTGTTTAGGGGTTGGGGGTTAGGGTTTAGGGTTAGGGTTAGGGCTGAGAGAGTGAAAGAGTGTAGAGTCCAAGGGACAACGGG
>NW_020897872.1:0-3069 GCF_003984885.1 Neopelma chrysocephalum
CCTTGGCCTCTCAGTGTGTGGGTTCCTCTCCGGGCAGCTCCCAACATGCTGAGGGCACTGCTGCTCCCCTTCCTGTGCCTCCTGAGTCCTGCCAGCGCTGGGAAGCTGCTGGTGATCCCCATGGAGGGCAGCCACTGGCTCAGCATGAAGGAAGTGCTGGCAGAGCTGAGCAAGAGAGGGCACGAAATTGTGGTTCTGGCACCGGACAGCAGGGTACACATTGACTCCTCGGATGTCTATGACTTGAAAACCTACCCTGTCCCTACCAAGAAGGAAGAGATGGAAGCACTGATGCGCTCATTTGGTCAGAGGTGCTTTAGTGAAGAGCCTTTCCTGGTCAGATTTTTGAATACTCTGAAAGGTTTCCGGAAGAGCGCTGCCATGTTTGAAGCCGCCTGCAGATCCTTGCTGTACAACAAGGAGGTGATGAAATACATCCAAGACAGCAAATTTGACGCCATCTTCACAGATCCCTTCAATCCCTGTGGGCAGATCGTTGCTGTTCACTTCTCCATCCCCAGTGTGTTCTTCATGAGGGGTGTTCCGTGTAACATCGACATCCAGGCTGCTCAGGGCCCGGACCCGCCGTCCTACGTCCCCCGGATGTTATCCCTCTACTCAGACCACATGACGTTCTCCCAGAGAGTGAACAACTTCCTGCTCTTCCTTTCCGAGTCCTTCAGCTGCAGCGTCGCCTTCTCCCCCTTTGAAGACCTGGCCTCGGAGTTCCTGCAGAGGCCGATGACGATGCCGCAGCTTTTAAGTCACGGGTCCATTTACCTGAAGAGACTCGACTTTTCCTTTGACTATCCCATGCCCATAATGCCCAATATGGTTTTCATTGGAGGCATCAACTGCGGAAAAAAGAAAGCGTTGTCTGAGGTCAGTGACGGGCTGGGAGAGGGGGAACAGGGGAAGAGTTCCGGCAGTCACACACCTGTGTGATCCCAGAGTGTTTGACAGGGATCCTACCTCTCTCTCACAGAGGATTTACAAGGGCCTGGAGTGACAGGACGAGGGGGAATGGCTTCCCACTGCCACAGGGCAGGGTTAGGTGGGATATTGGGAAGGAATTCTTCCCTGGGAGGGTGGGGAGGCCCTGGCACAGGTTGCCCAGAGAAGCTGTGGCTGTCCCATCCCTGGAAGTGTCCAAGGCCAGGTTGGACAGGGCTTGGAGCAACCTGGGCTGGTGGAAGGTGTCCCTGCCCATGGCAGGGGGTGGCACTGGATGAGCTTTAAGGTCCCTTCCAACCCAAACCTGGGAATTCTGGGATTCTTTGATTCTACCTCAAGGTATATTTCAGATTAAGACTTCCTGTGTCCACATAAAAAACAGGCACAAGATGTGATCCTACCTCCTTTCTTCGGGTCTGCCCAACACAGGGCTTTTGTTTGGTGAGGGGATCGGGTGCCATACTGTGTTTAATTCCAGCTGAAGTCAGGTACACAAGCACCACCTCAGGCAGGAATTCATGCCAAGATGGCTGCTGGATTATAACAGCCCTTCCAACAATTCTTTGCCTTGTAAGAGGCAGGAGAATATTTCTTCAAGACCATTAGCTGCTTATTTAGTGAGAAAAATAACTCGTGCAAGAGCATCACGTGCTCTTTTACGTACCAGCAGCCTTGTGCTTGAGCCCAAGGCTAATATTTTGTGGTGAAGGTTTTTGTCTGACAACATCTTCCATCACAAACACGAGGCAGCTGAATTTTCAGCTGCATTTTTAGGTTTGGATTGGGGAAAAATGTGGGTGAGTGGTTGCCTGGGAAGCTGTGGTCCATAAAGTCCTTGTTGGAGCTGGTGATGTGTGTTAGCTCCTTGCTGCATGTGATGTATATCCTTGCTTGCTTGTGCTGTAGGTAGAACAGTCTCATGTAAAGCCAGAGATTAAGTGGAAAAGGAGATATAGGAGCAGGCAGATGCTGAATCTGAGCGTCACCCAGGTGTCTCGGCAATAAATCCCTTTGTTTCCCAGAAAGGATAACGTTTTATCTTTGTGAACATGACTACAAAATAAACAGACTCTCCTCTCTTATTCCCCTGAACTTCTTTCACTTGCCACCCTTCCCGGATCCTTAGGGAATGGATTCCTCCTGCCTCTCACCACCCTTCCCTCAGATTCTCAGGCCTTTGTGAACGTGAGTCTTCTTTTACAAGAAAAGAGATTTGCATTTCAGAAGCCGGGCTTGTAAAATCCTCTCCAGAGCCACCCTTCCCTGCCCTCGGGCGTTACTTCACTCCCACTCCACTTGATGCCAGGCTGGAATTGTTTCTTTCTGTTGATCTGCTTTTCCACAGAAGTCCCTTTCAAATTGTCACTTTTGTCAGGGCAGTGCTTTTTCCTATCTGTTCTCTTCATCAGAGCTGCTTAACGGCTCCTGGGGACAAACCCGGGCAGATCCTCTGGGAATGCATCCCACAGGCAAGGCCATGGAGCAACTCCAGCTTAAAATCAGGCTCTGCTCGGGATACAAGGCTCACTCTCAGCTTTTCCAGGGGCTAAAGATCATAGTCTGGCAGCAATAGTTATTGCAGGAATATTGATTCTTCACTCCTGTTCCTTCTGGAAGAAGAAAATGATGGGGAGATTTAGGTGAGGATGAGTAAGAGTTTGTGGTGCACGACAGCATCGATTCAAGGGTTTTCCTTCACTGATCCAACCTTCTGCTGCACTGGATTAATTTGGTACCTGGTGGTGTTCCCGGCCCCAGTGCTGAGCTGGATGTAAATCCCAGAGCTGGATGTAAATCCCAGAGCCTCCTCCTGAGGATTTGCACAGACATTGTGCTCTACAGTGGCATAACTTTAAAATTTTAACCCTAAACTCGGCAAGCATTTCAGAACAGCTGTGAAATGCCTATCAAAAGAAAGGAAAGCAAGACAGCATTTTAATCCCTGCTTTCAGCAAGCCTGGTTACTTCCAAGTGCCAGCACTATTCAAAGGCTTGGGATTTCATTTTGGCGAAGTCTGATTTTATTTTCAACCGAGCATCAGTCAGCACGTGAGATACCGAGCCCAGTTCTGCCCAGCCCGAGTTGATTTGTCTTTAAACGACTCATCAATGCCT
>NW_020897872.1:6069-67189 GCF_003984885.1 Neopelma chrysocephalum
AGAGAACAAATTCAATGGTTGGCTTGGCAGGTCCTGCTCAAAGGTGACAAAGCTTTTACTACAGAAACACAAGAGGCTTATCTGGAGCACCCACCACATTTATCAGATTGCTGAGCTCTGCTGCTGGTTCTGCAGCCTTTTATCACCCGTGATTACAGATTTACCACAGGGCAAACAGCTGAGGGGTCAAAAGTCGGGCTGAGGCACAGATTGCTCCAGAGTGCAGAGTGGGCGCCAGTGCTGCCGGTGGTTCCTTCCTTGGAGGCACTTCCCTGGTTTCTGCAGGAATGGCCTCAGGGCTCAGTGCTCCCCTTCGCTTCACAGTGACACTGGTGGTGCTGCTGTCCCTGCTGGGTTTGGCTGTGGGTGGGAAGCTCCTGGTGGTGCCAGTGGACGGGAGCCACTGGCTCAGCATGAGGGAGGTGCTGGACGGTCTCCGGCAGAAGGGACACGAGGTGGTCGTGGTCGCCCCTGAAGTCAGTTTGTACATCAAGCCATCCAAGAACTTTGTGATGAAGATGTACCCAGTGCCTTTCACGCAGGAAGAGATGGATGAAGATTTCCAAGGATTTACAAAGGACTTGTTTGAAGGGGGCTCTTTCCTGGCGAGAGTCGTTAGGCTTTATCAGCGGTCAAAGAAAACCTCTGCTCTGTTCCTGGCCACCTGCACACACCTGCTCCACAACAGGGAGCTCATCAAGTACCTTGAGGACAGCAAGTTTGATGCCCTCCTTACAGACCCCATTCTCCCCTGCGGGCAGATCCTGGCAGAGCATCTCTCGGTCCCCTCCGTGTATTTCTTGCAGCAAATCCCCTGTGGTTTGGAATATCAAGCCACCCAGTGCCCCAACCCCCCTTCCTACGTCCCCAGGGTCTTTACAGACCACACAGACCACATGACCTTTCTCCAGCGGGTCAAGAATGTGCTCTATGACATCCCCAATTTTTTTCTCTGCGACGCTGTCTTCCAACCGTATGCCAGACTGGCCTCAGAATTCCTGCACCGGGATGTGACCGTGCCGGATCTCCTCCGCCAGGCTTCCATCTGGCTCATGAAGATAGACTTTGTCTTGCACTACCCAAAGCCCTTGATGCCCAACATGATTTTGGTTAGTGGAGTAAACTGTGCTTCCAAGCAGCTCAGCCAGGTGGGTCACGCTCTGGTTTTCCCTGGGGGGTTGGAGTGGCTCCGAGGAGCTGGAGCGCAGGGTGTGTCCGAGTCCTCGGGCTGTGGGCGGGGGCAGGAAGATTTCAGACCGCTTTTGTTCTGCACTGCTGTCAGTGAAGGAATCGCAGGTAGAGGTGGAGGGAGTGCTGTACATGGAATTAGCTCTGGGAAGTGCTGTGCCTCTGCTCCAAGCCACACTGGCACTGGAGGGGTGTCCCAGCACCTGTTGACCTGTTGCAAGACACACTTGGTTTGAGGAGACCTTCACTCATCCTCTGATCCAACTTGACTGATTTCCTCTACATTCCTGTATTTGTTCTTTAAGGGTGGATTCTCTGTGCTTTGAATTGTGAGAGACTCATGAAAAAACACTTCCTCTGCTTTGGAACATCATTTGAGGCCTCTCAGGGAACCTCCTGAGTGTGTCCAGTTAGGTCAGGATGGTCCTTCCTCTGCCTTGCTGAGTTTTGAGTATCTCCTACCTCCCTTATACCAAACACACTTCATCACATCAATTAATTCTGTATCCAGTTCAGATTTTCTGTGTTGCAGCTTTGCCACTGTCAATCTCACATTCAGCTTTTTATTATTTTTTATGGTATTATCCCAAGCCAGCAGCAGAACTTTGCTTTTCCCTTTGCTGGCTTTCATGATGCTGCTATTGCCTCATTTTCCCAACTTGTGGCGTTCTTTTTCCATATCCCAGGGCCAGTGGTGCTCCTTATTTAAAGTATCAACTGGCATAATTAAAATGAAGTATAAGTTGGCGACTTTATTCTTCTAGAATTATTCTTGGGTTTATTTCAGCCTTTTTTTTTTAATGTGTTTTCAAATCTACTTTGTGGTTTGCAGAGTAACTTCTATTTTTAGTAATAACTCTTCCTGCTGAGTTTTTCAGATATTGGCTTTGCCAAGTGGGTGAGATAAGGCTGATTTTTTGGGAAAAGCTGAATCTCACACAGTAAAAATGAAGCATTTTTAAAGAGGATTCAAACTTGGCACTCAAGTCTAGAAAAGATGGAGATGGAATGAAGTGTCCTGCTAAACCTTGTATAAAATCTGGAAAAGCTAAGGGTGGAAGGGGGACTGACAGGGAGTATCTCCCAATATTTGACCTGTGACTAACACTGAAAAGCAAACAAAAAGGAGAATTTTTCCACACCATGCACTCTAAGAACCCCAAGTCAGCCCCTCAAAAGCAGCAGATTATCTATTTTTTGTAGACAAAACCTATGAATTCAAAAAGGATTTGAGTGGTTATAAGAGGTGCAGGCTGACTGCCAGGATTTATAGGCTTACAAGAGGGATAATCATGGATTCCCCTCTCTGGGATATTTGTTGGACCATTCCCAGCTCACAGCCTTGGCACTCAACCCTGCACTTTGGCTTTACTTTCCCCTCTATCTCCTTCCACCCTTGCCTTTGGAACAGGCTGGACTTGTGGACTTCAGCCTCATAATCACGCGAAAGGCTGTTCCTGTGTTGCTCAAAATCCAGTGTCACAACTTCCATGAACTCTTTTTGAACTTTTATGAACTTTCCTAAAACTTTTATGACCTTTTTTTGAAACTGTTACGAGCCTCAAGGGTTTGGGTTGGGTTTTGTTACCTCTTCAGTGGTGTTTTATAGCGTTTTGTTTTAGTGTCTCACAGATGATCCATGTTTGGCTGAACAACTGTGTGTCAAACATGAGATTTGAGGGGCCTGTCTGTAGGGTAAGAGTATGTCTGCAACTCTGAGTTTACTACATGAGTAAGTACTGCCATCTTAAGGTGTATTTAATGCTTTGCCTTGTTAGGTGAGATCCTTTTCCCACAGAAATGTGGGAGTGGACTCACAGGAACTGGAGCTTCGGTTTTTGGCCTTTTAATGTCGTCTCACTTCCAGCTAGAGCCAAAGTTCGGCTTAAGCAGGGTGGGACTGTATGGAATCATGGAATTGCTGAGGTTGGGAAAGACCTCCGAGATCATCCAACCATCAACTCAACACTGCCAAGCCCACCACCAATCCATGTTCCCAGGTGCCACATCCACGCATTTTTGGAACACTTTCAGGGATGGTGACTCCACCATTTCCCTGGGTAGCCCATTCCAATGCTTGGTAACCCTTTCCATGGAGAAATTTTTCCCAGTATCCAGCGTGAACCTCCCTATTGATGTCTGAAACTCCCTCCTCTTTAATGCAGTTTCTTTGGATGTTACAGTCCTTCCTCCTGGCTTGTGAGAATCCCTTTTTTTAATGGGCCACATGGAGAACCTCCTCTCCAATTAAGCATTTTAGGACATAGTATCAGGCTTAGTGTTGGCCTCTGAATGTACTTCCCCCACTCCGGTGCCTTTGGCAAGGGCGGCCAATCCATGAAGCAAAATTCCTACCATTCCTGCCTGCTCCAAGACAGCCCTTCCAGGCATGAAGAAACTGTTCAGAGCTCTCTCTGTTTGGGTGTGCTTGGTTAGGGGAATCTAAAACCATTTGTCTTCTCCATCCAGCTCTTGTTCAGTTGCCATTCCTGCATTTTATTTGGCTTTTGTAACCTTGCCAGCTTTTGGCATCCAGCTTTTCCCTATCCATGAAATATGCCTTAGTGGCAGGTGAGATCTGCTTGGCCAGGCCCTCCTTCCAAGCACAAACTGCTTTTTTTAGGTTTATCTGGAAAGTTTTCCAGTGCCTTTGCCTGTCCCTCCCACCCAAAGCATTGCTTTGTTACGGGGAACTGTTTCATTCCCCCAGGTACAAGTTGGGTTTCCATTGCATCGCTTGCTCCAGCTTCAACCCAGGTTCTCAGGAATAATTAGGCACTTAAATGCCACTCAAATCAACCAGATTTGGGTATCTAAAGAAGTCCTGGGAGTGGACAGCAGGACAGCTGTGTTGTTACACAGGCAAACCTTAAAAACCTCCAGGGTAAAAATCTTTTTCCAAATTTTCAGTCCAAATCTCCCAAACCGTTTGTGACTGATTTTTTTTTTGTTTGTTTGGGGTTTTTTTGGGGTTTTTTTGTTGGGTTTTTTTTTTGTTGTTTTTTTGGTTGGTTGGTTGGTTGGTTTTTTTTGGGTTTTTTTTGGTTTTTTTTGTTTTTTTTTACTGTTACCCAAAAGAGTTTGGCTCAGTTATCAGGAAGAATCCAGGAGGAATTTCTTCCTGGCAAGGGTGGTCAGGCCTTGGCAGGGGCTGCCCAGGGAGATTTGGAGTCCCCATCCCTGGAGGTGTCCAGGGAAGAACTGGCCGTGGCACTGAGTGCTCTGGGCTGGGGGACAAGGGGGGGATCAGACAAAACTTGGACTTGATGACCTTGGAGGGCTTTTCCAACCTCAGTGACTCTGGGATCACTGTTACTCCCCATCAAGTAGCCTGTGATCAAGATCAGGACTCCTAATGTGGGTTTGGGGTTTTTCTGCCTTAGAAGTCATACCCTAGGGAATGCAGAGGCATCTCAAACTGTTCTCCCCTTCTTCTGGTGAGCACAGGAGACAAGTGTGGGCTTCTCTTGGCTCCTACCACAGCCAGGCCTTGATAACTTTTGGCAAAGTACCTGTTATTGTGACCTTTCAAACACATTTGTGCCATAGCGTCTCACCTGTGAACTCTTACAGCCCCTCTTGAGCAAGGACCTCACGTTCTGCTGCATCTTTGCTTTCAAAGAGATGTTTGGCCTCAGGCCACTCATCTATGAACTCTGGTGGCCCCTCTTGAGCAGGAGCTGCACACTGTGCTGTGTCACTGTTTGGATAAAAAGGTATTTGGTTAATAAGTCACCCGAACTCTGGTTGACTGGCACTCTTGGCGTGCCAGCTCCTGCAAACCACGGAGAGCATCCTGTGTGAACTCCAGGCACCTTTCCGAGCAAAGGTCGGAGGTTTAGGTCTTCCTTGTCAATAGTTCACCACAGTTTTTGTAGTACAAGCTCTCTGGAGAAGCTCAGTGGCCATAAAAGTTGGCTCCTGCCTTGAATCTGGCCCAGCCACGTGCAGAGTGACTCACTTGAGACATCCCTGACCCAGCAAAACCACAAGCAACTGCTGCCTCTGCTAATCAAGGGCCCTGCTGATTGTTCTCAATCACTTGAGATAACTTAAATGCATGGAACAGCTTCTTGAGGTGCCTTGATAGCACTTTAATCCATGCTTTTATCAGTGTTCAAACCCTGATCTTGGAACTCCAGTAACCTGTCTCAGCAAACATTTTGTAGGGGTAAACATTAAAGTCCACCCTGATATAAATGAGGTACAACTATTTTCTGCCTTCATATTCTGCTGAAAGGAGTAAGAAGGAGCAGTTGATCTCCTTTCCTGCCCCACAGCAGGGATGTGGAGGCATCAGGTAACCGCTGGGCTGGTTCTTTTCCTTGCTTTCTGGAGCGTGGCAGGAGCTGGGAAGCTCTTGGTGGTGCCTCAGGATGGGAGTCACTGGCTGAGCATGCGCATGGTGCTGGAGAAGCTCTGGGAGAAGGGGCACGAAATCGTGGCCGTGGTTCCTGACGCCGCTTTGCTCCTGAAGAGCCCTCAGTCCTTCACCATCAAAACATACTCCGTGCCCTACACGCAGGAGTTTGTGGACAAATACTACCACGAGCTGGGGGAGAAGAGCTTTGAGTTAACAATCACAGCTCTGCTCAGCAACGTCTCCCAGCTGACCAGCCTGTTCTCCTCTGCCTGTCGGCACCTCTTGTACGACCAAGAGCTGATGAGGTACCTCCAGGACAGCAAGTTCGATGCCATCATGATGGACCCTGTGCTGCCCTGTGGCCCCATCCTTGCTGAGCATCTCTCCCTCCCCTCAGTCTACTTCATGCGTGGCCTCCCGTGCACCTTAGACTACAAGGTTGCCCAGTGTCCCAGCCCTGTGTCCTACGTGCCCAGGACCTTCTCCTCCGCTTCGGATCACATGACATTCCCGGAGCGTGTGAAGAACCTCCTGATTGAGCTCTCAGAGCCTGTGCTTTGCTACCTGTTCTATACAGAGTACAGGAACTTGGCTTCTGAGTTTCTGCAGAGAGATGTAACGATGCAGGAGCTCTTCAGCAAAGCTTCAGTGATGCTGATGAGATACGACTTTGTTTTTGAGTACCCGCGCCCCATAATGCCCAACATGGTCTATGTTGGAGGCATCAACTGTGTGCAGAAGAAGCCACTGTCAAAGGTTGGTCGTTGCTTACCCCAAGGGTGTCATGGCATTTATTGGTGATTATTTAAGATGTGCTGGTTTAAGTGCTCTCTTGGTGTGTTCAGCTGGAGAAGAGGAGGCTGAGGGGAGACCTCACTGCAGTCACATCTTCCTCAAGGGGCAGAGGAGGGGCAGGCCCTGAGCTCTGCTCTGGGGGGACCAGGGACAGCAGCCAGGGAATGGCTGGAGCTGTGTCAGGGCAGGCTCAGGTTGGATCTCAGGCAAAGGTTCTTCCCCCAGAGGCTGGTTGGGCACTGCCCAGGCTCCCCAGGGCAGTGGGCACAGCCCCAAGGCTGCCAGAGCTCCAGCAGGGTTTGGATGATCCTCTGGGGCACAGGGTGATGGGCCTGTGCAGGGCTGAGGGTTGGACTGGATGATCCTTGTGGGTCCCTTCCAGCTCAGCGTATCCTGTGACTCTGTTCTGTAACATTTGTCTTGATCCGGTATGTGATCGAATCCCAGGATGGTCTGGGAGTGGGATTTCAGGCTTTGATAGATGATCACAAGGCTTGCTCTTCAAACACCTGAAGGGTTTCTCTCCAGGAGAGCTTAGGTCAAGTCGCCTGAGCTGTGTAGCTGCCTGTAGGTGTAGCTTAGCTTGTTGTAAGCACATCACCATCATATTGGACACTCAGGGCATGTTCTTTGTCAGAGAAATGACAAAATAATTCAGGGTCATGCAATTTAATATTCCTGACAGTTGTGGAATTAATCACAGGAGATGATTGTACAAAAAAATGGAAATCTGTGGGTATACCCAGGCACTTCTCAGTGCCACAGAGCACGGAGCTGTGTCGGGGGGGTTAGGCTGGATCTCAGGTTCTTCCCTCAGAAGGTGGTGGGCACTGACCAGGCTCCCCAGGGTTTGGTCACAGTCCCAAGGCTGCCAGAGCTCCAGGAGTGTTTGGACAACGCCCTCAGGGACAGGGTGGGATTGTTGGGGTGTCCTGGGCAGGGCCAGCAGTTGGACTGGATGGTCCTTGTGGGTCCTTCCAAATGAGGATATTCTAGGATTCCATGTGTACAAATACCCCAAAACCAGGGGTGTGCAGGGACACAGGGGGAGCTCTGTTACCTCTGGATTTGTGTAAGGTAGCAAATAAGAGGCTGATTGGGAAAAGAAGCCTTCAGGACTGTAACCATCTCCCCTCCCTTGTCTAAATCTCCCTCGTGCTGTGCGGACAGGGAGATGTCAGGGGTTTATCCTTTCAGACCAGGAGTTATTGCTCAGCTTGCGACACCTTTACTACTGTAAACCCAGGACTTTCACTGTGATAATTGCTGTGATAGAGCAACAAATCTGCAGATAAACCTTTACAACCCACTGCATATCAAATCTCTGTCAATCTTTGCTTCTTGGTTACACTCCAAGGGTACAAAGCAATCTAAAGGTCAGGCTTGTTCCTAGTTCTGTGTCCAGTCACTGGAGCGGACCCAAGGCAGGGAGTTGATCATTACCTGGATGTTAGTGATTGCTGGGTCAGTCCCATTCATGACTCTTGCTCAGCCTTTCAGCCCAAGATGCTGTTGGTCCCTCCTCCCTTGGTCCCTCCTCCCTTTGTCACTCCTCCCTGGAGTGTTTGAATCCTCTGATGTCGATCCGAACGTGCAACTTGTGCCCAGTTACTCAGAGCCTTCACCATGCACAGAAGATAAACCCAATATTTACCCACAGTTAAAAATTACCCCAATTTCTCTCTGTTAAAAATTAAACCCCACCTCAGTTAAAATTCAAGTGCAAAGTACCCCCATGGTTCATTCCTCCTCCTGCAGCCGTTTAAAACTCTGTTGGCCGCAAGAGGGAAATGACTCCTTCCAAGCCAGGATTTCATTCTCCCGCCTCCTGGGCTGTGTTTTGCCTGCTCCTGTGGACCTTTGGTGAAGGTGGGAAGCTTTTGGTGGTGCCCATTGACGGCAGCCACTGGCTGAGCATGCGCCCGGTCGTGGAGCGGCTCCGGCAGCGGGGACACGACGTCGTGGTGGTGGCACCGCAGACAAACCTCCGGATCCGCCCATCGGGGCTTTACACCCTGAAAACATACTCTGTGTCTTACACCAGGGAGTATGTGGAGGCAGAATTCCGACAGATGGGCCACAGGAGCTTCACGCCCCAGCCCTTCTTGGAGAAACTCGCGAAAATAGCCAATTTTACCACCATGTTCTTGGATTCCTGCAAACGTCTCCTGGCTGACAGAGAGCTGATCCAGTACCTCGAGGAGAGCAGATTTGATGCTGTTTTCATGGATCCTTTCTTTCCCTGTGGGCAAATAGTGGCTGAGCACCTCTCCCTGCCTTCCGTGTACTTCGTCCGGGGGCTGCCCTGCGGCCTCGACTCCCAGGCCACCCTCTGTCCCAGCCCTCCTTCCTACATCCCCAGGTCTTTCACCCGCCTCACGGACCGCATGAGCTTCCTCCAGCGCCTGGGCAACCTCGTGGCCAGCCTGAGCAGTTCCCTGGCTTGCTCTTTCCTTTATTCTCCCTACGATCCCTTGATCAGGGAGTTCCTGCGGCGGGAGGCGACGGTGCCAGAGCTGTTGAGCCGCGCGGCCCTTTGGCTCCTGAAATACGACTTCGTGTTCGAGTTCCCCCGGCCCCTCATGCCCAACATGGTCCTGGTCGGGGGCATCGGCTGCACTCGGGAAAACAAGTTGTCCCGGGTTAGTTCCCTGCTTTCCCTGCTGCCTGCACTGAGAGTTCTCTCCAGGAGATGGAGCTCCCAGGCAGGAATAAGTGATGCCAGGCGGGAGTGGCTGGGCAAGCACTTGGGCACCTCGGCGTCCAGCCCTGGAGAGATGAGGAGTTACTTTGTAGGACACCTCTATATTCCCAGGCAAAGCTGTACCAAAAAATCGGCTTTTCCTTTTCCCATTTTCCCTATTTCCATTCCCTTTTCCTTCTTCCTGTCTGCGGCTCCCTGACGCGGGGCAGTGGAGGGGCAGCAGCTCTCTGTGAGCAGTGACAGGACCCGAGGGAACAGCTGGAGCTGCCGGGGAGGTGTAGGCTGGGTGTTAGGAGAGGGTTCTGGAAGGCACTGCAACAGGCTCCCCAGGGCACTGGATGGCACTGGAACAGGCTCCAAGGCTGCCAGAGCTCCAGGAGCATTTGGACAACACCCTCAGGAACAGGGTGGGATTGTTGGGGTGTCCCGGGCACGGCCAGGAGTGGGACTGGATGATCCTTGTGGGTCCCTTCCAGCTCAGGATATTGCATGAACTTCAGGATGAAACCCACCCCACCAGTGAAGCAGCCCTTCTGCCACTGTTGTGTGAAATACTCTGGACTGTAAATGTATTTTGTTTGAACTGTGCCAAACTTCCTCAATATCTCCTGCTTTGCATTAAGAAATCTTCCTAATTCTCTTATTTTCCAGTGAGTGTCCACTGCAGGTATTTCATAAAGGTGGTGAGTAGCACCCACTGAGATGAGCAGATGCTCATTAAAAACACTGCTAAAATAACCTGAATATTCCCAAAGCAGGACTGCAAAAGATTTCCTAAGAGTAGTGGCACTTCCGAGCAGAACGTTGGACTGGTGTGACTGATCCCACAGAAAATAAATTGGGTCAAATATGCCTCTAGACAGCCCCAAAACTGTGGTAAAGAGCAGAACTAAGAGAGTCAGTCTTGATTGTCCCTCCCCATGGCAGAGGGTTAGAATGAGATTATCTTTGAAGTCCCTTCCAACCCAAATCATTCCATGGTTATCCCATCAGATCCTGGAGATAAGATTTCACTTGCCAGACTTACATGGACTTTTAGTTCATTTTATTCCACTTCTTTCACTCTGATTCCTGCAACAGTTTCCTTTTGTCTTTCCCTCCCTGGCTTGACCAAATATTTTTCTATGGCAAAGAATTTTTGCTCCAGCCTTCGGCTGTTTTTGTGCTTCATTGGAATCCCTTTGTTCTTGGATTCCAGTGCTGGATCTCTTGGTCCTTCTGTTATTGAAACCAATCAAACCAAATAGATACAAACCTCTGGCAGCACTTCAATATTATCCTACTCAAAGGAAAGACAATAAATCCAGGTACGAGGAGTTCAAGCTGTCAGAACACTTGTCCAAAATTTTAATTCTCTCTTGCAACTCTGGGTCTGAAAAGAAGAACATCAGGTCTAAATCCAGACTTAAAATAAATGTGGAAATGAGCCACCTGGGGAATGGCTGCCAGGAGAAATATGATGGTGATCTATCCAAGGCTTGGAGCAACCTGGTTGAGTGGAAGGTGTCCCTGCCATGGCAGGGAGTGGAATGAGATGGGCTTTGGTTTGGGTGGGAAGGGACCTCATTCTAGGATTCTATGAATTGATCTCCTTAATTGGTCCAGCCTCATTTTTGTGGCACAGACCATGTCTTTGAGCAGACAGGTTTTGCTACACAATTGTTTTCGAGCCAATTTTTCCTCAGGTCCATCGTGAATCCGAGCTCAGGCACCTCCCTGACTTTGTTCACCCACCTGCGCCCATTTCTTTTTCCCCAGGACTCATTTTCCTGCCCACAGCTGGTTTTCCTGATCATAATTTTGTGGTGTTGTGTCACATTTTTGGTTTGTTGTGTCGACTGCTTATTTTATTGCCTTTCCAGGGAGTTTTGTGAGAACACCACAGCACTTCCAGCATCTGACCTGGAAAGGACCTTGACCAAGGGTGTGCTTCCTTTTGGCAGGAATTTGAAGCCATTGTGAATGCCTCTGGAGAACACGGCATCGTTGTCTTCTCGCTGGGCTCCATGGTCTCCGAGATCCCCATGAAGAAAGCCATGGAAATCGCAGATGCCTTGGGAACAGTCCCTCAGACGGTACCATTTCCCTCTTCCCCTTCCAGCAGGGCTGTTTCCAGGCCCTCCCATCCCTCTCCTGCTGAGAACTGACGTGCTGTTGGCTCCTCCTGGCAGGTCTTGTGGCGATACACGGGCCCGACGCCCTCCAACCTGCCCAAGAACGTGAAGCTCGTCAAGTGGCTGCCACAGAACGATCTCCTGGGTAGGTCTGAGAAGCCTCAAAAGGCACCAGGGGGTTTCTGTAGCAATGGATTTATGGAAAAAGTCCTGCCAAAGATGGACTGGTGAATCAGAAGTTTTTAATGTTGTTTAAACATGTGTTAAGATGGCTTTTTGCAGAGTCACTGCTCCTTCTTCCCGACACCCTCTGTAAAGACCCCTTATCTCTCAGGCAGGAGTGTCCTGGGAAGATGTCCTAAGGTGTTCTCATTGGTCTTTTGTTAACCCCTTCCTTATTTGGCTGTTAACTCCCTACCTGATTGGGTTTTTTGTAAGACCCCTCATCTGTGATTGGCCCCCTTTGACCCTCCCAACTTTTACTCTTCCACTCTTCTACTGTTGTAAAACCCCATGAGCATCATCTGTGGGTCACAGGCCTTGCTGGGAGTCACCACCAGCTGACCCTGTCCCTGTGGGTCACAGACCATCCTTGCAGCCTTTGCTGCTGGAGCCAGAGCTTGTCTTTGAGAAAGTGCATCTTCAGAACTGCTGAATTATGGAACAGCTCTGATGGAAAGTGTTCCCAAAACTCCCAGTCCAAAACGGGAGTCTTTATCTCTCACTAACCAGTCTCGACGCCCCAGCTGTGTTTTTGTCATGCCTGCTGGGCTGAAAAGCAAATTTAGGGTCCTCAAGTGTGCGTTTCCAGGCAGGTCTTTGGGCTTTGCAAAGTGGTGAAGTTGTATGTGATGTTGCCAGGAGAGCATCTGTTGGTGAGACAACAGGCTCAGCTGTGGGAGATCTTCGCAACCAGCAAATCAGAGAATCACAGAATATGCTGAGATCCCATCAGGATCATCCAGTCCAGCTCCTGGCCCTGCACAGGACACCTCAACAATCCCCCCATGTGCCCAAGAGCATTGTCCAAACTCAGACAGGCTTGTTGCCACAACCGTTCCCTGGGGAGCCTGGTCAGTGCCTGATCACCCCCTGGGGAAAGAACCTTTTCCTGAGATCCAACCTAACCCTGGTAAAAAAGTAGTTCAATGGCAACATCCACTTTAACCCCTCCTCGCTCTGATTTAATCCTAAAGTCCTTGGAGGATTTTCCAGTGATTACCCCAACCAAGACAGAGCTCTCCAACTCCGGGTTCCTTCAACCCCCTGTTCTCTCCCCTCAGTCCATAAGGAACGGACAGCTCAAAGCTTTTGATTTATACCCCCAACAGCCCAAAGGTCTTGATTTACAGCAACCAGGGCTGTCTTTTGGGCAGGTTTTGTGTTGCTGTGAGTAAGTAACCCCAAGCCTGTGTTTGCCTCCACAGCCCACCCCAAGACTCGAGCCTTCATCACCCACGGGGGCTCCCACGGGGTCTATGAGGGCATTTGCAACGCGGTGCCCATGGTGCTGATGCCCCTGTTTGGAGACCAGATGGACAATGCCAAGAGAGTGGAGTCCAGGGGAGCAGGACTGACCCTGAACATCCTGGAAATGACCTCCCAGGACATCTCCACTGCCCTGAAAGCCGTCATTAATGACAAAAAGTGAGTGACAGGAGCGCGGCCTTCCTGCCGGCACGGCTGTGTGGCACCACCGGGGACTGCCAGGATGCAGGGATGGGAGGATGCAGATTTGGAGGATGCAGGAATTGGAGGATGCAGATTTGGAGGATGCAGGGATGGGATGATGCAGCTTTAGAGGATGCAGGAATTGGAGGATGCAGATTTGGAGGATGCGGGGATGGGATGATGCGGGTTTAGAGGATGCAAGGATTGGAGGATGCAGGGATTGGAGGTTGCAGGTTTGGAGGATGCAGGAATGGGAGGATGCAGGAATGGGAGGATGTAGGGATGGGAGGATGCAGGTTTGGAGGATGCAGGAATAGGAGGATGCAGGTTTGGAGGATGCAAAGATTGGAGGATGCAGGAATGGGAGGATGCGGGGATGGGAGAATGTAGGGATGGGAGGATGCAGGGTTAGAGGATGCAGGGATGGGAGGATGCAGGGATGGGAGGATGCAGAGATTGGAGGATGCAGAGATTGGAGGATGCAGAGATTGGAGGATGCAGGGATGGGAGAATGCAGAGATTGGAGGATGCAGGGATTGGAGGATTCAGGTTTAGAGGATGAAGGTTGGGAGGATGCAGGGATTGCAGGATGCAGGTTTAGAGGATGCAGGGATGGGAGGATGCAGAGATTGGAGGATGCAGGGATGGGAGGATGCAGAGATTGGAGGATGCAGAGATTGGAGGATGCAGAGATTGGAGGATGCAGAGATTGGAGGATTCAGGTTTAGAGGATGAAGGTTTGGAGGATTCAGGGATCAGAGGATGCAGGGATCAGAGAAGATGTGGTATAAATGCAGTGGAATAAGTCAATTTGACCAAAATGTCACCTCCTAAACCCAAATTTCCCAGGCAAAGGGGGCTTGGACACAACGTGGCAGGAAAGGCAATAGGTGAAGAGAGAGGTGGCAAACAGGTTTTATTCCCCAACCCAGTGGTGACACAAGTCAGGGGAGAGCCTGGAAAGGTGGAATGGTTGATTTTCTTTGCATGAGGCTTGCCCAGAGGTGCTGGAGGCAAGTGGTGGTG
Organism: Neopelma chrysocephalum; assembly: GCF_003984885.1. Classification (NCBI taxonomy): domain Eukaryota; kingdom Metazoa; phylum Chordata; class Aves; order Passeriformes; family Pipridae; genus Neopelma; species Neopelma chrysocephalum. Next base: position 19,931 of record NW_020897872.1, read on the forward strand.
CCCTGGAGTATTCCAGAGGCTCTATTCCTTTAGGAACTCTGCTTTCCAGCTGGCAGGGTTCACCAAACAGAGCTGTTACCACTCATTTATTTTACAGATGAGTTTTCTCACTCTTTTTTCCCTCCCTGGAGTTCCTCAGGAGCTGTGTGAGCACAGAGAGCTGCAGGCTGGGCAATTCCAGCACAGAGCAGGAGGAACATGCAGGGATGCACTGGGGAAGGGCAGGGAAGATCCCAGGATTGCAGTCAGCATGGCCAGGGAGTTTTAAGGCATCACAGAGGAAAGGAGCTTGAAGACATAAGAGCTCTTCCCTCCTCCCATTCCCAGTTTCTTAGTCCTTGGTATCCTCTCCTCCGTCATGTTGCTGAGAAATAGCACCTTACTGACAGTGCTTCCTAACCACTGTTCTGACAGCAATAATAATGATAATATAATGATAATAATAGAATCATAGAATCATAGAATAGGTTGGGTTGGAAAAGACCTCCAAGATCATCAAGTCCAACCCCTGATCCAACTCCAATTACTATATCATGGCACTAAGGGCCACATCCAATCTCTTTTTAAAAACCTCCAGGGATGGTGAATCCACCACCTCTCTGGGTAGGCCGTTCCAATGCCTGAAAATATAATAATATTATAATATAATAATATAATAATTATAATAATATAATGGTAATACCAATAATTATGATGATGCAGCAGCTTGATCTTGAAAAGCTGGATAGCTTTTCTACCTCAGTCTGCCATTTCAGCCAGAGACCTTCACCCCAGAGGTTTTGCTGAGAGTTCAGACTAAGCTTTTCCTTGTTTTCTGATACCTTTCCCTCTTTATTTGGCATTGAAAACAGCACTATCTGGGCCTGTAACTTTGCCATCCTCCTCTTCAAGGGGTGGGAATGGGGAGGGAAACACCATCAGAGGAGCCCCCAGGGGCCATCAGACAACTGAATCTGCACATCCTCATTTTGGGGGGGCTCAGTCTCAGAAGCACAAGTCCAGTGGAGTCCAGAGAAGCTGTAGCTTCTCTATCCCTGGAAGTGTCCAAGGCCAGGTTGGACAGGGCTTGGAGCAACCTGGGCTGGTGGGAGGTGTCCCTGCCCATGGCAGGGGGTGGCACTGGATGAGCTTTGTGTTCCTTTCCAACCCAAACCATTCCGTGACTGAAAACTTCCCCTGGCAGGTACAAGGAGAACATCCAGCGCCTCTCAGACCTTCACCTGGACAGGCCCATCCACCCCCTGGACCTGGCTGTGCACTGGGTGGAGTTTGTGATGAGGCACAAAGGGGCCCCACACCTCAGGCCTGCTGCCCACGACCTCAACTGGGTGCAGTACCACTCCCTGGATGTCCTGGCCTTCCTCCTGGTCGTGCTGCTCCTCTCCCTCTTCATCTCCTTCAAGTGCTGCCTGTGCTGCTGCCGCAGGTGCTGTGGCAAGAAGGGAAGGACAAAGAAAGCAGCCAAATCCAAGACCCACTAGCAGGTGACTCCGAGTCCCACCAGCGGGTGACACCCGTGGTGGGAGATAAATCCTCTGCTCTGGACCCCAAGGATCAGAGAACAGCTCAGATTTCACTGCAATAAACACTGATTTTCAGTCCAGCAATAATAGGGATCCTTTAAAATAGCACCACAAGAGGGGTTGTTGCACTGAGATAATTTTTTGCCTTTAATTAAGAATCTGTTGTTTCAAAATACCTTGTGGGGAAATTGCTTTTCATGCTCAGACACTTCAGGGCCGAGTGGGAAATCCAAGGCTCCTGGTTTCCACCTCTTGGTGTACAGAGGCCTCAGAGGGACTTTTTGTTTTCACCTCTCCATGCAACAGGGATATACAGGGATTTTGGAAGTCTTCCAGGGTTTTAGGAGAAATATCTAGTGTCAGGTTTATCAAACACTCTGAGATCTTTTGTGTTGTAGAAGAGGCAAATGTTATGCACTGATAATGGAAACTAAGCTTCCAATGGGGCTGGGAATATCCTGAACAAAACCAAGGGGTTTGGCAGGGAAGCTGCTGGAAAACCACTGTGTTTCCCCCCAGCTTCCTCCTGCTCAGTGCTGTGACTGGAGCTCACCTGTTTGGTGATGAGACCTTTGTAAGCATCAGTTATAAACCCCAACTGATTGATTCCTGGGGAGTGATGCTCAGGTAAAAACCCAAACCCCAGCCCTATAAATAAACCCCAAATACTAAAAATAACGACTCTGGTGTTTTCTGCCTTGAGAGAGAGGGGGGTGGACACTTTGATCAGGGAGAAAGAGCTGGAGAAGGGAAGGATTGAAGCCACTTTGATCCACAAGCTCTCCTTGTCAGCATTCCCGTGTCACTTGCTGAGAGGTGACATCCTGAGGCTGCCACAGTTCCCAGGTTCATATCGAGGGCTCCAAACTGGGCTGTCCCAGTCCAGGTGTCCTGGTGCTGCTGTTTGAAAAAGCAGGAACTTGGAGGAAGCTGTGAAGTTCAAGCCAGTGCATCCTCAGCCTGTCTCCCGAATCTCAGGGCCCCCCATGGCACCCCCAGCCTGTCCAGGGCTTTGCAGGCCTTTCCCTGCCCTCCTCCTTCCTGCAGCAATGAGAGAGCCACTGTCACCCAGCTCTGCTCTGACAGGGCCCTGCAAGTGCTCCTGGCAGCAATTCCCTCCCTATTAAGGGAAGGTTAAAGGTTCCATTGGATCTGATTCCTTAGGATGATAAAAACAAGTCATCGAGCAAATCCCAGATCCCCCCAGCCAGGTCTTGGTGCTCCAAAAGCAGCCTGAACAAAGGGAGCAGATTGTTTTCCCTGGGAATGCTCCCAGCCTGGATTATCTCGGGGAGGGGGGACATGGTCCCTGCTTTGCTGGGGCAGATCCAAGCAAGCTGTGACTGTTCCCAAACGTGCCTTTCCCTGCCCTCCTCCTTCCTGCAGCAAAAAGAAGGAAACCCTTTTTTGGGCTGTGAGGGCTGAGCTGCTTTTCAAGTGCAGTTCCTGCAGCTCCACACGTTCCTCAAGTGCCAGCTCCAGGTGTCCCCTGTCCTGGCTGGAGCCCGGGGACAGCAGTGCCCCTGGAAAAGAGACCTTTTGGAGCCGGCACAGCCCCACCCGTGGTGGGTTCAGTCCCCTCTGAGCTTCCAGCAGCTGTTGGATGCAGAACAAAACCACTTTGGGATGTCCTTGAGGAGAAGTTCTGAGTTCCCTCGGGAGCAATCTGGTGACTTTTTCTGCAGGGACAAGGGGAAACCCTTTGATGTCAGGTCAGATGACCAGAATAAGGAGAAAAAAAAAATACAAAAATATCACAATTGCAGCTCGAAACCTCTCACTGAGGGGAAGAAGAGCTGAGAGTAAAAAAGAATCAAAATGCCCATCCCCTGATTTCTTTGATTTCGGAAAGATCTTAAAAAAAAAAGATTTAAGGCTTTTTGCCAAAGCGAAACTGCTGCAGAAAGTGGGTATCCTCCTCCTCTTCCTCTCCTTTTTGCCCTTCACTCTCCTTAGCCTCGACTACTTTGTCCTCCTGCTCTTTATTTTCCCTTGGAGAAAGGATATGCAGGGCCAGGACTGGAGTGTCCAGCAGAGGCCACTCTGGGATCACCGAGAGAAATCCAGGAAAAGGCCCCCCCTTCCTACCAAACCAGCCCAGGTGGGTGGGACAGCGACTTGTTTGTCCACCTGTGCTCCAGGAATACGGAGCCTGCAGCAAGGAGATGATTTTCAGAAGGAATTAGGAGCCAAAGCTCTTTGGAGCAACGGCTTTGGTGCAGAGGAAGGAGCTGGAGGGGCTGCAGCATCGCCAGTGGTTCTCCCAAACTTTCCCAAGGGAAGGGTCAATCGGGGACAATGTCCCCTCTTATTGCCCCTTAACTGGATCCTTGACCAGGGCAGAGCCTCCAGCCCAGCTCCCCTTCCCAGGAGATGGAGAACTCCACATCTCAGCCCGTTTGGAAGGCTCAGAGCTGGGGCTGGGGCACCTCCCGGGAGGGGAAACTGAGGCAGGACCAACCCTCACTCCCCTCCCCGAGTTCCCCAGAGCCCCAGGCTAAGCTTTTCCAGCAAACCCTTCAAATCTTTGGGAAAAGAAGCATCCAAAATCCCTTGGGGGTACAAACACCTCCCACTCAGCATCACTGAGCACCCACATAACCCCCTCCAGAGCTGGTGCTTTCTGCTCCCACCCGGGGACTTTTTTGTAGTGTTGATTTTATTTTTCCCTGGATTTTAACATCCAGTAAGACTGGGGGGAAAAAAAAGCAGTGGAGACAGTGCTGCTCCCAGCTTTTCTAGTGCCCCTCAGCCCCACCCCAGCTGCACAACACGGCCAAGAGGCTCTTTGGTTTGGGATGGGGTGTCCTGGGGGACACAGCGGCCCTGGCTCCCAGGGCAGGATGCACTTGGCACCTTTCCCTGCTTCCCACCAGCCAGACCACGGGAAATGACAGGAATTGCTGACATTTTTCTGCAGCCACAGGGTTTCTGCAGCCTCACCCCTCAAGGGCAGTAGGGAGGCTTTTCCATTGCCGTGGGAGCTCTGGGCAGCTCTGAGGCTCCTCCACCTCCCCAGTGTGGGGGTCCACGGAGACCCCTGGCCCACAGGGACACCCCAGGGTGCTCCAAGCCCTGTCCAGCCTGGCCTTGGACACTTCCAGGGATGGAGCAGCCACAGTTTCTCTGGGCAACCTGTGCCAGGGCCTCCCCACCCTCCCAGGGAAGGATTCCTTCCCAATATCCATCTAAACGTACACTCTGGCAGCTTAAAGCCATTCTCCCTTATGTTCCTCAGAGCTGCACTTAATTCATTAATTAATTACATTTATCACCTCTCTTTTGGGTGGCTTTCTACAAAGTAAATCCTTCCTGCTGCTGGTACCCAGTGACACCAGTCTGGGGGGGGAGGGGGGTTCCTGGGAGCTCCCAAACTCCCTTCCAGCCTCATTCCCCACTGTGGGAAAGCACTGGGAGCACGAGATGAGCAGCTGTGGTTGTGCATCCCGCTTCCCAGAGGGGCGTGGATGAGGGGAAGCCTCATTTAATGAAAACCACTGAAAGCCACCCCAAAGCCACCTGACTCCACACAGAAGAAGTTGGTTTGGGATTACAGAGCCTTGTTCTCCCGGAGAGCCTGGGGAGCTGTTCAGGGGGAATTCTGGGGGGGCCACACCACACAGCCCCCTGTGGGAAGCAGTCCAAGCCCTGGAGTTATCCCTGCAGCATCCCAGGGAGTGAGCCTGGCACTGGAGATGTCCCATCCCACGGCAGCACTGCCTGAGGGTGACAGGGAGCTGGCACCAGCACAGCCAGCCCCTTTCAGCTGGAGCAGGACCACAGCTCTCCAACTGTCCCCTGCAGGGTGGTTTGAGGAGGTACTTATGGGTGAGTGTGATGAATCCAGGGCAGAAGGGATTGCCAGAAGGAATCAGGGACAAAACCCAGGACAGTCTCTTCCTCCATGGGAGGAATGTGCTCAGCTGAGCCTGGAGAGGAGCAAAGAGCTCCAGCTTTAGGCTTTAAAGCCCAGGGAAACCTATGGAATTGTTAAGATTGGAAAAGCTCTCCAAGATCGACCATTAACCCACCACCACCGTGTTCAGCATTAAACCATGTCCCCAGTACCATTTCCAGGGATGCGACTCCACCTCCGCCCTGGGCAGCCCCTTCCAGTGCCTGACCACCCTTCCAGTGAGGAAATTTTCCCTGATATCCAACCTGGACCTTCCCTGGTGCAACTTGAGGCCGTTTCCTCTCATCCTGTCCCTTGTTCCCTTGGGGCAGAGCCCGACCCTCCCCAGCTCTCCCCTCCTGTCAGGGAGAAGGTCTCACCTCCCTCTAAAGGCCACTGTCACCCAATTCTGCTCTGACAGGGCCCTGCAAGTGCTCCTGGCAGCAATTCCCTCCCTATTACGGGAAGGTTAAAGGTTCCATTGGATCTGATTCCTTAGGATGAGAAAAGAAATCATCAAGCAAATCCCAGATCCCCCCCAGCCAGGTCTTGGTGCTCCAAAAGCAGCCTGAACAAAGGGAGCAGATTGTTTTCCCTGGGAATGCTCCCAGCCTGGATTATCTCAGGGAGGGGAGACATGGACCCTGCTTTGCTGGGGCAGATCCAAGCAAGCTGTGACTGTTCCCAAACATCCCTCTCCAGGTCCTTGTCCCAAACTGCATCCCAGTTTGTCCCTTTGTGCCGGATGAGGCCACACAGCTGGAAGTTTTAATTGCTGCTCAGTGGGGGGTAATCAGAGCAGGGCAGGATTATTCCCAACTCCTTGATGGGGTGGGGAGGTGATTTCAGCAAGGCAGGAGGAGTATGGGATGATTCAGGGATGGGCAGTGGAAGGAAGGGGAAACCACAACCAGTGTCACTCCCAGCATGGAGTGAGGCTGTTACTTCCCTGTTATTCTTTGGGATGCTGTAGGGCTCGTGCCTCCTGTGGGGTCAGGAATCCATCAACCATCACTTCCTCACCTTTGGCAAGCTGAAGCCACAGCCAGAGTCCCACATATTTCACTTCCATGGCTTGGGATCTGACCTCCATTGGAAGCAGGAGCACCACAACTGCCTTGGCCAGACACAGGGATGTTCCCTCCAATCAGGAAAAAATCTCTGTGCCAAAACAATCAGGAATTTTCTTACCCAGAGCTCGACCAAAAGCAGCAGCCTGGGGAGGTGAGATGGGTTCCAGTAACTTTCCCCTGGAGAGGGAGGGAAGGAGAAGGAATTGAGTGGAAAACCCACCAAATGACTCCCAGGTATCCAGGCTGCTTTGGGATGAAGAGACACCAGCAGATGACATCTAACTGGGAGCACTGGAATAGTAACAGCTTTAATTGAAATATTCTTTTTCCAAAAGTCTTTTTTCTTAAAAAAAAAAAAACAAACCAAAAAAACCCCAAAAGGAACATTAAACAACAGGCACAACAAGCAGGCACTGAACAAGGGGGGGGGGATGCAAAGCCCAGAGAGATCATTTGGAGAAGGGCCTGAAGGAAAAGGCATCCCAAGGACATATTCCCAGTCCCAGCAGGTGAGGAAGGATTGGATTTCAGGCCGAGGACAGGGAGAAATTAATGGAGTTGTCACCCCACAGGTCCCAAAACATGCTGGCTGTGATGCCATGGGACTGGGGAGGGCACAGGGTGTGGATGACCTGAGCACAAAGTGGTTTAGGCAGCTGCTGAAATGTTCAGGAGGGAATTTGCAGAACCTGAGGTAGAGAGAAAAACCAAGGAGGGGGGGGGGAAATGAACTGCTGGAATTATCCAGGGACATCCCTGAATCTCAGGAGGCCCAAACTCCTGCCCTGCCCTGCTGCTGACACCCTTCCCATCACAGGGCCTGCCCAGGAGAAGGAGAAAGCCAAGACTGGGGGAAACTCCCAGGAGAAAGGCATCCATCCCTCTGCCTGCACAGGGAGGTATCCTCACTCCAACAGGGATTTCTGCTCCTGCAGGGGAAAATGTGCTCTTAGGGTGCCTCAGGGAGAGAGAAGGGGGTCTGGCTGCTCAAATCCCATTGAGTTGCACAGGAAACTCCTCCAAGAGTTTCTCCACAAACCCTGGGAGAAACTTCAGGTGCTATTTCACTCACTTGTGGGGTCCACGGAGTGATCATGGATGTGATCCTGGGAAGAGGAAAGGAGACCATTCCCTTTGCCAGCACCATCCCATTCCTTCTCTCTTTTCTAATTAACCTTTCTGTTGTAGCAGCTTTTCCCTAAAAAAAGAGACTTTGCCCTTAAAATAAGCTTTCTGTGCCAAAATGTTTCCCTACCACGTGAAATATCTGAAAGCTGGGAGCAGGAGGAGGAGGGAAGGTCATTCCAAAAGCTTGGATATAAAAGGAACAGGGAGAAAAATCCGGGCACTCAGTGCCACAAATCCTGAGCTCGTTGGCACCAGGTTCAGAGCAAAGATTATTTCCAACTGGACTCAAGGAGCCTTGAAGCCCTCTGAAATAATGGCAAGGAGTGTTAAAATCCCTGGAACATCTCCAGTGAGCTCAGATTTCAAATTAGGAGAAAAATTCTCTCTTTTCCCTCTTTTTTTTTTTTTTTTGGATGGCAGCAATTCCCTCCCCTTTCCTGGCCTCTTCCCCCCAGTTTGGTGCCAGGGGAGGGTGATCCCCTCTCAGCATCCTCCTGGTCCATCTCCCAAGGAGGTCTCTGGCAAATCCCAAACCTCCAGCTTCTTCCAGAGGTGTCCTGCAGCACCTGGGTGGGATGAAGCTGGAAGGGGCAGCATCTCCCTGTCCACAGAGGAGCAAACACCCAGTCTGCAGACACATGAAAACAACCCAAAAAACAGCCAAAGGGCTCACAGGGCCTGGCAATAAAACTGAAAAAAAAAGGTCTTTTTTGGTGCAAGGTGCTTGGTGGGTCGAGGACATCCCAGATTTGAGGATATTCCAAGTTCATCCAGTGCTTTAGTCACACCTGGTACCTGCCAAAGCCTGACCATGGTGAGGAAGGGCACTTACTGTGCTTCCCCTTAAAATACATATTTACAGGACTTATCTCAAAAAACAGTTTAAAAGTGGATTCTCCGACCTAAAAAACAGCCACAGCTTCCCCAACCCCCCCCAAAAGTGGTTCCAACTTTTACTGCTCATTACAAAAATTAGACTTTTATTTGGAAATGCCTAAAAAACCCCATCCCTGTTGTGCTCCCTCCCCACCCTGTCACCCCCCCACAGGTTTTTGTTTACTAAGACATCGTTTCAGTGGATGAAAAGCCATCCCCTGCCAGATGAATTCCCACCAAGGAGGGATGTCTCTCCTGCTGATTTCCAGTCCTGGTAGAGAACTTGCAAACTTTGGCCTCTTAAAACCCGGGCAGAGCAACCTCCACTTCTTCTTTTGCAAGTCAACTGCTTAAAAAAAAAGGGGGGACAAAAATCCCAGGGAAGGAGATGTGGAGAGCCAGGGGCTAAATGGCAAAATCCTCATGGTCCTGGGGGCTGAAGGCGGCTGCCCTCAGCATGTCCAAGGAGTTGACGAGGATCAGGGTGCCCGTGAGATGCTTCCAACGTTTGGTGATGGGGTTCTTCATCTTGTCCAGCCCCGTGTGCAGCTCCTGGATGACATCCCGGTAGCTGTCCCCCATCTGGCTGCTCCAGGTGAGCAGGAAGTCGTAGGCTGGCTTCCACATGGCCTGGAGGGATGGGGAAGCAGAGCAGGGTGGGTGGTCAGCAAGCAAAGCCCATCCCTCATCACACCCCACCATCCCAGGACAAGCACGTCCCTGAAAAAACACCCAAATCCCTTGGATCCCCCAAAGGTGCTCTGGAGGTACCTCCAGAGAAACGTGGAATTGTTTGCGCTGGAAAAGACCTTTAAGATCAGCAAGTCCAACGGGGCACTGTGGTCTCATTCCAGAACAAAGGTCCTTTCTGCTGTATCTGACATGGTCCTGTGGAGGATCTGCCCTAGAGCTGGAGGCACCAGGGTGCTGAGGAGCTCGTGCTTGTGCAGAACTGGGCCTAAGTGTCTTGTCCAGCTGGGAATTAAGCCTGAGATTAGCTCAGCTGGTGCTAATAATGCCAAGGTTGTGGGGTCAATCCCTGGATGGGGCCCTTCACAGAAGAGCTGGACTTGAAGCTCCTTGTGGGTCCCTTTCAACTGGGAGTATGAACCTGGTGGACCTGGAAGTGGTGGGTCAGAAATTGGAGCTGATGATCCTAAAGACCTTCTCCAGCTGACGTGATCCTCAGATCTGCCATCCAAGGGGATCCCTGCAGACCAGGACCCACCTCGGTGTCCACCGTGCCCGTCCTGTCCCGGTGCGGGGCCTCGTAGGCGTCCAGCTGCTGCCTGGAGACCTTGGCCAGCTTCTCAGCCAGCTCCCGCCAGCGCTGGGCCACCTCCACGGCCGTGGTCAGCAGCACAAAGTCCTGGATGAGCCTCACCACCAGCCCCTGGCAGTCCATCTTCAGCAGGGCCTGCGGGGGAGCCGCAAGAGGGTCAAGGCCGGGGACTGTGCAGGGAAGTCCCTCCGGACCCATCCCAAAAATCCTCCCACCCCCCTTCCAGCGACAGCTGGTGCAATTAGGCCACCAGGCTGGGCAGCAGAGTAATCCCATTAAGTGGACAAAGCACCCAACCCCTCTTTGACAACATCCCCAGCCTCGTTTTCCAGGCAACCCCCCCCCCCCCCGAGATGTTCAGGCACCGCCATAAGCAGTTTAAAGCATCCCAGGAGCTGAGGAGAACAGATGCTTTTAATCAAGATAATTAATCCAGCAGGGATTAATCCAGCTCCATCCTTCAGACCAGTGGGTAAGGGGCAGCCAGAACATTTTGGGATGGGAGCTGGACATCAGCCTTGTGGGGTGAGACCCAGGTGAAGACCCAAACACTGCGGGACCATCGCTCAGCTTGGGATGTTCTTCCTCTTCTCTGCCTCCTCCTCCTCCTCCTGCAAATGGCTTTGAAGTGGGGAAGAGGAACTGCAGCAGTCCTGGCTTTCCAGGTAGGAATAACTTAGCCAGGAAAAGAAAAGGATGGAGTAGGGTCAGCTCCTGTCTTAAGGCATCAAATCACATTAAAATGCACTCAGAGTGGGATGAAGGGCAGAAGGGGAAAGCCACAGTGTAGCCCTGGAAAGGAAGGGTTTAATGGCAATTAGCAGTGCCAGAGGATGGGATCTGACTGCCAGGATCATCATCCCACTCCCCAGGGCTCCCTCAGCCTCTGCCACAGCCCCTGGACCAACACAGCCCCAGTGGCAACCCCAGGCCTTGGGCAAATCCCACCTTGAACCTCAAGTGACTCCTACAGGAAGCCATGTCTATGTCTATTTTATATTATAAAACCATGGGAATCAAGCAAACAGACCCCAGACTATCCCTGGGGGGACAGTTTGCTGGGTACCCTCATCCACACATCCAGATCCAGAGCTGTGGCACCACTGGACTCGGGCTGGTGGCTCCAGGATGGGGGAACGCCAAGAGGTCCCTCACTCCAGTAAAGGCAAAGCACCAACTGAGGGATGCAGGGAACAGCCCCCCAAGGGATGCTGAGCACCCAAGGAATCAAGGAACAGCACTGGGAACATCACCCACACCTCCCCAGCAGCACAGGGAAGGCTATTCCAGAAACTGTGGATGTGGGGGTTCGCCACAGGGCCAGAATCCACCTGCCTCCCACCACAGTGGGTCTTGACATCTCCTCCCAACACGGGGGTCTGGCAAACCCCACCTGGTTGGGCTCTGGGGCAAGGAAGGGTTAAATCCTCCCCCAGGCAGTTTCACAGGGTCAGCTGGGGGAAGATGGGAACACCTGAAACCACTCCAGCAATTTGCAAAGCAAATGCACCCTTGATTTTCCCCTTCTCCGTCCCCAGCTCAAAGCTGAGCTGGATTCTCAGCACAGCTGCTCCTCCAAAGTGCTGACACTGGTTTCCTGCAGGAGCAAGTGAAGCAATAAACCCCCTGGTTAAACAAGCCAGGAAAATCCTTTGAAAAGAACATTCATTTTGCTTTTCAAAAGACGTTAAGAAGCATTTAGATCCCACACCTGTGCCATAGCCCAGCTCCTCTCCTACCTTACCACACCGCCCATGGATCCACCAGGGGCAGGATCCTGATGGTCCCAAGGAAGGGGCAGATTTAGCATCCTCCAGCCTGCCTTCAGAGGTGGCTTGATGCCATGCCAACTCCAGCAGCAGCTGGTATTTTGGGAAGCAGGTTCCACGAGCTGCTCTCAGGTCTTGCTCAAGGCCAAGCAGGTCAGAGGCAGCAGGAGAGGCCGCCTGGAGCGGGTTAAGAAGGATAGAGCTGGAGGACATGGATTCTCCTGCTCCTTCTGCTGCTCCAGAAACAAATCCAACAAAAACATGGGCAGGGACACCTTCCACCAGCCCAGGTTCCTCCAAGCCCCATCCAACCTGGCCTTGGACACTTCCAGGAATCCAGGGGCAGCCACAGCTTCTCTGGGCAATCTGTGCCAGGGCCTCCCCACCCTCCCAGGGAGAAATTCCTTCCCAATATCTAAAGCCAAAAGAGCTCCCTGTGGTTGCACTGATGGGACCCTCTCCAAGCAAACAAAACAGCAGCAAGGACAGCACCTAATCAAGAACTGTGATTAATTTCTCAAAGGAACAACTTTGGAAGAGATGGATCACGACTCTGAAACCTCCCGATGGCCAAAGCCCCACCCCCTTCCCGAGCTTTGTCCTGGCAGCTCAACACCCAGATTCCATGGGATGGGGACACCACCAAAGCCAGGTGGGAATGGGTGCAAGGAGGACACCAAGGTCGGAGCCAGAGGGGGAATATTAGTGGGAACAGCAGCACACTGGGATGAGCTCAACAGACTTAATCCTCCAGCAGGCACTTCTGGGATTACACTGCAAGTTTTTCCGTCTTCCTTTTGGGATTACACTGCAGTCTTTTCCATCCACCTCCCTCACCCTGGACAAGCCTCCAGGGGTAGCTGGGCCCATCCACCCCATGCCCGGGTGTGACCTGGGCTGTGCCTTCCCAGATATTTATTCCCCTTGGAGGATCTGGCTCCACCAGCCCAGCAGCAAAGAGGGTGTTTGATATTCCAACACAGGTTCAAAGCAGGAGCACCTCAACTTCAAAGGCATCCAGAGGAGGCTGAATTCACAGCCCAGCTTTGAAATGCACAATCCCATTTCCTAACGAAGGAAAGCAGCAGCTGCAGGAAAACAGCTCCCACCTGGGACCTCCACAAACACAGGGAAAGGCCCCGTGTCCCCAGGAGCTCCTGAGCCAGGGTGAGAGGACGCTCCTGTCTCCATTGTCTGCTCCAGGATACAGGGGAGGTTTTGACCCAAGCAAGTCGGCTCTGCTCCCCCAAATAACCCTTGTTTAGGGATTAAACACCTCTTCTGCTCCCATTTTTGGCTGTCAGCACCTCCAAAATCACGTCACGCACTTAAAATACCTCACTACACACTCTCAGTCTTAAATACTCATTTTTTTTACCTAATACAGTCATGCACTGGCTCCATGGGGCAATTCCCTTGGGTGTGATGCCCAGCTGGGTCTCAGTGTGCTGAAGGCATCCCTTCTGACATGACACCAAGTGCCATCAGCCACATTCCCAGGTGGCTTGGAGGTCTCATCAGTGCAACCACGGGCGGCTTTTTTGGGTTTAAATATTGGGAAGGAATCATTCCCTGGGAGGGTGGGGAGGCCCTGGCACAGGTTGCCCACAGAAGCTGCCCCACCCCTGGAAGTGTCCAAGGCCAGGTTGGAGCAACCTGGGCTAGTGGGAGGTGTCCCTGCCCAAGGCAGGGGGTGGCACTGGATGGGCTTTAAGATCCCTCCCAACCCAACCCATTCTGGGATTCCATGATTGCTTCGGGATGGAGGAGCAAGAGGGGCCCAACACCAGCCACCCTGGGAGTGGCAGCACAAGGTCCAAGGCCTGAACACTCTGATCTGCAGGACTTTAGGGATTTGTGGAGCCCCCCAGCAGCTCTTTGGGGTCTGCACACACCAGGGACTTCTGGCAGAAGAAAGGCAGCACAAGACACCTGCAGTCAGAGCAAACAAAACCACAGGAGGGAGAAGAATCCCAACCTCTTCTCCTGCACAACCTGCACAAAGCAGCCTGGAGAAGAACAAGCTCACAGTTTCCACAGCTCTGTGCTGGGGGCATTCCCAGAAGACCTGTGTTTTTCCCAACAGCCTGTTGGGAAGGATGATGACTGAGAGTCTCCATAGAAACCCTGTATTGAAAAGCTGGAGAGGGGAACTCCTGTGTCCCAGGACAGGTAACCCCACTGTAGCCATGGCCAGGTACCAGTGGCAACAAAATCTTGCCAAATCCATGCCCAGGTGCTGGTTTTTAGCCAAACCATCCGTGCTCTTCCTGCAGGGAGGAGGGAGGGCGAGGTTTCCCTTTCTGCTGTGGTGATTCCCCTCTGAGCAACGTTCCCCCGAGTTACCTTCACACTCTGCTGCTACTGCTCCATTAGAAAAACAGTCATTAAAGGAGATTACTTATTAACTAGTCATCCTGACCAGGCTTTTCCATGCTTGGCTGCTGGTGCAGTAGCTCTGCCACTGGAGTTTTGTGTCCTGAACTCAGAAAAACCTGCTTGGGACTTCTTCCCTCACAGTCCTTTTGAGGGGAGACAACCAACTTGAAGATGACATGGCCAGTTTGGAGCTTAATGCAACCAGTTCTTGCCAGAGAGCAAGAGTCCATTTGTTGCAGATAAAATCAGATTTAAACACAATAAAATACATTACTGCTCCGCTGTCAGCCCTCAAAACATCATTATTTGCTTCTTCCAACAGGCTCAATCTAATTTCTCCCTAAGCCAAGGAGGATTTGAAGGCAGCAAAGGGTTTGGAAGCAGCATCATGTTCCATGAAGAAGGGAGCTCATCCTTTATCAACAGGCTCAGCCTCCCAGAGAACAGGATTAGCCTCAAACAAGGGGAATAAAACCTGCCCTGGGACTCTGCACTCCAGGCATCCCTGTGGGAGCAGGATGTTTTCCTCTCCCTGAGTCAGCAGCTCCCTGAGTATCCAAAGAGCTTTATCTTGCCCTTTGTCTCCCCACCGAGGTCTGGCATGGATTCTCCAGGACCTACACGCTGTCTGGGATCCCTGAAAACAATGGGAGGAGATAAAAGAAACACCTCTGGGTTTGCAAAGGGGTAAAGCAAACGGCACAAAGCTCTTGGAAGCATCTGGCAAGAGCAGCCCAGATTCCATCCCATCATTCACCGAGGTTAAGGATTAAAGGAACAAACCCTCCCTTGGAGGGACCAGGGACACCAAGGCTCCCACGGTGGGAGTTTTCCAATCCTGGATGGTCCCAGAAGGAGATATAACCATGTGATGGCCAGAACAACCCTGCAACAGAAGCAGAGTTGGTGGCATGTCCTGCAAGCTGGAGGTCAAAGCTCAAACGTGCCCCCCACAGGGCCACAGAGCGCTACAGGCACAGGGAACTCTCCGGATGGTACTTCCCTAAGTAACAACAGGTTAACACCTTATCCCTCCTACTCAATCCTCAAATATCCCCCTTCTTACTAAAGGGAGTTTGGGAAGTGAACTCCCTTCATTCAGCTCCTGTCCCACTCATCATTTCATTTTGTTCCTTAATCCACTTGACATTTTAAAGCCCGCGGGTCTCCATAACTCCGTTATTCCGTTTCCGTGGGAGAGCCTGGAAGAGGAGAGAGCTGCAAATCTCCACCGGACATTTCTCCCTCTGTTTTCTTTGGCTCACTTCCCACGAAATGCTAGAGACAATCCCGAAGATGATATTTCCTAAGAGGCTCCCTAATGGCATCCTGGAAATACTTGCAGGCAGCACTTTCCCAAATTCCTTTCAGGGCAAGAAGCAAGTTGTGCATTTCCAACTGCAAATGCCATCCACAGCTGGATATAAAACATTCTGGCTCAGAGGTGCCCTTGGCTAAGCTGCCACTCAAAAAAAAGACTCTCCATCCCTGGAAGTGTCCAAGGCCAGGTTGGACAGGGCTTGGAGCAACCTGGGATAGTGGAAGATGTCCCTGCCCATGGCAGGGGGTGGCACTGGATGATCTTTAAGGTCCCTCCTGATCCAAGCCACTCTATGACAACGAGGGTGAGGTGGGGGGCCCTAAAGGTGCAGGCTGTGGGGACAGTGAGCAGAGCATCCTTGGAGACACCTCTCCCAAAAAACCAGGGTGATTTGGGGGTTCCAAAAGGCACAGGCTGTGGGGATGGTGAGTGGGGCATCCTCCAACCCTGACACCTCTCCCATGAAAACCCTCATCCCTGAAAGTGTTCAAGGCCAGGCTGGACAGGGCTTGGAGCAACCTGGGCTAGTGGGAGGTGTCCTTGCCCATGGCAGGGGGTGGGACCAGATGAGCTTTAAGGTCCCTTTCAACCTGAGCCACCCTGGGATTCTGGAATTCCAAGTACCGACGGCATTTCACTCAGCACGTCCCTCATTATTTCTATGATCCCCCCAAGGCAAGAGCCCACCAGCGGGCTGAACTTCCACCCAGCTGTGCCAAGCAGTCTGCAGAAGACCTTAGAGCCTGGTCTTCAAGGTCTCTTCAAGAGATTGGTCTCTATCTTAATTCAGTCTGAATCAAGACTCCTTCCCCTCCCGCTCGCCTGAATCCCTCTGCACAGCAGGGAACGAACACCCCTCACCACGCCTTGGACTCACCGTCATCAGCTCCTTCTGGAAAGATTTCCTCTCCTTGTTCTCTGTGCTGTTGCAGTCTTCCTTCAGCTTCTCCAGGACGGAGGCCACCCTCTCGGGCTCACTGTCCAACTCAGCCCGGCAGAAGAACGTGAGTGGCAAGTTGGAGTAGCCCAGGGCGTCGGCGAAGGACCTCCAGCTGCTGAGGTTCTCCATCAGCAGAGTCCTCACCGAGGCATAGATGTAGGTCAGGAACTTGCAGGGCCTCAGGATCTGCTCCAGCAACAGGCTGGTGGTGAGATCTGGCCCAGAGAAGTAGCTGGGCTTGACCTTCCCGACCACCAGCACGTTTTTGGTGTGCACGAGGCCAATTTTGCCCTGGTAGTAGCCAATGTACCACTCCTTGGTCCACAGCTGGCCTTTCAACCTGATCTTCTCCTCACTGAGGAGGGCTATGACATCTCCTTTCTTGTACTCCAGCAAATAGTGGTTCTTGCTCTGCCTCACCACCGTCTTCAGCAGCTTGCCGTACTTGAGGCTCAGCACCGGCCGGTCCTGAAAAACCGGATACTTGGCGGTGGCAGCCAGCGGTGACAGGATGATCTTCCCAACCTCATTCTTCTTGAGGAACCGCCTCTGCCCTGTCGGCTTGATGGCACTTTTCGGAGGCGGCTGCGGCGTCTGGACGCAGAATTGGGTCAAAATGGCATCCTGGTCATCCTTGACCTGTATCCTCAGCGTGAAGTCCGAGAGCTCGTTGGGGTCGTGGGAGGCGATGGGGAAGATGAGGCGGCTCACCTTGCCCAGCTTCATCTGGAAACCCCGGACGACCTTGGCTTGTTCGCTGGCCTTCACCTCGTAGTTGGTCATGTTGGAGAACATGCAGAGCTTGAGGTCCTGAGGCCGGGACAGGGCAAACTGGTGCTTCCCCCAGAGCTGGAGGGCGACGGGGGCCGGACTGTGGGATTGCCTGGTGACCTCGTTCACCAGGAGGGTCTTGGGGGCACACTCGTGCCCGAACATGGCCACCACAGTTTTGAAGGAAGGGTGGATGTGTTTGGGGCCATAGACACCCACCGTGATCTTCTTGCTGATGTAATCCCAGACGGTGGAAGGGTACAGGATGTTCTGCCCTTGGGCCACGGCCGCGATGTACATGCAAGGCTCCAGGTTCTCCAGCTGCACCTGGATCGTGTCCCCGTAGGAATAGCTCAACTGCAGGGGTGTGTACGGCCCCTCCTTCATGTCGCTCCGCAGGCACTGCAGCCCCACCAAACTCTTGCTCGTGATGTCGTTCTTGACCTCCGCCGACACCTTCATCTCCAGGATGATGAAGGTTTTCACCTCCATGTTGCTGAGTTTGATCTGCAGGACGGGGCTGATGGTGCTGCACTTGTCGCTGTTGAGCTCCAGCGGCGGATCCAGCATGGCCTTCATGGAGATCTGCTGCGTCTCCCCGGGGCACACGTGGCCCTCGGGCACGTGGATGCTGATGTTGGTGTCTGGCAGCTGAACGGCCCCACCAGAGCTGTCCAGCTTGCACACGATGTTGGTCTCCACCGGCTGCGTCTGACCCCAGCCAGGATTCTGACCGAGCAAATCCAAGTCGTGGCAAGACCGAGCCAGCTTCCTGTGGTTCAGCCACGCTGTCCTAAAGTCCTCCCGGCTCTGGAACTGCTCGGGGGTGGGAGACTTCAAACCACTGAAGAAACCTGACGATGCCGGAGCGTCTGACTTGGCCTGGAGAACAGACAGTTCAGACAAGCTGTAGGAGCGTTTGCTTCTGAAGAAGGGGTTGTCCCTTCTCACAGGCTGGTCCAGATCCAGCCTGTTTGTGGATGGAAACTCATCAAAAATGTTCCCCAGGCTGCTGTTGGCAGCAGAACTGGAGACAGTTGATGCAGGAGCCCCCGTGTCGAAGAGCAGCAAGTCAACGGCGACGCTGGAGTCGGACTCTCTGTCCGAGCCGGGCACCGCGTGCACATTCCCATTCAGGAATGGGTTTGTCTGGACTCCGTTCAGGAAGGGGTTGTTATTGTGGGTTTTCACAGAGTTTCTCTTCACATCAGTCCACTCCCCAAGCAGGTCCAACTCCTTGGCCCCCTCGTCAGGGCTCTCCAGCAGGTTGTCGATCATGCCGCTGTCCGTCAGGGAGGAGTGGCGGTAGTTCACGGGCTGCACGTAGGAGGAGGGGATGTAGCCCATCTCCGTGGTGTTGTGGGCGTACCACCACTCGCCCCCCGACGTGTCCAGGACATAAAGGTGGTCCCCCTTGGAGAACTTCAACGTGGTGAAATTGGTCGGACAGTAATCCTTGATTGCTACGACTTCCTTCGCGTTCCCGAAGGACGTGGGGTTGTCAACCAGCAAGGCACTGGGAGAAGGCACTGCCAAGGCAAGGAGAGAACAGCACTGTGAGGAATCCACAGGGGAGTCACCGCTGACTTGCCACCATTTCTCTCAGGTCACCCACCCGTGCTCCTTTAAGCGGTTACGGTGGTTTTAGAATCACAGAATCACTAAGGTTGGAAAAGCTTCAACACTGAGTCCAACCCTGAACCCAGCACTGCCCGTTCCACCACTAAACTATGTGCCCAAGTGCCATATCTATGTGGGTTTTGAACACTTCCACTCCACTAATTCCCTGGGCAATCTCCCAAGCCTGAAGATATTTTTTCCCTGTAAATTTTTCCCAGAAAACTCCGCTATTTCTGGTACATTCACGTCTCCCTTCCCAAAGGGTTCATGTAAACCCAAGAGAACTTTCAGGACAGCCTAAAAGCCCTCTTGCTTTGCTGTAACCCCTCTCCTGCACATGTGAAACATGTTTCAGTGTAAAAACCAACTAAAGGCACATCATATTCCTAGTTTTTCATGTCGCACCAGCCAAAAAACCCAGCATCTCGCTCCTTTTGAACAGCAGCTGCATTTCAAAGCTCCTCAACAAAAATCAACTCCATTGGTAGCTTTAGATTAGGTATTAGGAATTCTTCACCACGAGGGTGGGGAGGGGCTGGGATGAAATTCCCAGAGAAGCTGTGGCTGCCTCATCCCTGGAAGTGTCCAAGGCCAGGTTGGATGGGGCTTGGAGCAACCTGGGCTAGTGGAAGGTGTCCCTGCCCGTGGCAGGGGGTGGGATGGGATGAGCTGTAAGGTCCCTTCCAACACAAACCATTCCATGATTCTAAAGAAGGTCCCACAGTTTGAACCCTCCCACAATGCTGTCGTGGTCCTGGCAGCATCTCCAGCAACCCAGCAGGAAGTTGTTTTCCCAGGGGATCCCAATTCCATCCAGGCTGGGGCGAGCCTACAGTGTCACCCTATTTCTTGGCTTTGCTCTCACTTTTAGGACCTGTTTCTGTACAAAACACTCAAACAAGCTGCAGATGGTGTTACAACAGTGATTAAATGTGTGTTAGACAGAAAACACTGAGAGCTGGATTTTCCCCAACACAGAGCTGCAAGAGAACTGGGACAGCACCTTCAACACCTTGAGAGCTCTCTGGAGGGAAAAGGGGATTTAAAAAGCACAGAAAGCCCCTAAAATCCTGGAGATGAAGGAATGGGAGTTCAGGCTGCACTTCCCTGCATCCTGCCCCTGGCTGGCAGCGCTTCTGGGACATGGAGGTAACAAGGCAAGGGAAGATACAGCTGAACAAAGAAAAGTCTTCAAATACAGGCTAGAGATGAAAAATTAAGAGCAGCAGAGCGTGGACACATCCTGACCAACTCCTCAGTACCTCCACCAGCAGGCAGGCAAAATCATGAGGGCATTTATCCAGTGTAACACTAGATATAAAGTCTATATTGGAATTATTTTGCCAGCCTGGTAGGTTGGAAGCCACTGTTAACTCAGTCACCTGCAGGACGGGGCATTTTTGGTGTCCCCATCCCTTCGGATCAGCCACGTGGCTGTGTTCCCACGTCCCTGCAGCTGGGGGGTTAACAGGGATGTGCTGAAAGCAGCAAAGCCCTCAGAGAACATGAGTAATTCCTATTTTTGCTCTAAAAACAATCCAATTTGCAGCCGAGCGTTTGATGTTCGGCCCCTCCACGTGCGTGTTTATTTTTAAAGGCCCTCGGTGCGCGACAACTTCCACCTGGAGTTATTCCTTTGGGCTGGGCTCGTGCCAGGGGAACAGCAATTCCCCCCCTCACCACCTTTTATGCTGGGTAAGGCAGATACAGCAGAGAAAAAGCAGTCAAAGAGGGGAAAAAAACGGAGTATTCAAGCAACCAGCTCCGGGGAAGGGGAACAACAAGGGAACAACAAGGCCCCGTAACCACCCTGGTGGTGTCACCAACCCCCCCGAGCTCCGGGGAAAGGGAACACCGAGGCCTTGCTGGTGTCACCAACCCCTCCTGGACACCAGGGTGAGGGGGAACAAGGAGGGGGCCCCTCCCCACCCACCTTTGACGTCGCCCAGGCTGGTTTCGGTGAAGGCCTCGCCGAGGTCGATGAGGGTCCCCTCGGACTTGCACCGCGGGAGACCCCCCGAGTTGGCCGCCCGGATCCTCTGCGCCGCCATCTCCGGCCCCACCAGGCTCTAGGTGGCCATGGCCTCTCCAGGGACCCCCCTGTCACCTCAGGGAACCAGCCTGGGGGAGAGAGACAAACCCCGGCACGTTAGAAAGGCTCCGGGTGCCACCGCGGCGACGACGACCCAGGAACACATCGCTGCGTTCTCCTTAAAACATCACGGAATACAACCTGGATGCTCCACAGCACTGCCTAAAAACCACCAAGGGCTTTGTGTAGCAAGGACAGCCTGGTCTTGCAGGATGCTGCTGCTGGAAACAACCACGTCAAAAGAGCTTTTTAGGGATATGTTGCTTCCAGGATTGTAAATTGGTCCTTCTCCCTGTTTCCCAAGACCTTCCAGGGCACTTGCACATCGCTGTAATACATAATTATAAAGCCACCAGGCACCGGGTGCTGTGGGAGCCCAGAGCAGTGGAGGACCCACAGGACTGGGATTTTTGCCTGTTTAAATGGGTCACCACTCTCTCCCACTGCAGCACTGGGATTTCCTGGGATGGGGATTGGCTCTTCTCGCTTGCTCCCTGCATCCCTCCCTCCCCAGCCAGGGACCAGGCAGAGAAACACCCCTTCTTGCACTGACCACCCCGCTTCACTTGAGGAAAAATAAAAACACAGAGGTTTTTTCCTCCTTTTTTCCTTGCAAAAACACTTCCAGAATCCCTGCAGAAGAGCAGAGAGGAAAACCCCCCACTTCCCACAGGACACGCCGACATTCCGACCACCAACGTTGTGGCTGATGCAAGCGCGGGTAAGACCTTCCCTGACATCATCCCTGTCCTCTGGAACTTGGAGAGGGGCCAGGTGGATCAGGACAATCAGAGAATGCTGGAGCCTCTCTGCCAGCTGAAGGCAAGGCTGGAGCACAGCCTGAGCTGTGTGTTGCTCCTCCAGGGATCTGGCATCATCCCGGTAATTCTGGCACCCAACATCCCTCCATCCTGCTCCCTCAAACTCCAGCCTGGTTGCAAAGCACCAACAGCTCTTAAAAACAGAGTTAGAATTAAAGTTATATCCAAATCCCTGCTTTATGAGGGGATTTTCACCCTCTCTTAACACTATTTTTCCTTTCTCGCCTTCCCATGCAATTTTTGCCTTTCCTCCCTTGAAAATTACACCAACCAGAAAACAACCCCCAACCCCAAATTCTTTAGGTGGGAATAGGCAGCCCCCGAAGGATTCAGTGCCCTTTTCTGGAATGCAGCAAGAGGAAATCTGCAGGGGAGAGCCTGAGCAGGAGATACTTTCTGGTTTGAAATGCTTCCCAAGCCATCCCCAGGGCTGGTATGCCGGGAATGTGGGAGCTGGAAGGGATGCACCAGGCTCCAGCCAGAAAAGGGAAGGGAGAACTGGTGTGCAAACGTTTGCCCTTTGAGGAGAGCCTTGTTTGGGGGCCTGCTGGGAGCAAGGCAAGGGGAGAGGGTTTGGCAGGCAATAAATCCAGAGAAACCAGGCTTTGAGTCAAGACTGAGCTCAGCAGAGCTGGGCCAGGTAAGACAAAGGAATAACCAGTGGGAAGCAAGGAAGGGAGGAAAGATGCTCTCCTTGGCTGGCACAGTTTGCCATCCACCCAGGATATGTTTCTGTGCTGTCCAGCATCAAATTAATGTTATATTGATTATTTTATATTAGTTTTATATTTACATTCATTTTTATTTATGCTAAGTTTATATTATACAATGAATAAATTTTTATATTGAATTTTATATTAATTATTGCAGCCACAGTACTGACAACTCTCACCATCGTATCCCCAAGTCTGGCATTTTCAGGGATGTTCCCTCTCTCTCTATTTATATAACTTCATGCTGAAGACCTCTGACAGATGTGGAGAAACAGCTGGAAAACCCCCCTCTACATCCAATCCTGAAGCCTCAAAAGGCAACAGGAATCTACATAAAAATGAGGGATGATGGAAAGGCATTTCCTCTCCCAAGAGCAGCATCCTGGATGTACTGGATGAAGTGATGCTCACACATAAAGGGATGAGGGTGCCTAAAGGGATGGGGCCCCCCATGGTTGGACTTGGGCTGGGAGCTCTGTTCTGGAGCTGGGGATGGCCCCAAAATGCTTCTGAATGCAGAGGTAGGACAGAAATCCAGGAGACTTTCAAATCCAGAGAATTAAAGGGGATAGTGGGGAGCAGGGTGAGGGGAAACAAGGCTGGAGGAGGCAAGATTTGTTTAGAAATCACTGAGACAATGGGCTGCAAACTCCCCTGAAAGCACTTTAAATTTAGCCTGGGATTAAATATAGCCCAGGAAAAACCCAGCCCCACATGTTTACCCCAAGCCATAAACAGTATCCAAAAGGAACGGTGGCGGGAAGGAAATCAGGGAGCGATCAGAGCAAGGACAGCGGCGGCATCTCCTCAGGCAGCACCAAAAACCTGCTCCTCACACCACTTTTCCCTCCCACAGGGGGAGAGGGAATGCTCCAGGGTAAAATCCAAGCCTTCCAGCCAGGAGGGCCTGCTGTGTGCTCCCCACATCCCAACAAACCCAGCAGGCAGCAGCTGCCTGGAGCAGGGCTCCACCGTGGGGACATGACTCTGTCCAACATCCTAACCAGGCTTTGCTGAGGCTTGGGGAAAGCTTTAGGGGAGCCCTGAGGGGCATGTTCCCATGGGGGCTGGCTGGCACCCCGGGAATCCTCACCAGTTTCCTGGGATGGATGGTGCTGCTTTGGGATTTAACTTTGTATGAGGTGCAGCTGTGAGTGAGGTTTCTGGGATGGGACAGATCTGGCCGTGCTTCATCCAGTCCAGCTCCTGACCCTGCACAGGACCATCCTCAACAATCCCACCCTGTCCCTGAGGGTGTTGTCCAAACATTCCTTGAGCTCTGGCAGCCTTGGGGCCGTGACCAAACCCTGGGGAGCCTGTTCAGTGCCCAACCACCCTCTGGGGGAAGAACCTTTCCCTGAGATCCAACCTGACCCTGCCCTGGCACAGCTCCAGCCATTCCCTGCGATTCCACCAGGTATGGAGCACCAGCAGGTTTGGGCAGGTGTGGGGCTGGTGATGGTGAAGCATCTATTATAATGAATCCAAAAGGTGTTTTTTCTACAGCACTCGAACACATGGAATTCATCTTCCCAGGAGCAGCATTTCCCGGTGTGAACTGGCATGGAAAAGGTTAAAAAGAACTTCTGCAAACTGTCTGGTACAACTTACCCCAGAAAAACGACCACGGGCTTTCCCTTCCTGGCCCCACAGACCTCAGGGAGACCCCCTGGCACAGGGAGAGCCTCGGGCAATGTTCCCTGCTCCATCCAGCTGGTCCTGATGGGATTATGGCACAGACCCACCTCTGCCTGGACAAGGGGCTATAAATCAAGGACGTAACATGGCCATGCTGAGCAGGGCTGGCAGGGAAAAGCAATCCCAGGAAAAATACCCTTAATGGAAGCATTGAAACTCCACGTCCTCGAGCAAAGAAATGCCATAAAACAACAGGAACACCCAAAAGTGCAAACCCCGGCTCAGCTGCTGGCCAAGGGAAGGTCCTCTCCAAGAGGCACTGACCAAAGGTCAGAGAGGATCCCTCTGGAAGCCTCAGTGATGGAAAACTCCTGAGTGCCAAGAATTTGGGCTGATAAGGCCGGGGAGGGCTGACAGGGCTGGGTGGTACCAAGCACAGGCAGGGCTGCAGATGGAGCCAGGCCAGGGCAGCACAGAGACCTGCCACCAGCAAAGCACTGATGCACATCCCTGCCCATCCCACACTTCCCAGCTCTCCCTGGAGCTGCAGGGTGCATCCCACCATGGCACACACACGAATCCACGGGAAGCACCAGGAACAGGAGCCACCACAACACAGGACTGGTGAGCTCTGCCATGACCACTGTCCTGCACCCCTGTTCTCCCTGGGAAATTCATCCAAAAGCCCCTCAAGCCCTAAGCCTGTGGGACCAGCTCAGGAGAAATGTCCCACCCCACCCCTGGCCACAAACTGAAAGGTGGGAAGTGAAGAAAGAGCTCCCAATCAATCACTCCTTATCCTCTTCCCACTCCAGGGCCAAGATCAACTTCAGTCACTTGTTGCTCATGGCTTTTAAATTTGCTTTTTCTTTCTCCAAAGACAAGTTCCTGTGGCCCTCCCACAAACATAGAAGTGTTTTTGGAGGTTTCTTTTCAAAACAGGCCGTTTCTCTTGGATATGAGCAAATTTAAATTCTTGGGAGCTAAAAATCCATCTGACGGAGCCACAGCATGACCCATGCAGAGCACGTTCATCCCACACAAGGAATTCACTGAACTCGTTGCTTTTATCTCACAAAACCTCCAGTAACTCAAAGCATCGTGGAAACAGATGCAGAAAAGACTCCTCCAAGCCCAGGGGACACCCCAGCCCTGAAGGAGCTGCTCAGGGAGTTGTGCCTGGCAGCACCAACACACCGCAACGTGCAAAGGCCTTCAAGAGAACCTCAGAAGAAAGGGCCAAAAGGGGCCAAAATGTCTGCATTTTAGCAACCAGTATAATTCAGGAAGTTGGGTTTGCTCTGCAGATTCTTCACCCTCGAGAGCTTCCTCCTGGCTGTGACCCAGCACAGCCCTGGCCGTGGGGCTGGCAGTGCTCAACGTGCAGGAAATGATGCCACCAGCTCGGGTCTGCCTCCTTCTACCACACTGACACCAACAGATCTTCCAGAACACGTGACAAACACAACACCCTCCGAACTGGGAACGCCCCCAGGGACCCAGCCAGGTCCTCTGCAGCCTCCTGCAAGACTGGGATGGCTTCTGAAGCTGCAGGTGGCCTCGTGCCACTTGTTGTGGTCAGGAACACCTTGCAGCTCATCTCCTTGGGATCCTGCTCTGCTCCAGAAGCCTCGTTGCTGGAGATGGGTGAGGAGGGGCTGGTTGCTGTTGGTTTTTTCCCCCTAGAAGCCTGTCCCAAGCCTTCTGCCAGCAACGCCTCACATCCCAGTGATTCCCGACCTCATCGCCTTTCCCTTATCTCCTCCTCCTGCTCCAGAGCTTGTGTTTGCAAAGCCAAGGCTTTCATCTTTGAAAGAAAAACCCACCCAAGCCATGTGAAGATAAACCACCCCTTAAGACAACACCGAACACGAGCTCTTTGTACCAGAGGGAACACGGCGGTGTGAACCCATGCACGTCCCGGCACACGCCTCTTTAGTCCCTTTTCCAGCCAACAAGAAGGGATTTGTGGGAACACCAGGACCTCCCAGCCCTCCTGCAGCGCTCTCAGGGCTCTGCTTTGGACCCCGTTCCCACCACTGGACCTCATTCCCACCATCCCTGCTCAGGCATCGCAGCGGAGCCCGGCCCGTTCCAGGCTGTCCCCTCCCCTCCTGGCCGAGCCCTATGGAAAAATCCTGCCCTCCAGCTTAAGCTCAGCTCAGCTCCTGAGCCTGGCTCCTGCTGGCAGGCGAGTTCAAGCCATGCACGGCAGGTTTGATGGAGGAGAGGGAGAAGGGAGGGGAAAAAAAAAGTCATTATGGCCCTGGTGTCCGTCACAGCCTTCCTGGTGGGAATGTCACCCCTGTGAGCAGAGCAGGAAGGATGGGAAAGTTTCCTTTTATAGCAAGGACTTTTGGAGCACGAGTCCTGCTGGACATCCATCACCAGGGAGACTCAAATATAGGCCAGCCTTAGGGGTGGGAGGGGAAGAGAGGGCTTTCCCTGCAGGATCTCCAAGCACCCCCTGGATTTGGTCACCCGTGTCCCACACAGTCAGCCCCAAGAAACCACCACAGAGGACAGCAGGACTGGGGCAGGAGGGAGCTCAGGTGTTCCACCAAGACTTATCTACCTCCAACTGTCGTCAGTCAGGAGGACCATTTTAGGGAAAAAACAAGGAATTTTGTCCCCAACTTGTTGCCTGAGCAAGTCCACGGACACGGAGCAGCCAGCACGGATTCCACTGCTGAGGAACGAAACCTCTCTGGGTTATCCAAGCTCACTCGAGAGATGAGCTGGTGCAAAAGCTGAGCCTGGGTTTAATGTTCTGACACACCTTCCTGATCAGTCCAGCACTGATCTGCTGCTGCATTACATGACACCAACAATGCTGAGAGGAGCCAAAACCCACCCCAAGCCTAAAAGAGGCAGAAACCAATCCAGTCAGCACATTGCAAGGAATTTCCTCAACACAGCAGGGGTTTTAAGCTCCTTCTTGGTAAACATTTCCCCCCCCAGACACCTGGGTTTAAGCAGCTTAACCCTTTTCTGGAGTTGATGGTGTGACAGGAAAACAAGATGGGGGGTTAAACTCAACTGGGGAGTGGTGGCCCCACGGGATGCTCCAGGTTGGACACAATCCCTGGTCCACAAACCATGCTGGAAAGAGGGAGCAGATGCCTGGAGAGCAAAGCAATGCCAGGTGATGATGCCATTTGGGATGCCTGCAGCAAGAAGGGGTTGTGAGGGCAGATCACAGAATCATGGAATGGTTTGGGTTGGAAGGGACCTCAAAGCTCATCCAGTCCATCCATGGGCAGGGACACCTTCCACTAGCCCAGGTTGCTCCAAGCCCTGTCCAACCTGGCCTTGGACACTTCCAGGGATGAGGCAGCCACAGCTTCTCTGGGCAACCTGTGCCAGGGCCTCCTCACCCTCCTAGGGAAGGATTTCTTCTTAACAGCTAATCTAAACCAACTCAAACAGGCATCTGGTGCAGTCCAGAGGCTGGACTGGGACTTGCTGTCTTTGGACTTGATCTCACCTGCAAATCCAGCCAGCTGCAGACCCGTCCCAGAAAGTGTTCCTGCTTCAAGTCAGAGCATGCTTTGAACATCAGACTCATCACACTGACACAAAAAGACCACGTGGCTCATTTCAGGTGGTTTTGGCAGCACAAGTCCTCACCTTAATTTAGATTAGAGCTTTTCCACAGGTGGGAGTGAGCTTTCCAGGTGCAGAGACCTACCTCTGCCAGCCAGGAGGGTGTCTGAGAGAACCCAAAACAGGCCCCTGTTTAGACAACACAAGAGCAAACACCACGCCTGCTTGGTTAATTAATTACCCCTGAAATTAAAGCCCATCAAACTGCACAGAGGCTTCGTGCAACCTGCAAATTAACTCCAGGGGAACCCAACCCGGGGCTGAGGGAGGCCAGGGAGCATCCAAGCAGCGGCTCCAAGCATTTTCCACAACATCAACAAGGCCAGGAAGGGCAAGAACCCAAAACACCACCCCCCACCCCCATCTGCCGGCACTTCAGGGGTTGTTGTTTCGGCACCTCAGGGGTCTGTCCTTTCGGTCTGGCCAGGTTAAAAGCTGATTCATCCCATCACGGGCTCAGGTGGCTGATAAGAAACCAATTTCATCATTTTAAGCCCCAAATGTTTATTGAAAGGGTTTATCTGCAAACAAAGCCGCACTTTGAACTGTAGCTTTACACCAGCTCAAAAACACAGCGAGGGCCAGGTCTGGATTAACGTGGTGTGAAAGGAGAGTCTGAGCCTTCCTCTGCAGCCTCCACAGGGGCCATGGCAAAGACAAGCTGCTTCTCGGGGCCAGGACATAACCCTGAGCAAAAAGCTCAGCATTTTGGGGGGGAAAAAAAAGCCCCTTTTTTAGCAAGATGCTTGGGCATAGAAATAGTAATTCATGTAAATCTGGCAGAATCTCAGCTTTGCTGTAAATTGCTCTCGTTGCTGGATGAAGTGGGGTTGAACCTCAGACATGTTTTTTTTGCAGCCTTAGTCACCAGGGAAAATTAAAACAAGACCTGAAAGTCATCTTAAAGTCATGGCAGGTTGTTTCCCTGCTTAAGGCAGAGCTTTATGGGTTGAGGGGAGTCATTTCTAGACCTTTCTGCACTGTAAGCACAAAATGCCCTTCCACGTGTGCACAAGAGCATCCCCTAAAAACCAGGCAGCCACAGGACACCACAGAGGGAATATTTCCAAAGGGCAAGTTCTTTCCTCTCTGCTGTCCCCAAAAAGTCAGGCAAGGCTGGAAGGAGACAGACCTGCTCTGGCTTCTCCTGCCCAAGACACAACAAGCAGAGGAACCTCAGAGCCTCCTGAGAGCCACGTGCCCCAGTCATTCCTGCTGGGATTTCATGGAATCACAGAAATGGCCTGGGTTGGAAGGGACCTTAAAGCCCATCTCATTCCAACCCCCTGCCATGGGCAGGGACACCTTCCATGGGACCAGGTCGCTCAATACCCAAAACATGGACCTACAAGCAGCAGGCTCTTGGCCAGAGGAGACAATTCCAGGTCCAACCAATATTCCAGGGCACCATCCATGGCACCTTCACCCACCTGCCTGGACAACACCTCCTTTTCTCAGCATCTTTAATGGCAACATCAACATCCCAGTTTTTTTTCCCCTGCAGGATCAAGCTCTTCCAGATCTCTCTGCTGGTCACATCCAGAAGTGCAGCAGATGTTGGTGCCAGTGATGGGACAGCTCTGCAAGGAGAAGCAGCTGGAGGAAGATCTGGATCTCCAGGGAATGGGAGATGTTTTACAAGGGCATGGAGTGGTGGGACAAGGGGGAATGGCTTCCTGGTGCCAGAGCGGGGGGTTAGATGGGATATTGGGAAGGAATTCTTAACTGGGAGGGTGGGGAGGCCCTGGAATGGAATTTCCAGAGAAGCTGTGGCTGCCCCATCCCTGGAAGTGTCCAGGACCAGGTTGGACAGGGCTTGGAGCAACCTGGGATAGGGGAAGGTGTCCCTGCCCATGGCACTGGGTGGAATGAGATGGGGTTTGGGGTCCTTTTCAACCCAAACCATTCCATGATTCTAAGCAGGAGGCAGGAAGAGCTTTGCAGGAGCCGAGGGATGTTCTCCAGCACAACCAGCTGATTCCCACATGGAGCCTGCAGGACTCTGCAGGGTCAGGCTGGAATTAGACACGCTCTTGATGAGGAAAGAAACCCTAAATATCAAACCAATGCAGATGGACCTTTCTTCTTTTTTTTTTTAATTAAAACTTGCTTGAAGTGCCACATAAAAGCAGTGAAGTCCCAGGCACAGCTGACGCACTAGGACGGGTTTATATTTAGGAGAACAACTTAATTACTCCATCAATAGGAAAGAAATGGCAACTTTTTTTTGGCAGAGCCCAGAAGGAGAAAAGAAACCTAAAAGAGGACAGCCACCACCACCCGTTATTCCTAAGGGCAACATCCACTGGAATCTGAGCCTCCAAAAAAATCCACTTTTACAGAGAATTCAGCTTTTTTTTTTTCCATGCCTGATCCCAGGAAACAACATTAAAGTCTCTCAGCCAAAACACATGACGTGCATCACAAGACAGCTGGCATCATTATTATTTTTAAATACCACCAGCTTCGTTTTTAACAGGACAACTGGAAATGTGTTGTTGCTGAGGCGTAAAACAAATAGAGGGAGGTGATAAAAAAGCCATTCCCGAGTTTTGCAGGCTGGAGATTTAAAGAGAGATAAAGCAGAGCTCCCCCCCAAGAAAATACAGTCCCTTAAAATCTGCTGTTTCTCCTGCCACATTATTCACTTGGGAGCTTTTAGTTCCGAAGTCGGAGCGGTGCTCAGCCGGATTTCCGATGGCTTGCTGGGCCTCATCCCAAATTTCTCTGGCATTACTCACATTTTTTTGTGCAGGAAGAGGGATGAGGATTTTCCAGTGAAAGGCAAAAGGGAGGCAGAAGCGTTTGCAGCACATGGAATGTGTCATTTCTCCCGGACAGGCTCAGACCGCTGCATCCCAATGATTCCCACATATCCCATCCACTGAAGGAGAAGGAAATCAGGATAATGCTTGGAATTCTGCACTGTTTGGGACCTGAGGATGAGCTGGGACCTCCCTGGCAGGATTGCCCTGGCAATGGATGCTGAGCCCACAGGAAGTGCCCAGCATCACCTTCCCTGCCGGCTTTCCCGCTGGGAATTACCCTCCACCCCCTTCCACAAGCTCAATTACCTTAAAGCAGCCTGAAACCAGGAACTAATTCTTAAGGGACTAAAAGGACTGCCCTTTCCTAAGGGAAAAACACCTCCCTTTCCCCCTCCAAGCCAGGGAACCGTTGGATGCAGCACCGGCATCACGGCTCTCCAGTCACATCCCTTAAAGAGGCTAAAGAGCCAAGATTCCCATTCCACTTGTCCTGCCTGACTGCAGGGTGATCTGGACACAGGGATTTATTTCCCTCCCCACCACAAAAGCACTTTTGAAGTGGTTTTAAAGCCTATTTTTGGAGACATGAGCACCACAACTGCAGAGATCACGATTCAAGCCTCCGATGGAGCAACACAGATGCTCCGGGCCCCAGTTTCCCAAACCCTCCAGGGCATGGATCCCTCCCCATTACCTAAAGGATGCATCTCCACCTGGGGATTCCCATCACAGCCAGGCAGCAGGAAAATCAGCTTCCCTCGGGATGTCTGCAAGGCCAGGGTTTAAAAGAGGTCGATACACAGAGATCAAGCCAGGATGGAATGGTCCCCAATGCAGAGAGAGGGTTAAAGACTCACCCTTCCCAAATCCCTGCTCCAGGGCCCTGCATTCCTCTGCTCAAACTGCCTGCAGGGCTTTTTTTTTTGCTCACTCTTTCCATGCCTGGTCATGTCCTGCATCCTGGATTTGGGGAATGTTTTACAGCTCCTGTGAATAGGCAGAGCAGGAGCTGGAGAGGCACCAGCAGCTCTGGCACCTCAGGGATGTCCCATGGTGGGGCAAGGGGCACAATCATGGAATGGTTTGGAAGGACCTTAAAGACCTAAAGAGCTCTTTCCACCCCCCTGCCATGGGCAGGACACCTTCCACTATCCCAGGTTGCTCCAAGCCCCATCCAACCTGGCCTTGGACACTTCCAGGGATGGGGTAGCCACAGCTTCTCTGGAAAACCTGTGCCAGGGCCTCCCCACCCTCCCAGGGAAGGGTTTCTTCCCAATATCCAGCCTAACCCTTCCCTCTGCCAGTGTAAAAGTCATTCCCCCTTGTCCTACCACTCCATGCCCTTGTAAAACACCTCCCTTTGCAGGTCCAAGAGCAGGGATCCTCTGGAGGCCAGACCATCCCCTGGGGCCTGGGCTGAGTGATGTGTCCTGCCCGGCCCTGGTCCCTGGGGTGGAGCTGCGACCTCGTTCCACGGGCTCCTGTCAGGCGCTGCCAGACCCAGATGGGCCGTCTGGCTAATTGAGTTAATTAAAGCATTTTTCAGCAGTGATTAACTTTCAGGAGCACTGCTCCAGCTCTCTCTGGGGAGCAGGGGCCACAGAGCAGTAGGAGAGCCGGGAAAAATGACTTGGAAGCACTTCCCGATTTCTCAGCAGCGTTTGCTGACTCAGAGCAACTCGCAGTGAAAAAAATCCCCAAACCCCAGAACTTCGTCTGTTTTACAGGCTGAGCAGGAGAGAATGTGTGTGGAGAAGACCCAGGCAGTGGATGGATGCGTGGGAGGAGACCCACCAGGCTGATGCCCCAATCCCAGAGCATCCTTCCCAGGCAGAAGTGATGAGCTCCAAGAGTCCAGCCCAGCACCCTTGGGATGATAAGCTGGTCAAGGCCAGCGCTGGCTCTGTTCTGCTGACGAGGTAATTGCCCTCTCCCAGGGACAGTAAACACTTTGTGTCCAGAGATAACTATGGAAAACACTTCCAAAGACCCAGAAAAAGGCTTGTTTTGCGGCCTCGCTCCCCAACAAAGACGTTGGCTGTTGGAAAGGAGATGCATCCCAGGAAGCTGGTATCAAAAAAAAAAGGAACAAACCACCCCAAAAATAACCCACCCTGTCACTGGAGACTGTCTTCTTCCCCTTTCCAAAAAAAAAACTCTACTTGTTCTTCTCTGCCCAGTCAAGCACGAGACAAATCCCTGCAGAGGTTCCACTCGTGTGGAGGCTGCTCCAATAAACCTGCAGCCAGCAGCATCCACAGGTATGGAGAGGCCAAGAAAAACTTTGGGAGGCACCCCCCATCTCCTCCTTCTTTTTGATGGGATGTACTCACACATTTCCTCCTCTTGAGGGATGCACCCACCCATCCCATCATCCTTTTTTTTGCTGCATGCACTCGTGCACCTCCTCTTTTTTCTGGGATGCACCCCCCATCTCCTCCTTTTTGCAGGATGCATCCCCTATCTCCTTTTGCAGGATGCACTCCCCATGTCTCTCTTTTTCTGGGATGCACTCTCATCTCCTCCTCCTTTCTTGGCAGGATACACTCAGGCATCTCCTCCTTTTGTGGGATGAACCCACAAATGTCCTCCTCCTTTTCCAAGATGCACTCACGCATCTTCTCTTTTTTTTTTTCCTACCTCCAAAAACCTTATCCACTGCAAGGACCAGTTGCTCCCAGGCCACGTGCACTGGGAATTATTCCTTAGGGCCTCCAACAGCTCATTCTGCCCGGAAGGCTCAGCCACACACCCCAAAAGCCCCACTAACGCTGGTTTTTCTGAGCAAGGGAGGATTGAAGCGCGGAGGGACTCGGGAGAGAGCAAGGAGCAAGCAATTCCCAAGGCTGGCTTTCCACGCAGGCTGCTGGCTGGGAAACGCTTCCCAGAGCAACCCCACCCCGGGAGAGCTAATCTGATGGCAGGTTTTCAATGCAGCAGCCAGGATGCAGGAGGGGCTGGAGCGGGAGGGAGGCTGCAGAGGGGGGAAAGAAAGCAAGGAAATGCCACAGAGGTGAGGAGGCTTTTTCTGGCCGGGCCACGGCTTGTTTTGTTTCCCTGCCTCCAGCTTGCTGCCATTTTCCAGGAAGCTGGAGCAGCTACAAAAAAACTAAGGAGTTTGTTTAATTATAGCTGTGGTGGCGTTTGTGCCGAGGGACCCGGCGCCGCTCTGGGAACGGATGGGAGCGAAGCCCACGGCACAGCAGCAGGAATAACGCAAGAATTCCAGGCTTTACAGCTCCCGCAGCGACGCAACTTGAGCTCAAATGTTGGTTTTACTCCCAAAGGCTTGGGAGACTTTAGTCTGAACTCCCTGTGTGACCGAATTCCTGCTCCTTTTGCTCCCTTCCTCCTCCTGGTGGAGGTGTCTCCTGGATGGACAACGCGAGCACCTCCCACCGTGCCGAGTGAACTGATGGATGCTCCGGCCAAGAACCCACCCATGGACTCATTCCAAATCCACAGGATAATTTAGGTTGGAAAAGCCCTTTAAGATCACTGATTCCAGCAGCAGTGACCATCAAATGCCTCCTGCCTTGCTCTCCTTCACTGACCCAGCTGGTGACGCCCCATTGTCCGGCTCCAAAGAGCCTTTTTTCCCTGTTCCTAAGGAAACAGGCAGCGTTGTTCAAACAAGGCCACACACCAGGCAAACCCCTCCCCCTAAATACAACCTAAAGCACTTTATACAGATGACCTAAAGCACTTCATCCAGGCACAACAGGAGAAGGCAGCTGCTGGATTTACCCCCGGAGAGAGGGAAGCAACAGCTTTGCCCGGAGCTCCTTTGGAGCACAGGATGAGCAACCCGCCCCCACGACTCCACACCACAGCCACGATGCTCTGCTGGGTCAAAGGTTTCTGAAGTCAGCTAGAAAACATCTGGGTTTGCTTCGTGGCACTGATTTCCCTCTTGAAAATGATGGGATGGTCCCCAGGGCAACCCTCCCGTGGGGCAGGAGAGGGGGCAGAGGGAGCAACTTCAGAGAACGCAGAGCACTGGGAAAAGGAAAAGCTTTCACATTATTATTATTATTGCTATTATTATTATTGTTATTATTATGTACAGCTTTCCCCATCATTTACCAGGGCTGCAAACCAGATGTGCATCAGCATCCCTTCAATTTACACCAAAGCACCCAGATGAGGAAGAATCAGAGAATCCCAGACTGGTTTGGGTTGGGAAGGACCTTAAAGCCCAGCCCATCCCACCTCCTGCCATGGGCAGGGACACCTTCCACTAGCCCAGGTTGCTCCATCCTGGTCTTGGACACTTCCAGGGATCCAGGGGCAGCCACAGCTTCTCTGGAAAATCTGTGCCAGGGCCTCCCCCACCCTCCCAGGGAAGGATTTCTTCCCAATATCCCAACTAAAGAGACTTTCTTTCAGTCTGCAGCAATTCCAGTTCAGAGAAACACAGGAGAGATTAAAAAATAAATAAGTGAGTGGAGCACCTTCCACCTTTGAGGTTTCAGGCTACAAAAAGTGAAAGAATTTGGAAATTGGGAAGGAATCCTTCCCTGGGAGGGTGGGGAGGCCCTGGTACAGGTTTTCCAGAGAAACTGTGGCTGCCCCATCCCTGGGAGTGTCCAAGGCCAGGCTGGATGGGGCTTGGAGCAACCTGGGCTAGTGGAAGGTGTCCCTGCCCGTGGCAGGGGGTGGAATGGGATGGGTTTTAAGGTCTCTTCCAACCCAAACCAGTCTGGGATTCTCTGATGATCTTGTCAAGAGGATATGGGATGTACCACCTTCTCACTGCTGGATCTGGAGCAACCTCTCTCCTGGCAGAGCAGGAACACCCACTCCCATAGGAACAGTCAGGAATATTTAGCCCCAGGACTTGCAATTGGTTTTGTTCCCTGGGTAAGGAGAGCTGCTCCCAGCAGTTGATCTGCCAGCTTGGAATGACGGCCTCCCAGCACAAAAGTAAACCCTGGGACAAAACAAACCAACATGGAATCACTGGGTCAAAAACAGAAATATCTTTGGGGGGGGTAAATGGTCAAGGGGTTCCTAACAGAGGAGCAGCAGGCTGGCCACAAAAAAACTGGGATTAAAGATAGTACCTGGTGTTTGTGGGACTAGTGATTCCTTCCAAAACCACGCAACCCACCCAAAATGCCAACTTTGTCAGTAGAGGAAAAATAAAGTGAATCCAAGGACGGGATGAGAGAGTCAAAAGGTTTCTGGTCAGCTCTTTGATCCATGAAAAACTGACTTTACCCTGGGAACACCTGGACCTGCAGCCCCCCCAGGCAGCAAAGGGATTTCACGTGCTGCTTCATTTCCATGTTGCTGTGAGACATCCACACACATCCCTTTCCATCCTCCCACGCTTTCCTTTACGAGCCCACGGGAACAGAAATCCCCAGAAATCACTACAGAAATCCATGGAAATCACTCTAACCCCAAGGGGCACAGGAGAAATTAAGGAC
Source organism: Neopelma chrysocephalum (assembly GCF_003984885.1). Taxonomy (NCBI): domain Eukaryota; kingdom Metazoa; phylum Chordata; class Aves; order Passeriformes; family Pipridae; genus Neopelma; species Neopelma chrysocephalum. The sequence continues at coordinate 55,581 of NW_020897872.1, forward strand.
CCCAGGCTGCAAGGAGGACCACGGGAGGGGGTTGATGCCACAGGTATCCTCAAAAATGCTCCTTCAGCGTGGATAGCTGTGGTGTTAATGGAACTGGGACATCACTCGAGCACTAAAAACCAGCTCTGAGCTGCTAGGAGCGAGTCTCTCCACTTTGTTGGGGAAGCCAAGGAAAGGGACTTGTCAGGACATGCATGTGCCCACTGCAGGACCTGCTCCCATCAGCAAACGTTATTTATGGCCACAAAGGGAGTTCAGGCTGCAGGTCGCAGTTTGGAGTCTAACAAACCTGCAGCCCCACAATGAAGCAGCAAAGCTGTCCTGGGTGTCTCCAAACCACCCTGCAGCTCCTTTAGGGAGAGGAATCAACCCCGTCACCTCCCCCAGGAGCCACCTCCCCCCGCTGCTCCTCAGGGTTCTTCCTGCCCCTCCAGCCTTCGCTTCCAAGTCACGTCCGCGGCGGGTGGCGGGTTTTCCCCGTGCCAGCGTTGAGGGATCCACGTGCTCCTCGCCCCGGCCAAGGCTGGCACGGTGCTTCCAACGTCCCCAAACAATGCCAGCCCTGTGCCCAGACACTGGCAGGGTTAATGCGGGGATTGTTTGCGAGAAGGGAGCAAAAGCAGAGCATCCTCCGCTCGCTCTGACGGCGCCGCTCAGGCCCCGCTGGGAACCACGGGGGACACGTTTTGTGCTTTTTAACCTGAAACCTCGCCCTGCAAATTGTAGGGAGCAGACTGGGTGGGTCCTCAGCTGGGGCTGACAGTGGAGATGCCTCCTGTATCCCAGTGGGAAGGGCACCCCAGCAGTGCCCACACATTGCTCTCAATAAACACCTCGTTGCAGCCATCGGAGAATCCCAGAATTTGCGTCGGAAGGTTTGCTTTGGAAGGGATCTTAAAGCTCATCTCATTCCACCCCCTGCCACAGGTAGGGACACCTTCCACTAGCCCAGGTTGCTCCAAGCCCTGTCCAATCTGGCCTTGGACACTCCCAGGGATGGGGCAGCCACAGCTTCTCTGGGCAACCTGTGCCAGGGCCTCCCCACCCTCACAGCCAACAATTCCTTCCCATCTAACCCTGCCCTCGGGCACTGGGAAGCCATTCCCTGTGTCCTGTCCCTCCATCCCTTGTCCAAAGTCCCTCTCCCTCTGCTGGAGCCCCTTTAGGCCCTGGAAGGGGCTCTCAGCTCTCCCTGGAGCCTTCTCTTCTCCAGTTTAACACCCCCAGCTCTCCCAGCCTGGCTCCAGAGCAGAGGGGCTCCTATTAATATATCCCAGTTAAAAAGCATAAATACATTTTCCAGTGGGTTGATCCCCCTCTTTCAAACCTAACTCGTCACTGGTCACTCAGGAAAGTCAACATTTGGCTACAAAACTTTCCTGGGAGCTGCCATCCCCAGCAAAGGGGCAGCTCTGATCTCTGCTCTGTGTGAGCAGGGACAGGACCCAGGGAACGGCCTGGAGTTGTGGCAGGGCAGGGTCAGGTTGGATCTCAGGAAAAGGTTCTTCCCCCAGAGGGTGGTTGGGCACTGACCAGGCTCCCCAGGGCAGCGGTGCCAGAGCTAAAGGAGTGTTTGGACAACACCCTCAGGGACAGGGTGGGATTGTTGGGGTGTCCTGGGCAGGGCCAGAAGTTGGACTTGATGGTCCTGGTGGGGCCCTGCCAGCTCAAGGAGATTCTGTGACTCTATGGGAACCCATCCCATGTCCTTACCACCTCCTGGGCAGCCTGCAAAGCTCAGGTGTTTTCCGGATGAATTTTGGGAAGGAGACAAAAGGCAGGTGCCAAACCTAAGGCTGAGGGACTCCCAGTTGAGACGATTTGCATTCATCCCATTCCAGCTGCCATCAGAAATCCACCCACCGAGCCAGGAGGCGACACAGCCTTCAGACCACTTGAAAACAAGAAGGCTGAGGAGGATGCAAATTCCCCTCCACGTCCTGACCTCTCCTCCAGCTGCCACCTCCCTTCCCAGCCCCGGCGACGAAAAGCTCCTTGCTGGATTTAAATGTTTTTTCCCATTAAAAAAAAACAACAACAAACCCACACACGGTGCCTAAACCACCTCCTTAACATCCACACAAGCTCCTCTGAACAGCCCCACCAGGCTAAAATAAATATTTTAGCTTCTCAAACAGTTTTCCTCTCATTAAAATGAAAACATAATTAGGATGTCAAGCGGCGGCTGCAATCACTCGGCGCTGCTCCGGCTTCGCTTGATTAAGAGCAACGAAGCTGCTATTTTTGAAAAGGACACTCCCTTCCACGGCCTGACCGGGGTTATTTTGGAAAGACAGATATATATATACATATGGAAAGCTGGAATCTTTGCTGGCAAAAAAAACCCCACCCCGGAGGGAACATGGAGAGGCTGCGGGTCTCTGGGATGGGGGATCAAGAAGCAGGGTGGGAATCGTCTTGGGAGTGACCAAGGGGGGAAGAGCACAGAGACCCTGGAAAGGGTGAGGGAATCATAGAATCATGGATGGTTTGGGATGGAAAGGACCTTAAAGCTCGTCTCGTGCCATAGGCAGGGACACCTCCCACTAGCCCAGCTTGCTCCAACCTGGCCTTGGACACTTCCAGGGATGGGGCAGCCACAGCTTCTCTGGGCAACCTGCTCCAGAGAAAAGGAGAAAAGAGGGAAAAAGCAGAAAAGGAGAGAAAAGCTGCTCCTAGAGATACTGCATGAGGGCACCTATGCGGGGTCTGGTACCGACGCTGCTGCACGGGAGCAAGAGCCAGGAGGAGATGCAAACATTCCCAGGATCCCAGAGTTATTTAGGTTGGAAAAGCCCTCTAAGGTCATCAAGTCCAAGCATTAACCCAACTGCCAAGCCCAACACTAAGCCCTGTCAGAGCTACAACCCATCCCAGGAAGATGTTATTCTCATTATCAAGGATTTTTTTTAAGGACATGTAAGCATCCCATTGCTGCAGTTATGCCTAAAGAAATCAAGGATAAATCCTTATTCCAGACATTTCAGCATCTAGACACAGGTGCCAACACCACACCCCCCCTCAAATCCAACTCCTGCCCAAGCTGCTGCTCTGCTCAGCATAACTTCATTATTACGTTGTATTTTATATATATTAATTAACAGCCATAACTTAATTAATGCAAATCTCAGGGAGCGATAGCCAGGTAGGACAGGCTGGGGGGGGGCAGTGGTGGGCATTCCCAACACTTCCTCAGCACTTTTCTGCCAGAGCACAGGAATTTCTATGCACCTGATCCCACATCCCGCGAATCCTCTGGATTTGGGGCTTCGAGGCCACGTGGTTTAACGAGGGTAGAGACACAAAACCACGTCCTGGTCACCACCGTCCCCTTCGTACCGAAGTCACTCCGAGCATGAGCTATTCCTCAACAGCCAGGGATCCCAAAACACCCAAATGGGTATCCCAGCACCCGAGCCCGAGGCTGCAGCACATTCCTGCCTCCCTATAACACACCTGCACGACCCCACCTCTCCCACTGACCACCATCCCAAGCCAAACCCTGCGCAGCATCCCTTGCTCCCAAAACGTCCCCCCTGGCAGCAGCAAGGAGCAAAGAGGTCAGTGACCTGTGACATCGGCGAGCCCCAGCTGGGAAAATCCTCCTGGAAAATAAATGCTGGGCACAGCCGATGGAATGCTGTTCAAAACAACCCCAAACTGCCCGGGAACATCCCACCGTGGCCGATAGGAAGCACCGGGAAGCGCGGCGGGGTTGTCCCGGGAGCGTTCCCAGTCACACCAGCTGGCCGGGGCTCCTCACGGGGTGCTGGGGTGACAACCTGGTCCCCACTGCCCCATCCCCTCCTGGCACTGCCAGCAGACCCTGGAGGACAGCAGGGAGGCACTCCTGGTGTGCACGCAGGGGTAGCAACACCTGCCTGGGGGTGGTGACACTCAGGAGGCATCACAGCCACGGTTTGCTCACATGTGGAGTTGCACACACTCGTGGAATTGCACACACTTGAGGGCACTGCACACACACAGCAGATTCTCACACGTGTCACACTTACACAGGTCACACACTCCATGGCACTGCCCAGGGATGGGCACACACACAGGACACAGTCACACTTACACACCCACCCCATCACACACACGGGACACAGTCACACTTACACACCCACCCCATCACACACAGGACACAGTCACACTTACACACCCACCACATCACACACAGGACACAGTCACACTTACACAGGTCACCCCATCACACACAGGACACAGTCACACTTACACACCCACCCCATCACACACACAGGACACTCACACACCACATCACACACACAGAACACTCACACAGTCACCACATCACACACACACACACAGAACACTCAGTCATATACCAGGTACACTGAGGACACACGACAAACACACAACACAGTCACATACACAGAGGACACACTACGTGCACAGTCACACATGACACACAGACAGTCACACTCACAGACTTACACAGACAGTCACACTCGTACGCAGAGGACACATGGCGTAGTCACAGTCAGACAAACACAGCCACGCACACACAAACAGTCACACACAGGGTGCATAAACACCCAGAGACACACAGGGCACTGACACACACAACTATAGACACAGCCACACACACACACACACACACACACACACTTACAGCTAGAGTCACATGCACCGGTCACTCACACACACAAACACACAGGGCACTTACACACACACAGACACAGCCACACGCACACTCTTAAACACACAGTCACACAGTCATACACAGACACACAGACATACACACACACACGCAATCACACACAGTCATACACACACAGAGAGACACAGAGACACACACAAACACAGACACACACACAGACACACACAGTCATACACACACAGAGACACAGAGACACACACAGTCATACACACACATAGAGACACACAGACAGACACACAGACACACACAGTCACACACAGTCATACACACACATAGAGACACACAAACACAGACACACACACACACTTGCAGTCACACACAGTCATGCACATACATAGAGACACACAAACACACTTAGAGACACACGCACAGAGCCACACGGTCACACAGCCACAGTCATGCACACGTTTAGAGACACACACCCATCAAACACACACTTGCAGACACACGGACGCACGCACCCCCTGGCTGACACACGGACACTCTTGCAGACCCCCGCTCCGTCCCGCGCCGCCTCCCCGCTCCGTCCCCGCCGCGGGCTGAGCTCGGACCCGGCACCGCCCGCCCGGCGCCGCCGACACAAACTTTTCCCCGGCGGCAGCGGGAGCCCCCGGGAGCCGCTCCCGCCCCCGTGGTGCCCCCGGCGCCGGCCGGCCACGGCTCTCACCTGCGCCCGCTCCAGCAGCGGGCCGGGGCTCGGGCTCGGGCCGGGGCTCTGGATGGCGATGGAGGCTCTGGATCGGGACGGGGCTCGGGAGCAGCCCCACCGCCCTCCCGCCGGGCACGCGCCGCGCGCGCCCGCCCGCCTGACGTCACGGGGCGGGGCCGGGGCGGGGCCGCGGGCACAGGGGCGGGAACAATGAGGGGGAATTGGGAGAGGAAGGGGGAATAACACGGTTGTGAGGGGCGTTTGTGTGTAAAACACGGGTGTGAGGGATCTCTGTGTAACACACGGGTGTGGGGGGTGTGTAACGCGGGTGTGAGGGGGAGTGTGTAACACGGGTGTGAGGGGCGTGTGTGTAACGCACGGGTGGGGGGTGTAACACACGGGTGTGAGGGGTGTGTGTGTAATGCGGGTGTGCGGGGGGGTATGTGTGTGTAACGCGGCTGTGAGGGGTGTGTGTGTGTGTAACACACGGGTGTGAGGGGTGTGTGTGTGTAACGCTGGTGTGAGTGGTATGTGTGTGTAACGCGGGCGTGTGGGGGGTGTAACACATGGGTGTGAGGAGTGTGTGTAACACACGGGTGTGAGGGATGTGTGTGTGTAACACACGGGTGTGAGGGATCTCTGTAACACACGGGTGTGAGGGGTGTGTGTGTAATGCGAGTGTGTGGGGGGTGTGTAACGCGGGTGTGTGTGGGGGTGTAACACATGGGTGTGAGGGGTGTGTGTGTGTAACACACGGGTGTGAAGGGGGTGGGTGTAACGCGGGTGTGAGGGGTCTGTGTGTGTAACACACGGGTGTGAGGGGTCTGTGTGTGTAACGCGGGTGTCAAGGGGGGGTGTGTGTAACACACGGGTGTGAGGAGTTGTATGTAACACACGGGTGTCGGGTGTGTGTAACGCGGGTGTGTGTGGGGGTGTGTAACACGGGTGAGGGGAGTGTGTAACACGGGTGTGAGGGTGTGTGTGTAACACGGGTGCGAGGGGTGTGTGTGTGTAACACGGGTGTGAGTGGTCTGTATGTGTAACACGGGTGAGGGGGGTGTGTGTGTAACACACGGGTGTGAGGGGGGTGTGCGTAACGCGGGTGTGTGTGGGGGGGGTGTAAAACACATTTTAAGGGAGCTTGTGTGTGTAAAGCACAGGAATTCCTGCAAGTGGGAAGAAACAGAAGAAACCCCCCCCTCAATTCTTATGTTAACCACGGTTTGGGAGCACCTTCAAAGCTTCCCGAGGCACCCAAGGCCAACAAAAGGCTTTGTGCTTCTTCAAACCCCGTGGATTAAGGGAGCATCCCACCCCACAGCTGGCTGGGATGCGGGGTTAGGAACTGGGATACCAGGAACATCAGCTGGGTCAGGGGAGGATGTGACCTGCAGGCAGAGCTGGTGGCCACCGACGCCACCACGGTGCCAATTCCTGAGGAAGCTCCCCTTGGAAAAGCAGCTGAGGAAGAAATATGGGAGCAGAAGGGTCCAGGCTCCACGAGCCGCTGCTCTTCCTACCCTCTCTTTGTTTTTTCCTGGGTTTAATCAGGAGCTGATGATTATATTTCCTCTTCCCGGTGTTGGCTCCTCCTGTGCCCAGCGCGGCACAAGGAGTCAGGGTTTTGGCTGGCGTGTGACAAAAGCGGGGTGGCAACAGGGTGGCTGCGAGTCTTCGCATGGCCAAACCCCATCCCGGGGGTCAGCCAGGGCTTCCCGGCCTCATCCAACCCTTTTCCCAGCTTCCCAGACAAAACGAGCCACACAGAAGCACTTCAAAGCGCCCTTGGGAGCTCTTTTCCATGGGGTTATTTTGGGACCTTTGGAGTTTGTCAAAGGTGAGCTCCCTGCAGCCGGGCAACCCAGTTCTCTGATTGCAATGGGGCTTTTTCATCCTGTTTTGCCAGTGGAAAACACTGGGATGGCACCCAGGATGCAGCTGGGCTGGGTGCTGCTCCCATCCTGGGGCATCCAAGGTGCTCCTGTCCCTCTGATTCTGCAGGTGTTGTGCAAAAGTCTGATTAAAATCATTATTTGAGCTGCTGGTTTATTCCTCTCTTCCATCCCTAATGTGATTATTTCCCATCTTTTGGATGCTGTAAATCCAACATGACTTATACCTTGTGCTGGATCATCCCAGGAGGAGGTGTCCGTGCATTTGGAGTTCCAGCTCGGCAGCCTTGGGAGTAAAATCACGTCTCCAAGTGGGAAAACTGAACTGGAACTCCCTTAAAAAGCAGCAATTGGTGCATGATGGCCACTGCCCATCCTGGGAGCAGCTTTCCCAGCACTGCTGCTGAGCCTGGGATGGAGGGATAAGCATTCCATCCACATCCATCCCCCTCTTTTTTTTAACAGGTATTTTGAAATGCCCAGGAGCAGCTCAGAGGAAGAAGGGGGGATTTGGTTGCAGCTGGTTGTATGTGACACAAAATCCATGGCATGGACCAAAGTCCATGGCACAGACCAAAATCCATGGCTATGGAAGAAGGTGCTCCCACAGCATCCTTCCAGTGGGTGTTGGAGTGGGGTAACCCTGGGCTCCTGCTTCCCTGCCCTGCTCCTGCCTCCAGCTGCCTCCTGCTGCCACATTCCCTCTGCTCCTGCTGCGATAGAGCCGGGCAAAGCCACCCATCCCACCTCTGGATGGGTGCCACTCTTGCTTCCCGTGCCAGGAAGTGATACCGGCGAGCAATTAAATCCGGACAGAATTCCCTGACGTGCTCAGGCTTTTATACCATTCTGGGAATTCATCTTGCAGGAATTCCATGGTAAAGTTCATTTCTCCGTCTGTTCCCCTGTCTCAAGCACAAAACCGGGTGGAAATTGTCTCTCTTTGCCTAAATAGTGCTTAGGAAAAGGACTGCTCTGGGATGACATTCCTGTGGCTCAGGTACATGAATGTAGCTGGCTTTTTTTTGGGAAGAGAAAAGCTCCTTTTTGCCTGTGATATTGCAGACAGGAGCTGGAAATCTGCTCTGAGGGGTCCGATGAGCCCAAACCCAGGGACACCAAAGCTCTCGCCAGGGCTGAAGCTCAGGGGGATCATGGAATCATGGAATCCCAGACTGGTTTGGCTTGGATCTTAAACACCATCTTGTTCCAACCCCGTGCCAGGGGGGCAGAGATGCTCCTGTAGGTGCTGCCGTGGCTCAACCACTAGCACTGAGCTAGTTTGAAACCTTCCAGGTGGGAATGTTCCCAAATCTAAGCCTAAAAAAACCTGCTTCCACATGGAATATAAGAAAACCCTGACCCTCCCTGGTGGGAGTTTGTTGGGTTTGTTGCAGCCTGTTGCTACGCGCTGGAGGCAGCGCTTTTTCCGTGATCCTCCACTTTTGGTGGGAATCCAGCAAATCCCTTTGCCCGTATCATGCTATGGATTGTTTTCCAGAGCTCGGGAAGCTGCCAAGGTACGTTTAATAAAGCTTCATTACTGCAGTGATCCCAGCAAACTCCCTGGGGCGAGCTCTTCCCGGGCCAATCCTCCCCTTGCTGTGAATTAATTACAGCAGTGACGGTTAATGACCATGGATAGGGATAACCGGCAGGTTTTGATATCCCTCTTCTCCTATGGAAGCGGGTGGCTGAGTTATTCCTGGGAAGCAGTGCATTAATCACATCCCTTGGCAGGGATCGAGGCTCCGGAGCATCGCTGGCACGGGCAGCGCTTCCAGGTGTTCGAGCTCAGGGTACTCAGGGTTTAGGAGTGGGATGGAGCCAGTAAATTCCGACAGGATTTATTTTGTAGGTATAACTTTCTCATTTCAAAACCAATTACCCACGAAAGCGTCTCAAAAATGAGGCTTGGAGCGTTTGGAACTGGCAAGCAAAGCACCGTCTTCCTTCTGCCAGGCCCCCCAACCGGATTGTTCCTGCTTCCTTTTGGGAATTACATTATGCTGGGCTGTTGGGAAAGCAGAGCAGATTTACTCCTCCAACACCCATCTCCACACGCATCTCCCATTTCTTTTCCTAGTGGGAGTCTGGAGGAGTTTTTCCCATTCCTCGGCCACAAGGTCCCCATCCATTGCCACGGCTGAAGGCAGCAATTCCCTGTGTTATATTTGCAAGCCTGGCCTCTGCTTTTGCTTTTCCTCAGACTCCAGCACAGCATCCCCCCAGCCACACCCACCTGGAGCAGGTGAGTATCCCCAGGATAGGTGAGACCCCCCTGCAGAGCTGCCTCCAGCCCTGGGGAACAGCACAGGAGGGACATGGAGCTGCTGGAGCAAGCCCAGAGGAGGCACCAAGATGGTCAGAGGGATGGAGCAGCTCTGCTGGGAGGAAAGGCTGGGAGAGCTGGGATTGTTCAGCTGGGAGAAAAGAAGCTTTGGGGTGACCTGACTGTGGCCTTCCAGTGCCTGAAGGGAGCCCACAAGAAAGATGGAGAGAGACTGAAGTGCCAGGACAAGGGGGAATGGCTTCCCACTGCCACAGGGCAGGGTTAGATGGGATATAGGGAAGGAATTCTTTCCTGGGAGGGTGGGGAGGGGCTGGGGTGGAATTCCCACAAAAGTTGTGGCTGCCTCATCCCTGGAAGTGTCCAAGGCCAGGTTGGATCAACCTGACCTAGTGGGAGGTGTCCCTGCCCGTGGCAGGGCATGGGATGAGCTTTCAGGTCCCTTCCAACCCAAACCATTCCGTGACTCATAAATCTGGGCCATCTTGGTGCCAAAGGGAAGGACAGTTGTTGGCAGTGGGGCTGGAATCACCAGTGAGGGCTGTGCCACAAACCCTCCTGTGAGGTGCCGGTGACCCCCTGGCCAGGTAACAATCATTCCCATTAATAACAGGGATTAGTTTTTTAAGCCGGATGAGGAAGTGCACAAAGCAAACGACAAAGCTTCCGGAGAGGCTTTTAATATCTTTGGCTGCCTGACATCCACGGAGGGAACGAACAAAGGACAGGAGAGAGGCGGAGGGGAGAGATGGGAGAGGAACAGGGACAGGTCTTCAGGGAAAACCTCCAACCTTCTTCCACCCCGGCACCCTCACCCTCAGCTTTGCAGCAGCCGTGTCCCCAATGTCCTGTGCGAAGGGTTGGATTTTGGGGAGCTTCACACCAACCTCCCCCCTCCTGGAACTCTACTCCATATGGCAAAATCCGTTATTGTAACCAAAATCAGGGAATCACAGAATAGCTGGGATGGAAGGAACGTTAAAGCCCATTTCGTTCCACCCCTGCCACGGGCAGGGACACCTCCCACCATCCCAGGTTACTCCAAGCCCCGTCCAACCTGGCCTTGGACACTCCCAGGGATTCAGAGGCAGCCACAGCTTCTCTGGGCAACCTGTGCCAGGGGCTCCCCACCCTCCCAGCCAAGAATTCCTTCCCAAAATCCCATCTAACCCTGCCCTTTGGCAGTGGGAAGCCATTCCCCCTTGTCCTGTCACTCCATCCCTTGTCCCAAGTCCCTCTCCAGCTCTTCTGGAGTCCCTTTAGGCACATTTTTGTAACCAAAATCCTTTCTTTTAAGCCACCATTGCAAGTAAACAACCCAGCTCATTTTCCCTGTCACCCTTTAGAAGCCAAGCAATCCCTGTCCACAATTCCCACCTTTCCTGGCTGATCATAGTGGCAAGACCCACAACTCACAAGTTAAAAAGAGAGTTTCTTTTCCTCCCTGAGTCCAATCCCACAAAACAAACCAGGTTTTGTTCCCAGTGGAGACTCTTCTGGCAACAGAATGATAGAAGCTGCAAAAAAGTCCCGTGGCTCAATGGCAGCTCCATCTCCAATTCCCCACCTGGATGAGACTGTTTTATCATCCTTAGGGGAGAAAGCACAGGGCTGAGGGGAAGAGGGAAATCATTCCTGTTTATGATGGCTTCCCAGATGGATAAATATCCCTGCCTGGCAGAGGGGGGGTGCAAAGGGACAGGACTGTTGATGTGTCATTGTGAACCTCGAAATGAGGCTGAGATGGCTCCAACCTACCCCTTCCCTGCACCCACAAATCCAGCTGGATTACGGCATTTCTGCAGTCAGGGAAGAGGCTCCAGTGGATTTCTGTGGCTCTGGATCAGGCCCAGGGCTTGCAAAAGGGGAGTTAGATGTGTAGAAAGTCCTGGTTTTCAGCCAAGAATACTTTTGTCTTTAGCTAAACATCCTTCTAGGCTGCTTTTCTGTGTCCCTCAGAGGTTCAGAGCAGCCCTTTCTCCACCACTTTTGGGCTGCTGACTCCCAGATTTCCCCCTACACATCTAAAGACCTTCTCTGGGGCAAAGACATGGGGAGCAAGAACCATTTAGTGGTGCTACCAAGTGATGCATCTTT
>NW_020897872.1:67589-67851 GCF_003984885.1 Neopelma chrysocephalum
CCTTCCCTTCCCTTCCCTTCCCTTCCCTTCCCTTCCCTTCCCTTCCCTTCCCTTCTTTCTTTCTTTCTCTCTTTCTCTTTCTTTCTTTCTTTTCTTTCTTTCTTTCTCTCTTCCTGCCTTCCTTCCTGCCTTCCTTACTTCCTGCCTCCCTCCCTTTCTTCCTTCCTGCCTGTGTCCCTCCCTCCCTTCCTACTCCCTCCTTTCCTCCCTTCTGATCATGTATTTCCTTCCCTTGAGTCACTACCAGACCCCTTCCACCTTG
>NW_020897872.1:67861-79248 GCF_003984885.1 Neopelma chrysocephalum
TGTCTCCACTATGATACAAGCAGTGGGACACCCTGGGTGTCCCCCCTGGTGCTCCCACAGTGGCTTGGGACAGGGACAGGCATTTGGAAGATGCTGCCCTGCTGCCATCAGTCTTATTTCTGGCACACACCAGCGAGGAAATCAGATTTGAACCCAAGGGCTGAAAGCACCTGCAAGCCCAAAACAAGCAGCATTTCTTACAATTCCATCCAAGGGATGCTGGGTGCAAGTGTCCCGGGATAAAAGGAGAGGATAAAACTTCCAGCATTCTTGGCTACCTGCTATCCACCTTGGGAAAGGGCTGAGGAATCAAAAGATAAGGGAGAAAATAATAATTACCAGGTTTTTGAGGCAGAGGAAAATGGGAAGGAGGAATTAGCCCAGGCTGGGTGAAGCTCTGAGCAACCTAATCTACTGGAAGTTGTCCCACTGGAACTGGATGAGCTTAAAGGTCCCTTCCAACCCAAGTCCTCCTGGGATTTTATGATTCCACGATCATCCTCATTTTGCCCATTTAGCACAGCAGGGGCACGGTGCTAAAATTTGCCAGCGTGTCCCTAACTCAGGGCATTTTCAGGGATTTCTCGCCCAGCTTGAGATGCTGAAACATCTGTCACGCCAACTACCCCAAAACTGCCCCGAGACAAAACCAGGGACATTTATTGCCAACATAAGGGGGAAAACCAGTAATTCCAATGTCCATGGGCCAGCTCAGATTTCCTTTGTTACCCCCCAGCACCCTGGCAGGGATTTAAATCCACAACCACACTCAAACCATCCCCTGCTTGCTCAAGGCATCCCCTTCCCGGGAGCAGCTCCCAAGGACAGCCAAGTGGGAGCTGGATTGCCTCTGCTCCCAGTACATGGATTCCTGTCCTGGGGGTTGTGACACCCTGACAAGGGCAAAGAGCATCAGTTATATCTCAATAAAATGATGTTAAATGTCAGCTGAGCCCCACGACGCCAGGTACAAGCCCTCCTCCCCTCTGGGGCTCTCCCAACAAAGCTGGGCTTTGTACAAAGCTCTGCCTGGCTGAGATTTAAGCCCTCAGTGATAAAACCACTTGGCTGCTTCTTCCTTGGCCCTCGATGCCTGCCTTGCCTGGTGGAACACACTTCCTTTCTGTGCCGCCGGATTCGCTTTTCAATGCTTCATTATGTCTCAAGGTCGAGCCGTTTGCTCGGCTGCCCTGCAAAGAAACCAAGTCACAGGGATGTTTTTCCTTTTTCATTTAATAAATGAAAGAAAAGCCGAGCCTGAATTGCTTTCTTATAAGCGTGGAAAGGAGAACAGCGAGCACTCAGCTCTGTGGGGATTTTTTGGTGCTCCCACTCCTTTTCTATGAAATGCCCAGTTTTCTTCTTTTCCATCTCACCACTGTCATGGGATTATAATAATAATAATTATTATTATTATTATTTATGATTTTTATTTTTAAGAAACCCTCCCTGCAGTAACAGTGATGATCAACCCAAAAGCTGAGCTTCCCCCTTAGAGGAATTGCCACCAATGTGAACAGCTGATTCCCATTTAGAAAGTGGGAAAACTGGGGCTGGAAGTTGTTGAAACAGAAAGAGGCAACATTGCCCAGGCTGGTTATGACGGGGTGGGCATCCTATGGAAAGGATTTGGGGCTTATATGGTCCATTCACACCATGGGATGGCCTTGCAGGGGATCAGCAGATGGAGCAGCAGGGCTTTGGGGTGAAATTCTGGTTCCTTTGAAGTTGCCAGCGAGATTCCCACTGGCTTTGACCACAGCCATGGCACGCTGAGGCCTTTGCAGACCTGCTGCTGGTCAGACCCGGAGCTGGAGCCTGTCTGGTGGCTTTCCCTGTGCCAGCTGCTTTGTAATATTAATTATGGCCATGAGTCTGCCGGGCTTTCAAGTTCTGTGGCTCCAGTTTGCCGTGTGGGAAGGAGCAGGGATGCAAAGTGATTCCCCTGTGCGACGCTTCCAAACAGCTCCCGAGTCACTTGTAGCTCTTGCAACGCTCAGACTCGTCCTGGGTGATGCTGGGGCTCGCACAAAGCACCATCAGGGCAGATTTCTGTGGGGGACAGTGTTTCCCAGGGTGCAGAAACCTTCCCCCTGGACATGCCATTCCTGTCGAGGCTCTGGCTGCAGAGCAAAACAGCCGGGATAACCGGTTTTCCACCAGCACATTTTTGGCAGATCTCCTGACACAAAGGCAAGGGCGAGCAGTTCTTGGGCTCTGGCATCTCTCAGGGACTGCATCTGCCAAATATCCCCGGAAACCTGTTTGAAATCTTCACTCCAAAGGTGAGGTTTATGCACTTCCTTCTCCTTTACAAATCTCATTTCTCTGTCTACTCCGAGCTTTCAGCACTTCTCTGATTCTTGCAGGTGAGGTCCAAGCCACCATTCTCCCTGAGGCCTCTCAAAGGTTACACTTGGAGGGCCTGTCCGACCTTAATGATTCTGTGATTCTAATTGAAATTAAATCTGACACAAGGAGAAATATGCCCTGGCAAAATTTGATGTCCTGTAACACCCGCGCCGAGAAGACGCAAATGTCTCAGCAAGGAAAAAAAATTGCATGAGGCGCTCACACCTTATTAAAACTCCAGAAAAAACACATTGAGAGAGACGTAAAAAGGTATAAACATCCCAAACCCATTGCTGGGTGAGTTTTTAGAGACTTTGAGAAATGGAAGGAGCAAGTAAACAAGTCAGGATTTTCCCCTGTGCATGTGGGAATGTCTCCAACGCAGCGGAAAGCACGATCAATAATTGAATGAGAAGACAAGCTGCTTGGAGCTTTCACAAAGCACATCCAATATTTATTTTCAAGCCTTAAATAATGCATTTGAAAATGCTTCTAACTGGATATTTGAAGGCAAACAAATTTATGTCATGAAAAGTTAATCGGCCAGAGCATCTCCGAAGGAAAATCGGTAGGAACCGCAAAAAACATCCCTTGGCTCCTCATCGTGTTGGGCCTGTTATTCCTCCTAAATTAGGGGGCAATTCTATAAATTCTAATTAAGGAATCATTTGCTATCAATTAGCCCATGTAAGTAGATTTCACTCATTCCCTGAGCTAAATCACTTAAGCCCTTGCATTTCCTCCTCCATCGCCGCTGCAGCGCCGGAGTGGGGATGGGAAGCGAGGCTTTGGGAGGCCAGTCCTGGTTCTGACACTGATTTCCCAGGGGAGCTTGGTGGAATGGGTCCATCCCCATGGGTTTATTCCCTCAGCAGATGCGTGGCAGCTGCTGTAGGCAAATAGGAAACAAATCCCCCTGTGTCCAGAGAGGTGGAGTGGGATTGATGATCTTGGTGGTTCCCTTCCGACCGGGAATATTCTGTGGTTAGAGGTTAGTGGGGGTTGCACGGCACGGGGATGAACTGTGTGCCCAGAATGGTGGTCACAGATGGCCCTCAGAGAGGTTCTGGGGCGTGGGTGAGTGGAGGTTAAGGACAAGAGCAGGAGGTGAAGGGAACGGAGCTGCTCCACCACCAGCTCCCCACACGCTGCATCCCAAACCAGTGCCAGCATGGATATATGGACAAGAGGTCTGGAGGAACGACCTTGGCCAGGGCTGGCACGTTCCCACAGGTGTTTGCTTGCATGTTGGCAGCAGTGAAGTGTTTGCTGTTAAATCCACCGTGGCTTTAAGATCACATATTCCCTCCCCTCCCTGTCCTTTAACCCTCCCTCTCCCCCAGTAAACACATTCCCCTGCCAGCAGGGGAAACGAGGACCACTTCTTCCAGTCTTCCCGGAAGAGACGTGTCCTGCAGAAGGGCTGCCCCATCCCACAGACTTGGGGGGCAGAGCTGGCTGTCTCCCTGCAGCATTCCCAGCCACCTCCTGGCACTCCAGGGCCAGGCTGCTCCCACATCAGGCTTCTCGTTATGAAACCCAGAGAGATAAGATAAGAAAGGTTCATAACCTCTCATCACAGGACAAGATTTCTCATCTCCAGCCAGGCTCTTCTGCTCTGATGTTGATTTGCTGTTGTATCCAGCAGCCAGCAGGAGATGAATTGCCTCCGCTGGGATTTCAGCTCGCTCCCATCAGAGGAAATTGCTTTTGACAGCTTTGTGATAGGAACACCCCGGGCCAAACTCACCCCTGGGCTCCCCGGGGCTGGCTTGGCCCTGGCTGGCTGCGAAAATAAAAACCAGTCATGAGAAGCCTGGAAACTGAGTAACCTGCATCCAAAAAGCATCATTTCCAGGTGGCAAGGGAGGCTTTAGCCCACAACGCCCTTGGGAGCTTAGAGAGCAATGGGAGGAGAGCCAGGAGGAGGGAGAGGCTGCTGTACCTGCAGGGGGCTCTGGGATGCTGGTGTTGCCTCCTCCAGGGCTTCAGCTGGCACAAACACAGCCCTAAAAATCCTAAACTAATCCCAAACCGAGCTGGACCCGGCAAAACAAGCGCTACCACTTTTCCAGGAGTTATTTCTTCCTGGGCTTTAGGAAGAACCAAGGTTATGCTGACACAGCTCTGAACATCCAAGTGTTTCTCCTGACTCCCCTGGCACAGGTTGCCCAGGGAAGCTGTGGCTGCCCCATCCCTGGAAGTGTCCAAGGCCAGGCTGGATGGGGCTTGGAGCAACCTGGGATAGTGGAAGGTGTCCTTGCCCATGGCAGGGGGGTGGAATGAGATGATCTTTAAGATCCCTTCCACCCCAACTCATTGTATGGTTCTGTGACTCCTTTCTCATGGCAAGGCTTTTGGGTTGAGGGAGGCCTTCCCACCCTGAGGGATTTGCAGGAGGTGGGAGGGCTGGGGAAGCACAAATGTGCTTTCCATGCCGGGCTGCCTTCAGTTCAAAAGGCTTTCACCTCCCCAGGAGCACGTTCACCACTCCTATCTAGTCCAAGCAGCACTTGTACTCGTCAGGAGCTGGGACAAACAGGAAAGCATGGAATTACTTTGATCCCAGCCCTTCATACTGCAAGGCCTTATCCTGCTCTTGGACGGTGGGAGCTGGATGTGTCAGCCCAAGCTCAGGCATCTCCCCTTGGAGCCACAGCCTGGTTGAGGTATCAGGCCCATTGGGATCCAACTCCACCAACCCTTTGGATTTGGATCCAAACCCCTTTTCCAGGGGCAGGGAACGGGTGACAGACAAACATTTCTATGACAAACTGATTGTTTTTACTTGATGGCTTCAGGTAGGACCACCCCGGTGATATGAAATGCCTGTATCCCTGTATCCCATTCCAGATGGATAACTCAGTATTGTGGTACAGGGTGTTGGAGCAGCTGGAATGAAATAGTGTTGTCACAGCCAGTTTTACAACACCAACTAAACTGGGGATGAAAACACCATTTGAAAAATTTCTCGGGAATTACGTCAGAGCATCGTAAAACTTGAGATAAGAATAAATCTGGTAAGGATTTATAGGTTATAAAAATAATCTTACTCTCCTTTTCATCCCAGTTTTTGTGTCCATAATTCTGACTTTGTTAAAGATTCCAGGAAATCATTTGCAGGGTCGGAATCTTGCCTGGAGCTTAATGGCCTGTTCCACTTCACTCTTGTTTGCTTTATTTCCTTCACACTGCATGAAAATAGTCAAGTCTGACTTAATATCAGGAGGAGGAGCATGGATAATGGCACAGGAACCTTTAGCCCTGGCCTGTTCTGTAATTAGTACAGAGAGAGCTTACAGGCTTTTAGGATATGCTTATTAAAATATACAGAAACTGTCATTTTTTATATATATGTGTGTGTATAGATATATATATATACACATATATCTATAAATATATATATATTATGCCAAGAGAAGCTGTGGCTGCCCCATCCCTAGGAGTTTCCAAGGCCAGGTTGGACAGGGCTTGGAGCAACCTGGGCTAGTGGAAGGTGTCCCTGCCCATGGCAGGGGGTGGGACTGGATGAGATTTGGGAGTCCCTTCCAACCCAAACAATTCTGGGATTCTATCATTATATGCACACTTACTTTAAGGCACGTTAAACCCTCCCTCTGCCCCACCAAACCCAACAACAGAGAACAGGAATTTTTGGGATCACTGGTCACTCTCCAGATCTCAACCACTGAGTCCAACACGTCTGGGACAGGCTGGAGCACCAGTTCTACACATCCGTGTCTCCTGGTGGATTTTCCCAGCCCCACAAAGGAACTGTGACTCTCCTGGACAGGTGAGAGTGAGGTGTCCCTTTCGGACGTGGCAAAAAGTCTGATGGGCTTTCACGTGCCCCTATCAGCTGTGGACCCCTCCCTTTCAGACTCTTCCCCTTCTCTTGGACCCGGAACAGCAATTCCGCTCCCTGTTCCACATCCCTGCACGCTGTGTTTGGCTCCACTGACACTTCCATTAGTCTCAGGCCTTTGTGAAACAGTCCCAAGAGAACCATCAGAGCAGTCCAACCCTTAGCAATGCTCAGCCTCCCTCCCTCTGCAGGCTCTGCTGCACCGGGCGCTGGCTGAGCAGCAGATTCGGGCGGTTCAGGGGCACTCAGCCTTCAAAGCGTGGCTGTGATCACCCGTCCCCATCAGCGTCCATTCGGGTGATTCAGGGGCAATCAGCCTTCAAAGCGTGGCTGTGATCACCTGTCCCCATCAGTGTCCTGCTCCATTGGGCTTTTTCACTGACTGACCATTAACATTCACGTCACTCCCCAGGAAACCGCTGGTAAATCATTTACTCAGAGCAGAAAACTCCACGGGTCTTTACCCAGTTTTCTGGCAGTGGGAGGAGGGCTCGCTGCGTGCAGGGAATCTCCCGGAGCAGATCCCACTACCCTGGGATGGAGGAAGGGCTCACACGCTGGGCAGGCTTTTCCAAAGCTGCTCCAAGCTTTCGGAGGAAAAAACCCCACCCACAGCCTCTTCCCCCAGTGAATGGGATTAACTTGGACCATGTGGCTGCTCATTCCTGCCCCAGAATAAGTCCCACTCCTCCCAGGCTCACCATCCCCACCCTGCAGCTGCCTTGAAGCATTTGAGCCACGCTAGGCCCCTTCTCCTGCCCCTGGATGGAAGGGTGAGCCCTCTGAGGAAGAAGACAAGGCCTCCAGGATCATCAAGTCCAACCTATGACCCGTTCCCACCTTGTCACCCAGCCCAGAGCACTGAGTGCCACGTCCAGTCGTTCCTTAAACACCTCCAGGGATGGGGATTCCACCACCCACCTCCCTGGGCAGCCCCTTCCGACGTTCCATCACCTCTCAACAAGTTGCTTTCACAGTCTTATTTTTAAAGCTCTGTTGAAACACAACCCCTGTGTGTCTCTTTAGGGTTGAAGTTCCCTATGCTCCTGAGTAACCAGTAAGTGTAAAACCCAACCTGACAGTTTTTTATGCAATTTATTCAATGCTTAAAAACCCTTCTTCCACTGGCAGACGCTTGGAGAGGGATGGAGCTGCTCCATCCCTACCCCCATTCCAGTAGCTCCTTATCCACAGATAAGGGCTGCCAGGCTTCCATTTTTGCTCCAGCAGTGCCTTTCCCAGGGCCCAAAGATCAATTTTCAGTTTACAAACATCCACTGACCTCCTGATGGTCCCTGACATGGGGCACAGTCATTGTTCAACACGTGTGGGTGGCAAGAGGAATGCAAAAGAAATTGCAGTGTGGACCTAGGGGGATGAAAACTCATTAATTCTTGGCTGCTTTACAACTGCACAATCTGGGTGCCTTTTGGGTCAGTTTAATCCAATCTGGATTGGAAGTGCTGCCCCCGAGGAGGGGGAGATCAGAAACTGTTCTTCCAGCTCCGTTTTGGTTGGGATGTGGTTTCCCAGAGCAGCGAGGGGAGGGACAAGGAGTGTTTTCCAAAGTGCTGCTTAAAAATGCTCAAGGGCATGAATTTGTGCTCTGGTGAATCTGCTCTAATGACAGTGAAGCTCCTTTTCCCAGGAGGGGCAGGTACTAATGCTGCCTGACAAGCAGTAAGTTTTACTACTTGCTGTGAAAGGATGCAGAGAGAGGGTTTTTTCCCAAAAAAACACCATATCCAGTTGTCACGGTCCAAACTTTCTACAGGGGGAAATATTCCCCTGGGCTCCATCCACATTTGTGCCTTAAAAATACCTGTTCTTGTGGCATAGATTCCCCATCCTCCCCTGAGTGCCCTGGACACGATCACAGGCTCATTAGTTTAAAATTCCTCATGTGAACCAGAGCCAGCAGAGACACAAAGACCCGTTTTGGATCCCTTTGTCACATCGGGAAAGGAAAGAAAGCATCAATCTGTTGCTTTGTCCTTGCCAGGAAACCCTTTCCTGCAGGCTCCAGGTTGCACTCTGCCTGCAGAGATTTTGGATGGGGAATGGGATGTTATCCCACCCTCTGTCCTCCTCAGCTGGTTTTGGGGAGCTTTGGATGTGAAAAGTGTGGAGGAATCAAAGGATCCTTAGGCTGCACTAACTGGAAAGGGGCAGGGCAAACCAAGACCCCGGAGAGGGTGAACTGAGCCAACAACAGCCTATCTGAGCTACTCCTTCCCAGGGACTCTCTTTCTAATGTTAATATCCTGTGGAGGATTCCTGCCAAGGAATTGCTCACATTCCTCCCTGCAGCAACAAACCCCCCAGAGCCAAACCCCGGCCCCCCACATCCATCCTGAGCCTGGAAAGGCTCTGGTCCTGCTGGCCATGTTCCCTTTCTCTTCCAAAGTCACAGCCCCAGCCCAGCTCTGCTCCTGCTGCAGTTTCTTCATGGAATTCCATGCCAGGCATCTGCTGGGTGCACATCCATCCGCCCTTCCCACCACTGGGCCTCTCTTCCCCTCCAAGTCACTTGGAAAGCCTCAAGCCGATGTTGGTCTGAAATTCTCAAAGGGGAAAGGGATGTGAGGGAATTTCCGAGGTGTGGGAAGCAGCAGGAGGTCCGTGCCCTCCATTCCCAATGAGAGCAGCAGGGCTCCTGCAGACACGGAGCAGCCCTGGCTTTGAGTGTCTTGGATTTAGGAGTGGGGTGATGGCAGGAGTTGGGCTATGCCTGCTCTCCACAGCTGCCCAACCCTGGCTCTTGGTCCTCTCCCTCTGGAAATGCCCAAGAAAGCCAGACCAGTGCAGGGTTCGATTCACGGAATCACAGCTGGCAGGGATCCCCAAGGATCATCCAGTCCAACTCCTGGCCCTGCCCAGGACACCCCAACAATCCTACCCTGTCCCTGAAGGCGTTGTCCAAGTGCTCCTGGAGCTCTGGCAGCCTTGGGGCTGTGCCCACTTGGATGCAGCATGTGAGGGGGCAGCCCTTCCCTGCCTCCTGCCAAGCATCCCCCTTCCCGGGAGTGCTGCCCTGGGGGCTCCCCCTGCAGCTATCACTGCTTCCCACTGCCACTAGGAAGGCGAAGTTCTTCCTGGTGAGCAATTAGCTGTAATTAACACACAATGAGAGGGCTTCTATTCCATTAGAGCCAACCAGTGGGATTGGAGCCACTAATCACAGCAAACCCCAGAAGCTCACAACCCTGGGGTGAACCTCTTTCGTGAGTCCTGCCAACTTCCTGCTCCCAATCCACAATTTTGCTCCTCTAATTAGGGTCCAGACACCCAAAGGGACTGAACATCCAGTGGCTACAGTGAAAGCTCCCTTTAAACATCTGAGGGGAGCCATTCCTTGGCGGGCTGGAGCTTTCCCTGGATTCAGATGAGCGAATTCCCAGCGGAGGGACGATGCCAAGCCCACCCCGTGAGGACAATGCTGTGGGTTGTGAGTGAGACACTCTGCATGTGGGCTGCCACCGGAGCCTGAAGGAAAAGCAGGAACAAAACCTGAGTTCATGTTCCTGAACAATTATTTTCAGATGAGAACATAAAGCAGAATGAAAATGCTTTTATGTTGTTCAGGCACTCAATTCCAAGGAAGACATCCATTGACAGAGCATGGCAGGGTGCACAGTGTTTATCAGCCCCTCAATTTTCTTTGGCATTGGGGCCATAAACAAGAACAGAGCAGTCCAGAGTTTCTGAAGTCCAGAAGAAGTCTCTTGGCTTTGGAAGAACTCTGTAAATATTAGGACAAACACTATCTTAAAAGGCTCAATGCCTTTGATTGTGTTCCCGTGTCTGGTTTCCTCCATTTATTTTTGTCTCATCATCTCTAATGTTGAACTGTGTTGCCTGTAGAGAAGGTTGTGAACTGGAACACCACCACGAGTTTCTTCTGATGGAGCCTGAGCTCCAGCAGAGAAATTGGCAGTTCCATTGGGAGTGGTGTTTCCAGCCACAGGCTCAAAAGATGATTTTTCCAAATGGCAGAGCTGTTGTGGCCGGCATAGTCCAAGGTCATGGGTAAGGGAAGGTCTGTGAGCAGAGCCCATATCTTTTTTAACCCAGCAAACCCTGAAGCCCCCAAAAAACAAGTAAAAAGCTTAAACATGCTGGGCTTTCAGAGATCAATCTCCCCATGAGGAGTTAAAGCGCTCCCAACATGTGACAGCAATTTCCCAAAAAGACTTTTAGGCTTTAAAAAACGAGAGTGGAGATTGTTTCACACTCACATGAGTCCAGACTCTGAGGCTCTCAGTAAACTTCAGGTAAAATTAGGCACAGAGCAAAGCCACGTGGGGCGACAACACCCCTGGGACTCTGATGGTGGGTGTGGGGCTTGTGGATGGGATGGAGAAGGACCTGTAGGTTGGGATGGTGTGGGACCTGTGGGTTGGATGGGGAAGGACATGTGAGTTGGGAAGGTGTAAGACCTGTGGGTTGGGTGGTGCAGGTTGGGTAGAGAAGAACCTGCAAGGCTGGGACAACCTTGTTGCTGCAGCTCTGGCTCTGCCCAGCTCATCAACGCTGGTTTTGGAGCTCCTGTGCTTTGCTGTGACCTCCACGTGCCAGGAACTGGCTCTGGTGCCACAGGCCACCAAACAGAGGCTGGGTTTGTCCATGTGTTCCCAAGAGGAAATGGGTCCCCAACCCCAGTGGGGCTGTTCTAGGGCCCTGCTGGGTCTGATCACGTTCTCCTCCAGACCATGGCAGAGTTCCCACGCACTTCAATGAGAACAGGGATCATTGTCCAACACCTTTGATATTCTCTGTGACTGAAAGGAGCTATTTTTGTGCAAGGAAGGTCAAACTTAGAGCAGACACATGGGAAAAGGGTGGGCAATTTCAAAGCTCAGCTCTGAAGTCTCTGTGGGCAGGAGCCCACGTGGAGACATCCAAAAACAACCTCACTTTGAAGGAGGATCCTGAATGCTGCTTTTATGGTGGAAAGATCCTTCCAGAAGGTTTCATAACCCCCCCAGAGGGTTTCAGCCACTTGGCTTGTTCCTTCTCCACAGCAAATTCAGCCCCACCTCCTCACTCCAGGTGGCTGAGGTGGGATTCAGTGTTACCTGGATGGTTTGGGAAACAAAAATCAGGGGGGATTCTGTGTTACCTGGATGGTCTGGGAGATAAAAATCAGAGGGGATTCTGTGTTACCTGG